>NW_027287538.1:1654998-2014998 GCF_022747635.1 Hetaerina americana
AATCGCCGTTCTCCTTCCATCCGACTCCTTGGCGCTCGGCCCTTCCCCTCCCTCGCCGCACATCTCAGCCGGGGCGGTCAACTTCCTCACGCTGTGACGTCCGTTCCATTGAGGAGAGGCAGCAGGTATCCGCAAAATACCCACAAGGGCGAGTGGCGGTGGGTGCTAGATCATCAGCCATGCAAATCATGTTACCTCTACACAAATATGGGAAACAAGTAAAAAATATAACCCACCCGATTGATTGGTTTGATTATGCACTCGAAAAATGTTAATTACTCGAAAGAACGTACTTGCATGCTACAGTATTCAATTACATGATACGTGTATTCAAATAATGCAGTAGAATCGTTAAGAAGATGGGTCTATTCAATAAAGGAAAATAATATGCAGGAAGAAAGATGCAGGATATCCACATAATATAAATGAGAAACACAAAAGTCGCGATACTTTTTGAGCTGACCTCGTGGACGACCAATTCGAACTATCTCCTACGCGATCGCTGTCATTTATATTTTGATCTCTAATGGTTCGAGGAAAAAACGACATTTTACATCGATCCTATCTACAGCAAATCTCCCTCATTTCACGTCGGATGACGGGCGAAGGGATTTGGTGGAGGCGAAGAATTCAGGCGATTGCAAAGCGCGCGCGGGGAAAAATATTAATGCGAAAGAGGAAACTTAGGCACTTGGTAGCGAATGCCGCTTGGACGATAAAGGACACGCTGTCGGACGAAGGGAAATAAAATAGTGCCACAGGCTTGCATTGTGCCGCGTCTTTTCATTTCATTTTGGCCGCGGTCGATGTTTTGATAGGCCCTCCAAGGGGAAGAAAGTGAAATGTTCTCCTAACTTTCCTCCCGTTTTGTCGGCGGTTCCGGAAGGCGAAGAGTGCTTAGGGAGTGCCTTTTATTTTTCCCCTGCCGGTCCCTCTGCTAACTCTCACGGTAAATAAACATCCATGAGCGTTATGCAACTCGGTAGGCTTTACTTGTTAGTGACGGAACGACACTTCGAGTTTGCTTTTACATTTAGACGAATAAAATCATAATGAACCCCTTGAAGTGACTCTGAATCAGACTTCAGTTAGGGAGCAGAAATGAAGAGGAGCACCGGAGAGGCTGTGGTTTTTAAGGATTCAACCGCTTGCTGGTTGTAATGATAGGCCACCAGTAGCAACCTCTCTCGGGATGAAAAGACGGACGTTAATTGAAGCTGCAGTGAGCGCTCGCTCATCGGCAGCGAAAGGAAGCGACCATTCGACGCCTTGCGCCTCCAGAGGGTCAGCGACCTCGACACCCACCGGCCTTCAATGCCAAAAGGAGAGTGCGAGCGGTGAAGGCGAAGCGGGGAGGGAGAGAGGGAGAAACTAGCTCCTGCTCTGCAAGGTGCGCGTCGCCGGGAGTTGCCGCGAGTCCCAAGCGCGGATCTGACGCCACATCGCCAGTAATAGTACACTTCGGAATTATCACCACTCCGGAAACTCATTTTTAATGAACGGTTATCAACCATGAAGTTGGTATTCAAGACGCGCTTTAATTAATCATACCTTTTTACGTCCAGCTATTTCATTTCCTATTCCAGATGATAGCACATTTCAGTTTCCGGGACTCATCCATGCTTACGGAATACAAGGCAACGGTATTAACCAACGAAACGCATGCCGTGGGGAATGAAAACATATCTCCCCATGCTTACAGCCGTGAGTTTCAACGAAGGGATGAGCATGAGACGCTGAGAACATTGAAAGGACCTCTTGGATATAAAGGGAGAGAAGTCGGTGGGTGGGGAGAGAGTGGCCGGGGTGGAAGGAGTCTTCTCTATTCGTGGGATGGAGCCATCGGTTTCGTGGCGATCGCTATTTTCCCGAAAGAAGGACGAGCGCTTCGGTGCTGCAGTGAATCCGTCTGAATCAATCGGGCCGGTCTACTCTACCGATGGAAGAAGTGCATGCAAGTTTCTTATCTTCTGCCGTAGCCCATTTTTAACCACCATTACGTCTTGCTGTCATCGTGCCCTGTCATCGACTCCTGAGACTCTCAGCAAAATGTCTCCCACAAATACTTCAATAAAAATCTCCCAAATAAGTAAAAACATGATAACGTAAATACCAGCTGACGAATGAGCTTTGCATTGGACACTAATTATATATATCTAACTAAAGTAACTCTCGTGAAATTGGAAGAAATAATTGGAGAACAGGGCCAATTTTTCAACCGTCATCAGTTCTCACTAGTGAGACATTATAGATACCAAGAAAAAATTATTTCATCTGCAGTAGTATTAACTCTTTGATGATAAACGTAATAAGTTAATATATTGTCAACGATAAATAATAGGCTTAAAAATGATCATTTGGATCAGATTTATGTGGATGTGAAACGTATCCCTGCATTTTATAATGCGCAAAAAATTGCATCGGTTCAGAGAAACTGGACAAGGAAATATTCCTAAAATTTCAGTGAGTTTGTAAATTGAAACTTCTCTTGGAATTACTGAAATAATTAGTCATCTTTATATAATTAGTCATATAAATATAATTGAAGTTGTTACATACGTATATTCTTTATGCAATGGCGTTTAAATATTAAGCTACTAATTTTTTCCCCAAAAGGTTGCTTCTCACATTTTACCATATCCGCTCCATCAGTCTTTCCCACGATAGTGCAAAAAAACACTTCATAAAGGCAAAGGCCCTCTGCTTCAATAGCTCAAGCAATAGTGGGGGCAAATCAAAAGAAACCTGGAATCTACGTACGGCGGGGAGTCAACCCAATCGGACCACAGGGCCATACTCGTCAGTGAGAGAGACAAGAAAGGCTTCCGTGGACGTCACCACACGAAATCCTTGCAAAGTAAAACCGGCCCCTGAAGCAGAGACAAAGACATAGAAGAAGAGTGAGCCAGAGGGACTTGGAATATTAGGACGTTGGTTTTGAGGGCAGGGCAATTAGAAAACACAAAAAAGCGAATGAAGGAAGAAAAATAGATATTGTAAGGCTTACGCCACTGGCGAAGGATAAATCCATGCAAACCCCGAAAAGAGTGCGAGTAAAAGTAATTCACCAAGCTCACTGTTTCCGAACACACCCGAGTGATTCATTGACTGTTACTGTCAACGTGCGTTCATTCTTTTTCGTATTTTTGTATTTCTCAGTGTGACTGATGGGTCCCTGTCATAGGAGAAATCCTTGCAAATCCTGATGGTGTGTTTGCGTGTGTGTAAATGCGTTTCACGGGAGTCCCTGCTATTCCTTAGCACATCTTAGTGATCGAGTGGTTGTGAGTCTGTTCCCTTTTCTTTATTCCTGCATTGTTTTCGTTTGATTGAGGAACACGAGGGTCACCGTTTCCCAAACCCACCCGAGTGGGTGGGTTTGGGAAACGGTGGGTGTGTGACTTTCAATTTTCTTCTAACCTGTCGCCCTGTTTTTCCTTCCCCCTTGAACAAACGAAGTGCCAATCAAGTTTACGGTCTCGGCTATTTCGTATTCCAATGTTTCACGGCCGTAGGTACGTTCGCTTTACGTTTGCATAATTTAAGGCTCAATTAGGTGAGAAGGGAAGATAGCGGGGATACTTGGAGCGATGGAAAATATACAGGGGAGGGGAGGAGAACCAGCCAGGGGTGGCAATGGCAGAAAGATAGGGCAGGAAGAAGCGTAGTAAACATGGAGCAGGGGAATGATAGAATATTATTAGTAGAAGTAAAAGATAAACGAAACGACTTGTCTAACCTTAAGGTCTGCAATCTGACCATTTAACAGAGGGGGAAGAAATAGACATGGTGTACGATTAACTAGAGGGAATAATAGCGGGTGTAAAAAATGAAGGATTTGAATGTTATGAGCGATTGGAAGGCGGTGGGCGAAGGGAAAGATAACATAGAGCTAAGGGACTATGGTTTAGGAATAAGGAAAGACCATGGGAGCAACGAATCAAGAGTTCTACAGAATACATGGTTCACACAAAGCAAACACCTGGTCAAACACCACGTTAAACATAGGTGTGTGTGGAAAATACCCGATGATCCAGAGATATGTCTATTGGTTTTACTATGTTATGTTTAGATACAGATTTAGGAACAGTGTATTTAATTTTAACAGTTTCTTGGGAGCGGATTCAGATAATATTTTAGTCCTAATGAAGTATTAGGTCCGACACAAAAGGGTAAAACAGGGAGACCACACGCACAGGGAATAATGTAAGAGTGAGAACGCGGAGACAGGTACAGCGGATGAGAGGGAGTGAGAAGGTCAAAAACACGACCTCGGAAGCCTCGCGAATACAACTGTAGGAACTGCAAATAGAAAAGGGACAAGAAACCCATGAATGACATAGGAGACTATTATGAATAATACGAGAAATTGAAATGAAATAATGTAAACTCGAACTTAGGTTGAAGAAAGTACAAAGAGTCGAATAAAAAACTCAGGCAAGGAATGAATAGGGCGGTAGACGCTATGTGGGGACGCAGTGGGAGTACATACATGAAGGGGTTTACAACGAAGGCTGAAATTGGTGTGCTCTACGGGAAGGTGGAAGCACTATCAGGTAGTAAGAAGGGAAATCCGTCCATGCTATTACAAAATGGCAATAAAACTATTGATTGACTAGGAAATATTTAAGAGGGAAGAAAAGAACGCGGAACAAATAATTATGAGAGGGAAATCGATGTAAATAAAAAAGGCAATGAGGTTTTTGAGAAGTAAGAAAGCTAAGTTTGACTTGAGATGTGATGGGTAAATACTAGAATAGGTTGAAGGTTAGTTATCTAAGAGGTTTTTTGATTCAAGGCTGTTCAATTACTAGGGTCATTATAGGAGGTAATTCAAAAAATGAATAAGCCTTCACAAGGTAGAGGGTTTTTTTTTGCAGCAGAGGCGTTGGCTAAATATGTCAGGAACAGTTTAGTGAAAACAGTGATATGGGGCGTGATTTCGTACGGCGCAGAAACGTGGTTGTTGATGCCAGAAGATAACCTTAGATTGGAGGGTTTTGAAACGTGGGCGTGGGGAAGGGTGGAAAAGAAGCAAAGGAAGAAGTACTAGGCTTGGTGTGGGAGTAGAGAGGATTGCTAGGAGAAAACAAAGGGGGCAGAAAAGGTGAATAAAGAGCGTTTTTGGAATGTGAATGTTAAAGACTGCCATGGAGAGGCCATGATAAGTTGTGGCGAGGCTTAGGCATTTAGCGATGTTCAATACGCGTCCTACTGATTCTTACCGCAAATTGCTGACAAATAATTAACAAACATATATTACAAAAATTGTGGTATCAGAATTATTCATCCTAATCCGTAGGAATGGGAAATTAGTTTTCCTAAAACCGTTTAAGCATCCAAAAAGTATTAATTTATAATAATTTAATAGCATACACATACACTTAACTTCATATTGTTGTTTTACGCAATATTTGCATCATGCCAGCGGAGATCAAGCAGTACCCACGAATGTGGCCATTATTCTGGTCCACATCACCCCTATGCCCCCATCTCACCTCAAAAGACCTTGCAATCTCAACGAGTATTCTTTCTCTCCTCTCCAACCATCGCTTTATATTTACTAATTTTCCTGTCCTTAACATAGTACCACCATTCCAAGACCCTTTCCCCAAATAGTTTTGCCCTGTTATGTGTTTTTCCGCTGCTGATGCTATCCATTCCGCCTAGCCAGGATTTCGTGTGATGATGACCGCAGACGACCGCCTGCCCCTCCCGCTGTCGGGCACGACAAACGGCCGAATGGGCCGAGCCCCGTTGTTGCCAGGACTCATACTCATTATACTGTCCATCATTATGATCTTGGGAATTTTAATTGAGGTGGTTTCCCATTGCCTTCCTCAACAGTGTTTTGAACGTGACACCATCACTTATTGGCCGCCCCACTGGGGTCAGACGTCATTGCAGCCGCGTCACTGAGGAACAGACGCTGCGTGGACTACCTTTCGTTTGGCTCCTAACCTTCGACCTATCTGGCATGGGTGACCCTGCTAGGAGCAATCATTATTACTCTCGCCGGTACATCTCTAGGGTTCATCAGATCGCAAAAATCCCTTTCATATAGCGTCCACAGCGAGGATTAAGTAGGAATTATCATCCACTTAAATGTAAGAATATTTGATTTGATAAAATCTTTTAATGAAAAAAAATGTGCAGTTTTAATTTCTTAAAGTTTAAAAATTACTTGAAAACTAAAATCAGAATGGTTTAGTAACCGAACTTATGGCACTGATATAGCGGCGTCTTCGATTTTATCACAACTATGATTACTGGCATAACTCATGCATAATATTTACGTCCTTTATTGACCTGTATTCCCACCAAAACTTTATGGCCACCACAACCGCAAAATTACCCATTTACCTGCTTTAATAGGCAAGAAAGGGGAACTATTTTTGTGATCCCCTCCCTGATTTGAAATATATCGAGGATTCTAAAATAGCACTGGTACAACGCAGAGTAGTCTCAGAGTTATAAGGCAAAGTGGTTGGAATTTGAAAGTTTAAATTGCCAATAGAGAAGAATGGGACACAAGTATCTCATTATGCATTCGTAATAATGCAATGAACCATTATTGTCATTTCTATCTGTAATTTATTTTTTACACCTTAGTTAATCAAACATTTGTCCAAATGCTACAAATCTCTTAGGGAATAAAAATGAACGTATTGTAGAAAACAGTTTACAATGGTTATATTTTTCCATCTTGTGATTTCACGGCAATTTCATTTCAGAAATTATGGACACACAGATGTCACGAGTATTTTATATACATCCATACTTGACCAAAATGCACATTTTTTGGCGTATACAAAATTTATAAGTGAGTAAAAAACGTCAAAATTTATATTAATTGTTTGTCAAACATTTGGATCAAATGTGCCCATTCCCTCTTTAAAGAAATATATATATATTACTATATTATACCAATGTTTTCAAGAAAGAGCAAATTCATCAATGGGAAAACTCGCGATATTTTCTGACCCATTATAAAATAGTCCACCTGAGAACGTTAAGAGGAAAGCATTTCTTTCTCCCTTTGATGGCGATTCCATCCGTGGACAATACAAATGCCTCAAGTAGTTCTAAACGCTTAAAGACGTCAAAGGCACATTGCACTCGTGACTCAGCGGTTAAAGGGACAGCGAAGACGCCCACCGCTCTTGGGTTTTGGATGATCAGGGGCGGGTACTCAATGAAAGGACTTGACGTTTAGACTTGGAGTAGTCTGAGAGAAAGACATTACTTTTGTCTTTCTGCTGGATTTTCTCCTCATTTCCCTTTTGGAATGCTCTCTCCTCCTCGTCAGATAAAGGGGGAGATGTGAGGATACGAAGGGGAAGCGGGCACACAACTCGTGTTAGCCCTGCCGTGACTCAGCGCTCGCCCATCGAGCGAGCAAGCGACAAGGGGTTGACTTATTCACGTGGCCACTCACGGAGCGAAAGCCCTTCTTGGATGAAGGGAATCCTTACGTTTTCGCAAATGACGACACGTGGATTTATTTACGCTCATAGAAGCACCGTGTTCAACGGAACGGATGCATGGAGGGCTGATTCCCTGTCTTCAAAAATGTATTGAGATGGAAGCGAAGGAGGGAATCGATGCGCGGGAAATAAATTGAAACCGTCGACGCATCAATTATTTAAGTTAGATACCCTTTGGATACGGGAGCGAAAGGCTGAATGCAATGTGAGCTGGCAGAGATTTATTGGGAAGAGAAAACCTTCCTAGAATATATTTTGCAATTGAAAAGTGATTCCTAACGTTATGTCTCAATTGTGCTGGATTACGTCTAAAAACTATGACGTGCCCTATGTTAAATATTTGCCTAGAATAATTTTTCTCTATTATCTTTTATAATTTATTTTAAATTCTTTAAAATTTTATTCTGGAAGAGTTAAAAAGAAACGTCCAATCAATTACGTAACCGCCACCTTATTACAGCCTAATATTTGGATGTTTGTCCCACCTTGAGTGCGCTGCAAGTGTATGGGATCCTCATGAAGTAGGCTTAATTTTGGAACTAGATCGAGTGCAACGAAGAGCAGCTAGGATTGGGAAAAGTTGTTATGAACAAGGCAGCAGTGTCACGACACTATTCGAAGAATTAGGAAGGGAACATTCGCTAGTTGACCTTAGTTTCAAATGCAGGTTAAATTTACGGCGGTAATTTGAGGCAGGTTACTGATATGAGGATGTTAAAGACAGATTACAGGCTCCGACTCACTTTCAGGTCGATCAGATACGTAAAATCGGGGAGCTTTACTGTAGAGCGGATAGATTTAAAATGTAGTTTTTCATTCAAGCCTTTAGAGATCAAAATAGATTTTACAGCAAACCTAATGGAGATAATTAGAATTGGTATTGTATATCGTATTGGTATTGCATTGGTCAATATCCTGTACGTTTTTTCCTGCATGTTATGCTTTATATTTAATGGCTCGATCTTTTTAATAGTTCTCCAGTATGGTTTGAATATGCGTATCCGGTTATACGGTATTCATCTGCGCCATCATAATCCCCTGTTAGGGGATGGATTATGTTGATGATAAGGGGATAGGGGTTAATACTGTTAGGTCACCACACGTAAAAGAGAATAAAATCACACGCAAAACCAAGAAATTCTTGTCAATATACGCCCACAAAGTCGTATATATTCACGCTAAAACCTTTATGAAATATTTAAAAATATTACTATTATTAATATCTAAAGTGCTTTCGTTCGTGTGATTAACATTTATCGAGTGCATGATCAAAATAATATTTGCGTCATCGAGATGACATGGCTGGGATTGCGCATGTGATGTCATTCTCTTTTACGGGTGGTGACCTGACGTATTTAATCGTCTTCGTGCAATCAGTTTAAATTGTACAATATCAAGTGCATATGACACAAGCATCTCTTATTTCATTGCAGCATTGCGGCAGCCGCTGCAAGTTGAAACATATTCATTTCGTCTACGTCTGTTTCTGACCATGAAAAACGCTTACCACGATCTGAATTCGGAAACAAGAAAATGCCACATTGGGCAAGTGTAAACTATAAGTTGGATTGGAACACTCTTTGCAATGATTTTCGAGAGATACGCAGTAAAAACACTTGCGGTGTTCGGCCGTGCATTTATATACTATCGCGGCGAAGCATCGCATCACCGTTGACGCAGTGTTGGAAGCGAATCAATTCCACTTGCATACACAACACATAAAACTAACAACGGAACATACGAATATTTTAAGTGTAAATATATTTTTATAAACAAATATATTATTTATTTATATTTTTGTATTAACTATTTTTCGTACAAAATAATTTTAATATGGACTATTCCATCACAATTTATCAAATAAATATTTTGCCGATACTTGTGCCAACCTGATCCAGCAATACTTGCGCCAACTATTCACCCACAAGGTTATGTCAAGAACTTTCCGAACAATTCTCTGTGCGTGCGCAGATTTAGGAAGGCCTTCGCAGAATGCACGTGTCCATCTCTTATTCCCATTAGTATCAGCAAAAGAAAACATTAGTTTCTCTGATTATTTTCATTGCTTTGAATATTATAGAGTAATTTATCAAACAAGGGTATCGGAAACATTATGTTCCGGGAAAAATATAGACGGTATGGAAAAAATTAAGAAGAGAATCTTGCCCAGGGAAATCATAGCAGTCTTTATTTGGTCGGAATACCATCCTGTAGATAATGAAAACCCTTGTAATCCTTTATCTCTACTAAGGAGATTTCATCTCGTCGCGACAATTTCTGTTATTCCAGCTCCCTCCTCTTGCTCATGCACGGCTCTCTTCCTAAAGATGTCACGACGGGGAGAAATTTCTATCGTAGCAATGAATAATTAAAAGGCTCTGAGTTGCTTTCATTATCTCCGAAAAAACCTTATTTTATACCGTCTGGCTCCTATAGCACAAGCCTTGCCTCCCCCGCTGCCGGGCACGACACACGGCCGATTGTGCCGAGCGCCGTAGTGCCAGGACTCAAAATCTCTGTATTGTCCATCATTTTTATCTTGGGAATGATAATTGAGATGGTTTCCCGTTGCCTTCCTCAATAGTGTTTTTAACGTGACACCATCACTTACTGGCCGCCCCGCTGGGGTCAGACGCCATTGCAGCCGCCTCACTGAGGAACAGACGCTGCGTGGACTACCTTTCGTCTGGCTCCTAACCTTCGACCTATCTGGCATGGGTGACCCTACCAGGAGCAATTATTATTACTCCCGCCACCACAGCTCTAGGGGTCATCGGAACGCACAAGCCCTTCCACCACGTCAAGGTTGTAGTCCGGGGAGGAATATATATATATATAATTATCAAGAAATATCTCTTGTTATGTACCATCAGTTCAGTTTACACGAATATATATTAAATTTAAAAGAAAAGATTGCCAATATCCTTGCCTTTGGAGATTTGGGATTTTGTCCGGTGGCCATTAGTAAAGGGCTTGCCCGCTGCTCAGTAGAGCGCTAAAGTCAGTGATACCGAAGTATGTCCAATTGAAAAAAAATGCTCTTAATGATCGCAAAATTCCACAAAATGCAATGAGCCTATGTAATGAACGCGATGGTGAGTACGCACTTTAACTCAACTGGATTTATATAATATTGTGCCTCCTTATTGTGCGCTGCATTTATTTTATATTTGAATGATATCTAGTATAGGATCGAACCCATCCGATCTTCAATTGGGCGCATTGTGTTTCCCTTAAATCATTGTGAATCCACGGATTAACGGATAATTTCATCAATCAATCCCAAAAGAAAGCGGAAGAAAGTGTTGGTAGGATCTCAAAACCGTAATGAGTGCAACCCTAGCTTGATTCCACGGGAGGACTGCGTACAAAAGTAGTCCTTTCGCCCATAGAATCGGCGAGTTCAATTTTGCTTCAAACCCCGAATTTCGCGAGAAAAAAGTGTAACTTAAAACCAATTTGGGAGCCCTACTTTCCTATTCATCTGATTAGTCTTGTTTTATGATATACGTATAGTGAAACATATGGCAGTGTTAAAAATAATTTTTTTTTTAATTTCAGGTGGGTGTTTCGAAGGGAGCGCGGTACCATAGATTATTCTTAATTGAATTTGTCTGTGAGTATATATAACCGTTGAATCATATTTATACCAGTGTTTTCGCGCAAATTATTTTGTTCCACGTTGTAGGCGACTTCGTAAAATTATTTGAATTACTCTTAAACCCCACATCAGTTGCGGTGGCCCCGAAGCGAGTGTTGTAAAATTAATAAAGCGTCTAAATGTTAGCCAACAAAATTCATTAATCTCAAGCATCTTTCACGTGTATTACTTCATCCCCGCGTGTGCATAAATGAGGAATGTAATTCGATTTGAGGGGAAATCGCGAGGCGAGCTCTAAATCTATTTGAGCCATCGGGACAAGGCCCGAGGCGGATAAAAAACCACGTAAAGAGCCGAGAGAGTAACATTACGCCCTGAAGCAGACAAAGTGGCATACAGCACGAAGTTTTCCTATGCTACTTGAACTATTTTTCGATGGAAATGGGGTTCGTCATAGTTTAGGATTACGATTGCCAACTGAAGCGGTCACCAAAATCAGCTGACTTGGATTAAATGCTCTTGCAGACCAGTTTCCCAACATTTTCATGATCATGGCCCCCTTCTAAGCCTCAGGGATGTGCCCGCCCACGCCCAGCGAAATGCAAACCTATTTCCGGAGAAATATACCCAAGATAAGGACTTAAAATGGAATACCCTAAACATCTGTCATCGGTGAAGTCTGAGTCACGATTCGTGGGTTAGGATCTCCCCTGCCCTAGACTGCGTGTCTGTACCAGCGCAGTGGTTGCGAAGCAGCGAGTGGATGCCTGTTCTGTTTAATGACGCTATTTTGGCGCACTCAATTGACTCTTACTTTTTAATGTCAGAAAAAGTTTATTTTTATGTCCATTAAGACTGATATCAATTTTCCCTTCCCTTTATCTAAGATAATATCCGTCCATTCAACTAAACTTTAACCTACTCGACCAACTACAGAGTAGCCTGCAGCAGTAAAGCCTATTCAGAGGCTACCTTATGTTGAAACAGGGAATAGCCAGATGATCTCTGCTGCCAATAATTCACAAATCGTCTCTGTTACGTAATAATATCATTCACTCGACAAATATTTAAAAAATCTAGGAAATGGAGATGAAAAGTACCGAGTCCACGACGGGTCCTTCTGAAACTCTTAAAATACGAGTATATTTTCAGTAAAACGTTCCACCGTAAAGGCTTATTATTTGTGAGGGGATTTTTTGAGGGGGAGATGAGAAAGGGATAACCCACCCCTTCCAAGGGCAAGCAGGAACGGGAGATGTGCACTTGGAAGCATGAAGTCGAAGGGAGCGCACATCGCGACGGACGTCGGCCAGGAACAGTTGCTGGACACTCGGAAGAAAGGGTGGCAAGGAATTGCACACGCTCAAGTCAGGGTTTGGTATGCGTGCAAGCTATTGCCCAAATGATACAACGAACCCACTCCATACCAACACGCGATCATATGTTCTCTCGTCAATAGCCTGAGTAGTAGACTGTCATCTCGCCCGGGGCCCTGACCGAGGTTCTACCCCCGTACATTAAAATAGCTTCCCTCAACTTGCCTGGCTGCTCGTGGACTTCTCAATTGCCGTTCTTCGACTCAGCATACGCGTGCAGTCGTAGGCATTACATGCATTGATATTTTACAATTATTATATGCATCAATAATAAAGATGTCGTTTCTGCATGACTAAATTCGAGAAATATTTTATTGCTTCCGCTTCAGGTATTCCCCAGGAAAGTATGATCGGACCTCTTTAATTCCTACTCTACGCCTACGATATTGACTCCGTAGTCACAAGTGCGATACGTTAATTTGCCGACGATATAGTGATTTACCGTGATATCCGTGATCCTGAGGACACAGCAGCTTTGTCAGATGACCTTAATGCTATACAACGCTAGTGCGACGCTTGGAAAATGGAATAAACTTAAAAAGTACGTGATGATGAAATTTTGGTCATCGCTATAAATGTGATGAAAAGGTCAAAGAGTAATGTTATCTGTCGCTGGTTATGCCTCATTTAGAATATGCTGCAAGTTTATAACTGGGATCTTGAAAGGGCGGATTGATTGCCGAATTGGATCGCGAAAAAATAATGTCGCGAATCGAAAATGTTTCGCATTTTCAACACGGCGTACTGGGATGGAGAGAGGACGATGTCGGCAGCAGCCGTCGTTCTATATCGTACGGCGTGCGCCAATATTTTATAATCTGCGTTTAAAATGGCGATTGGCCGAAAGTCGATGAACGGTTTTGGCCGCGTCTTTTTTGGTATAAGCATTATCACGGCGGTCCTCTGACTTGTAGTCAGAGAGCCGCTAGCTAAAATGCAGTTACCAAGGTGGGTTAAATAGGTTTTAAAAAATCCCAATACGCTAAATAAAATTCAAAGGATAGGCCATCCAAGCCGGTTGCTTTGCCCTTCGGGAACATGGAGGAGACGCAGTCCAGTTCGTCTGAACTTATGTCTCGACAAAAATCGTCTTTGTCTCCCTCCTTCCATGGAGGATACCTGTTAAAGGTGTTTTAAATGCCGGCCCGCTTGCCTAAGGAGGTCGGTGTCCCCGGTGGCAGATTCTCTGACAGGGATTCTGTCTATATCGGAGCCAGAATTGGATTTTATCCAGCGCCGAAGCTCAGATAGCGTTAGGGGGCCCCCTATATCCGTGTCCAGTTCTTATAGCCACTTTTGGGGAGCGTATTTTTGGAGCTCGTGGCCCAGGATAATTTTTTTAGGGACGACACTTGGGCGTGGAAACCCTCCGGCGCCAAATCCTTACGCAGGAGCTCTTCTAGCGCTCGGCGGTAGAAGGAGATGGTGTAATTTTTTTCATTACGCCACTCAAAAGTTTGCCTTTTGATGTGGGTGACAATGCGGGGTTTAAAAACCTCGTCCCACCATAGAGCGAGGTTTGCACCGGGACGGAGTGCCGCGATCAGTGCACACACCCGGGTGCGGATAGAATCACGACGAGTCACGTCCTCCAACACGCGGAGGTCCATGCGCCACACGGAGCCGCAGCGGTGGACGTGCGCGCCCGGGGTTGTGTTCGGGCACGTAACTCTCATGATCACTGAGCAGTGATCAGAGAAGGACACCGGGAGGTTGTCCACTGTCTGGACATCATTCTTTAGGGATGCCGAGACGAATAGATAGTCAATCCGCGTCCGAGAGTTAGGCCCTGTTCGCGTGAAGGGGGCGGGACCGGCGCAATAAGAACGCACTGCGTCAATCGCTCCAATGGAGTCGAGCATCAGTGAGAGTTCCCGGCTTGGATAGTATGTCACCCTGTCGCCGCCACCCGAGGGGTGGCGGCGAACATGAGAGAACGGAATGCCATTTCGGACTAGAGTGGTGGTGCCAGAATGACTTTCGGCGAAATTACCGATAGCCCGAAAGATGTTTGCATCCGAGACTATGTCCTCCTTTACCTCTTGAAGGAGGACTACATCAGCCCTAAGATCGCGGGGAAAACGTTTGAGGACTACAATTTTTAAAGCGCTATAAACTCCAGCAATGTTAAGCGAAATAATATTCATTGGTGGAATGAGAGGACAGCTATGGGCACGGGACATCACTTACCAGAGTCCTAGTCGTGGCTTACGTCGCTTCGGTCGCGGCTCGAACCCGGGCGACGAGTGCTTCGCCGCTTCCCGGGACACTTCGTCCGACGGGTCGACGATCGAGGTCTCGAGTTGTCACCGCATACCTCCCCTCCGACCTCGTCCGAAGAGGAAGACCCAGCCGTGGTCTCTACGAAGAGCGGGTTACTCGGCGGCATTCCACGGGGGCCCTCTTCCAGCGAGCCGTCGAAGCCGCCCTGTGGGCCGTCCCAGCCCAGGAGGTGGCCTCAGGGGGGGCCGGGGTGGCGAACTGGAATTCATCTGCCGAAGGGGCCCCGTCGGGAGAAATCAGACGAGATCGGTCGAATTGGTCCGCCTCTAGAGGAGCCCTGGGAAGATCGTCGACACCTTGGCTGTCCTAAAAAGGAGAAGGACGATGAAATATCTGGGATTGTTGACGTCGACATAGTTTTACTCGTACATGTGTCAACTTCCGCGGCCGGGGATACTTTCTTGAGTTTCCGTGATAACGGAATCAAGGGGCCCGCCGTTGAGGAAGGGGTCAATCGCAATCGAATGCATCCTCCCCCGCTGTCACCCGTGATTCTCGGGGGGTTGGAAGCCCGTTAACCGAGGATTGCGGGGAGAACGCGTCGTTGGCGTGGCCAGAGAAAGGAAGGACGCAGGATGATCCGTCCTCTTTTGACGGGGTCACGGAGATAGGGGCCGGTGGTCGTGAGTGTGTATCCGAGCTGGTAGGGACCGCAGCTTGATCGATGTTCGAGATCAGTAGTGCAGTGTCGTCCGTCCTCTTCTTATTCGGATCCCTTTCTTCCGTTGACGACTTTCACTCCCTCTGAAATTTCCCTCCAAGTGGAGGGGGATGAGGGGGTTCGGCGGGAACAGCGGGGGCCCACCCTCGATAAGTATCAGGGATCGCGCCCTCTCCTCCACAGCCATCTCGGGCTCATCCATCTCTTCTGCGGTGTTCGGATTGGAGGCCAAAAACATTGCCTCAGCATAGCTCTTCCCTCCCTGGTTACGAAGGCAGGTCTTGCGCTCGTGGCCTTCTTGGTTGCAACGGGCGCAGGTGCGGCGCTGACCCTCGCAGATGATGATGGCCCGGTTGCCGCCGATGTGGAGGTACGAGGGGATATTTCTTTCGGCCGTCATCCGCACCACTCTCGTACCTGTCAGCACGCGCGCCATTTTGTTGCCCTCCCACCTGTTCTCCCACGAGCGATGGATATTTCCAAAACGTTGAAGCTCGCCTGTTATATCTTCCAATGGGGTCTCCACGGGGAGACAAAAAACCCTGACATTACAAGGGCTACCGGAGGTCTCGTCAATGGTAATCGTCGTCCTCGGATCATTTTGGGATGGAAACGGTAGTTTTCGTGGGAAATTATCTATAATCCTCTTCATAGTATCTTCAGTTGCCAACTTCAGGAATACCAAATGGCGGTTATATCCAAATTGGATCGCCACAATCTCTTCGGGTGTGAGGCCCAGCGACTCTAGTGTAAAGAGGTGGACCTCCAACGGAGTAGGGGGCTTCGCCTTCTCATCAACTTGCAAGGCGAGCGTGTTTACGCGACGTACGACCATTTTGAAACAAATCAAATGGAGCACGCCAGCGCGAAAAAAAAAGAAGAGCGCACCGAAGGCATTCCAAGAAAGAAAGAAAAACACCCGTGTGCACTCCCTCCCCGCTACACGCACCCGGCGGTAGCAAATAAAAAGGAGCCTAAGCTCTACACCAGGAGTCAAGGTCAGTCTTGATCCAGTAAACAAATCAAAGGCACGGCCTTCCCGGCGGAAGAAGTCGAGAGTCAAACGGCACGCTTCTTGATGAACTAGGCGGTCAACCGCCGCTCGAAACAAAACACGATCGAAACCTAGATTTCCGAGAGAGTCCGGCAGTGCCGCTCTCCAAACCCCGGCGGCCGAAGCCTCGGACGCCGGCGAATTTTAGACACTCGGTGAACACAGGCACGTCCTGCTATCGAGGCGTCCTCTTAAACTCTGAAATTTTGGGGCTTTTAAAGGAACTAGATGTTGTGGCGAAATGCCGTACATACAATGTCACAGGCAGTTTTGTTCGTGCGCGACGCGCCACAGTTTCTTTGGAATTTGTCAAAGTATAAACACCATAAGTGTTTAAAAGTTGGCTTTAACCTCGTGGACTTTGGCGCGTCGCGCACGACTACGAATGCCTGTGACATTGCATGTACGGCATTTCGTCACAACATCTAGTTCCTTTAAAAGCCCCAAAATATCAGAGTTTAAGAGGAAGCCTCGATAGCTTAAGTGGCTAAAGCGATCGAATATTGAGGGATCTGGGTTCCAATCCTAGTCCAGGCGAATGATTTTTACACTCTGAAATTGTTGCTTTGATAGTTATCTTCCCTAAGAATGTCCCTTGCCACGGCTAAATAGCCTTCCAAGGCTCTTACAGCCAAAGGTTCTTTTTAAACGTATAATGCCAGAGCAGGCAAGCCATTAGGTCGACACAACTTATTAGATCAGAGCGAAATTCCGACGCTCTAGTAAAAATAACGAATAGCGCTCGGCGTTCACCGAATCGACGAATCGGTTTGCAAAGCGTCGGAAGTGAGATATTTTTTCGGTTTTATGGCCCATTATTTTCTCATCACGGGACGCACGCACTCTCCCGATGAAAATAAGCGCCCCGTGAGCCCAGAACAGGGCAAAGATGATGACGGCACTCGTCGGTCAAATGGTGACTAAACCGCGAGGGCCTTCCAGCCAGTCTTCCCTTGCAGGCAAAGAAGAGGCGGTCAGCGAAGTATGAGATGGTGATGCGAAATAGTTGTCTTCGTCCCAAAGATTCCGAGTAAATTCGAGTGAGAGACGGCATGGATTGCTCGGCCATGGAGGCAAACATTTTTGGACAATGCCCGCAGGCGGACGGAGAAGGAAAACTACCTGAACACCTTTTTTCTAATGAACGCAAATCTAAAATGTGTAGATATTTCATATTCCGTGACAATGAAAAAGTAAAACGATGCAATTCATCTTGTTTCTTATCTTCCCCTTGGCATCGCAGCCCACCCCCTTTCCGCTGAAACGGGAGGGAGGGGGTGGGAAGGGGTTGCAAATACGTCTTCATGCCAGGCGGGGACTATGATTTATTTTCTCCGCCGCGTCCGACTCGAAATGACGGCTTGAAGGACGCGGAGTCGGCGGCTTCGAAACG
Source organism: Hetaerina americana (assembly GCF_022747635.1). NCBI lineage: Eukaryota > Metazoa > Arthropoda > Insecta > Odonata > Calopterygidae > Hetaerina > Hetaerina americana. The sequence continues at coordinate 1,672,854 of NW_027287538.1, forward strand.
GGGAATGACTCGGCTGCATATGGGTAGAAGGGGGAAAGGAGATGAGGGGTCATTAGGGTGAGGGGGGCACCAGCACACGGTAGGGCAACTCAATTCGCGGCCGCCGTACCCCGCCATGCGACGCGCACCACCCTTCTTCACCCGTCCCAACCTGGGTTACCACATTCCTGCATGCGGAGGAGGGCCCGATGACGTGGCGCTCCGTTCGACGGTGGTGGGCCGCGCGCACCCCGCCGTCTCATGCAACGTGGGGCGCCGTCGCGGACACGGGGGCGAGGGGAGGGCACCCAACGGCGACAATAGTTCCGCTTGGCTAAACCTGTTCAGGAGTGCAAGGTTTAAATAAAAATATCGATAACAATTTTTCCCTGACGTTCATTGCGTCTATGTAGAATGTGTATGAAGTATTTTTAGAGTATGCAAGTAGCGTATGTGATCCGAGTTAAAAATGCCTCATTCGGGAAATTGAGATGGTTCAACGCCGGGCAGTCCGTTTCGTTAAAAACTGTTACGATAAAACGAAAAGCATCGATGAAATGCTTATGGAGTTGGGGTGGGAAACATTAGAAGAAGGACGATTCAGTGCTAGGTTGTACATACTAAATAAATTCAGCTCCGCATGTTTCAGCACCGAGGTCTCGCAAATTGTTCGCACTCCAACATACAGGCGAATTGTACATTGGTCACTTGGATCATGTATATACAATGCGGGAAATGGATGCCAGAATTAGCACACTCAAGGACTCCTGCCCACGGACAATACGGGATAGCATCTGTAGTATCATCATCATCAGTATTTCCATCCTAGGATTGGTTTACTACAGCTATTGCATTCTTCTCTATTTGAATACAAGGCTGCATATTCTAGGGAAAATAATGTGGTGGTTTCGGTTGTGGCTTGAACTTCACCCTCGCCCGTAGCTGTGGCAACTCACACTTGCCGACCCACTCGGTCTCCGCCAACAATGCCTATTGGTGAAACTGCTGCCCTTCACCATGGGTCCAGGTTAGCTTTTCAGTAAGAGCCTATTTTTCTCGTTGTCTCGTTATAAATTTTTGTATTTTTTCTGTGTGATTGCCTCGTTCCGAAAAACCATTAACGAATTTCTAAGATGAAAAATTTTTGCCATGCCCATAGGGATGCACAGGTTCGCCCTAATGCTACCCACGGCTGGGCGATTATAGGTCCACCTCGTGTCTCTATTCTCAATAAAGGAGTGTCTCACGTCCGTAGGTTGGACGATTGCAGGGTCATCTATCGGGAAGAGGGAAGGTTACGCTGCGGCGAGGATTGGACTCTGCGGAGGCAGATCCCATCCCCGTCTCCAATAGGTACCAGATGCTGCCGGATGACAGCAACACCGTACCTGAGGCACCAACCCCTAAACCGAGGGTAAAACATCAGCGCTCGGAAAGGGAGGCAACCATTATATTGGGAAGTTATAATGTCCGGCGTATAATGAATCCACTGCGCCGCAGAGTCCAACAGGAGGGAGGTGTTGGATTCTTGTCGTCCTGGTGTATACCGGGCGGCGGGGTACCCCAGGCGACGCTGGCGGTGAAGGCGGCCGTCAGTAATACGGGCTGCTCCAAGCTACGCATTGTGGTTCATGTCGAGACAAACGACGCCTCGGAACGTGGATCTGAAGAGATCCTGCGCTCCTTTAAGGAGATGCACTCGGAGGTGAAACGAGTCGAGGCAGAGTTGAAGGTCCCAATTAAATTAAGTATATGTAGTATTGTGCCGCGTGTAGACCGCGGAAGGCTCGTTTGGAGCCGAATTGAGGGTTTAAATCAGAGATTGCTGGGATTTTGCCGGGGAATCGGAGCGGACTTCGTTGATCTGAGGCCCGTCCTCTCATCGTGTCGGGTACCCCTTAATCGCTCCGGGGTCCATTATACTGCCGAGGCATCGCAGTTGGTAGCGCGTAGGCTACACGAACACGTTTAGAGGGTTTAGCATAGCTGGTAGGCAAGAGCGTAGGTCATATATTGGCAAAAATAAAGTAGAATCCAGCGCTTTTTGTCAATTCAGATCAGGTAATGCCTCTCAAATCCCCAAAAAATTGAGCAAAAAAACACTTCCGTCAAAACAAAATATAACCCACGTAAATTTAATAAAATTGGTGCCTCTGAATTCATAGCAAATAGCAATGCAAGTGAATGTAATTCCTTTGTCTCTGTCAACCACGAATCGTCTCAAAACAGTTTTGTTAGCGTACATAAAACCGAAAAACAAAAAGTAATTGGCCAATTTAAAATTATAACATTAAACTGCCGTAGAATTTGTTATTTCAGGCTTAACTTTGTGGAATTTGCATAACATATTGAAATGTAATGAAATAATTGACTTTGTAATACCACACACTTTTAAAGTGTGTGGACTTGAAAAAGTGTGTGGAATTACAAAGTCAATTATTTCATTACATTTCAAACTGCCGTAGCATTAGAAATAAAATATCGGATTTGAACATATTTTTGTCAGTACAAACAAAGACATAGTAGTTGGAACGGAAAGTTTGCTCACGGGAGATATAGCAAACAATGAGGTTTTTCCCAACGCTTTCACAATTTACAGAAGGGACAGACCAAATAGATTAGGTAGGGGAGTATTCATTGCAGTAAAGTCACATCTTAGTAGCCAACAATAAGAATGCGACGTAGATGACATAGAAAGCGTTTGGTGCAACATTAAGGACTACAACGGCAGAAGCCTATTCGTGTGTTCATTTTACAGACCCCCAGATTCTAACACAGATGTCCTACACAAGCTCGACGAACAAATATCCACCATCAGCAGCAGACATAGCAACAGTATTACTATAATCGCTGGTGACACAAATCTACCGTCAATTGACTGGAGCAACTACTGCGTAGGAAAATCTGCCAAAAACAGAGATTCATGCCCAGAACTCCTTCATATATTCACAAAACACTCCTCAGAACGAATTGTTAAATCACCAATACAGGGCCAAAGCATACTAGATATCTTTGCGACTTCTATGCCCGAAATCATTACATTGAGCATTCAAAGAATGGACGGAATCAGTGACCATAAAGCTATTTTTGTAGAGTTAAAAATACAGGGAACTCTTGCAAATATGTCTTAAATATTTTACGCGAAGTAATGAAGACGTACATCCCGTCCAAACTCAAATGCGACAGTAAGGAACCTAGATGGTACAACGGCGAAGTCAGATCGGCATTAAGAAGGCAAAGAAAGCTACAGTCAAATTTCAAAAAGAGTTTAAAAAGTGACGATATAGTTTATATGAATACATTCAAACAGCAACTAAAAGAATGCCGTAGTAAGACGAAAAGTATTATGCGCACAGCACTACACTCTTTTAAATCTAAAATGCTAAGCGAATATCTCGAGGAAAATCCAAAGTCATTCTGGTCCTTTGTTAGGGAAATGCAGGGTAAACGTCCATCTGTTCATTCTTTGAAGACGGAAAATGGCTAAATTATTACAGATAGCGTGAAAAAGGCAAATATTTTATACCATTTTTTCCAGAGCGTCTACAATAAAAACACAAACGCACCAAACGATCCTCCACACCCACCCGGGGAACACATGAGCGATCTTACACTGACCAAGCAGGGAATAGTACATCTGCTCCGTAGTATCAAAGCACACAAGGCACCTGGTCCGGAAGAAATACCTGCTAGAATATTAAAGGAATTAGCTGAAGACATTGCCCCGTTTTTAAATATTGTTTTTCTAAAATCGATAGAAGAAGGCTCAGTGCCTCGCGACTGGAAGCTAGCCCATATAACTCCCATCTATGAAGGCGGCGATAGGGATAAACCAACCAATTACCGACCCATTTCTTTAACATCGATCTCTTGTAAAATTTTGGAACACATTATTGTCACTAACATTATGAAATTTCTTGATAGTAGAAACATACTAATCCACAACCAGCACGGATTTAGGAAAAGCAGATCTTGCGAAACACAACTTGGTCTCTTCATTCACGATATACTTTGATCGGGAGAAAACAACACACAAGTCGATGCAGTATTCCTGGATTTCAAAAAAGCCTTCGACAAAGTCCCACACAATAAACTGATACATAAACTTAAATACTATGGAATCAATGAGAAAATAATTAATTGGATTAGAGACTTCTTGTCAAATCGCAAACAAATAGTAGTCAATGATGGGTTGTGCTCAACGGATAGAGATGTAACTCCGGGTGTCCCCCAGGTAAGTGTGATAGGGCCTCTTCTGTTCTTAATATACACAAATGACTTAAGCACACACGTTAGTAGCAATCTAAGGTTATTTGCTGACGACACGGTGATATACAGGGAAATAAGGAGCCAACTAGATCGCGAGCTACTCTCTAGAGACCTAGACAATATCTCGGAATGGTGCAATAAATGGGGATTAACACTTAATATAGATAAATGCGCAGTTTTGAAATTTTGGAATAAAGGAAGCGAGGAACAGGATATAAACTACAAAATAGAGGGTTCAGTATTGACTACGGCAAATCAAGTTAAATATTTGGGGGTTGTGCTAACACCACGCCTTTCATGGGGAGCACATATCTGGACAATATGCGGATCAGCTTTAAAGAATCATGGCTTCATAAAACGGGTGGTGGGGAAATGTAATGAAAAAGTAAAAGAGAGGTGTTATTTTGCTCTAGTTAGACCTCATTTCGAATATGCCGCAAGTATTTTGGATCCGTGGGAGAAAATTTGGCAAAAAGAATTAGATGAAGTCCAGAGAAAATCCGCTAGATTCGTTAAAAATTGTTATGATAAGAACACAAGTGTTACAGGTCTCTTAGGGGATTTAGGCTGGGAACCACTTGAAGTGCGGAGAGAACAAGCGAGGCGTAGACTTTTAGAAAGGTTCAGAACAAACGAGTTTAACTATGACACAAGGAATTATAACGGCCCTACACTAATTGGGTAGATCAGACTACAAATATAAAATAAGGAAGATACACTCCAGTACCAATAGATACAAATACTAATTCTTTCCCCGAACAATCTGTAATCACAACATTAAGAAACTGAAGCCATTTTAGAAAAATTAAGAACATTTAATTTACAAGTTGGAAGAAAAATAAATATTGCAAAGGCATCAGATGTATTTGTAGGTGCATGTGTATGTGTATGGTAGTTGGTATTTTGAGTGTTTTCATGTTTGCGTGTGTAAAGGTTTTTGCATGAAAGCCTGCGATGTTTTTTTTTGTGGATTGTATAAAATTTTCGATTTTGCATGCGGTTTTTTCATTATTACGGGTGGTACCCTAATACCCTCCGCCATACGCCCTTGCGTCGGCTTGCGGTGTGTTAAGTTGATGTAGACCCGATAATTTACACAGGATCTTAATATTGAGGCCTTTATTTATTCATATATCGTACGTCCATTAAAGAGGCTCGTAAATGTATTCCTTTGGAATTCTTCATTTGCCTCATCCAGATGCTGAATTATTATGCAAAATAAATATCTGATAATTTCTGAATTCCACTCTTGTTTCTCAAGGTGGCTGAGAAGGGAAACCGGAGGTCCAAAGGTTTTCTTTAGAAGCAAATTATGTTTTTTCTTACTAATGGAAGTCCGTTTCCTCGACGACGAATTACAGCAGTTGTCTTCTCACGACCTTATTACCTAATGGGGATGTTTAGCTTCTAGCGTGGTTGCTATGTTAGGGTGGGCGAAATCCTAAGTCGATTCTTAAAACACTATAAGCAATAGAATTAATACAACTCTAAATAAAGAGGTGGCATTATGACAGTTTTCTCAATCATAATATGGGGGATCGCGATGGCGCAGTGGCGAACGTACTGGCTTCCCACCGAAAAGGCCCGGGTTTGAATCACGACGGCGGCAGATATCTTTCAGTGGTATCCTCGATTCCTACTTGAGGTGTCTTGTGGAGAGCACTTTGAGTGAGTACACCGTCCGTCGGATGGGACGCTCAACTATTTGACCAGTCGGCTCCTCTCGCTAAAGAGTAGGCCAATGCCATCGTCGGGTTTCTCTCCACCCTTCATCCTTTCCTGTCCATCCCTAATGGCGCCTGAAATACCTCAGCTGTCGGTCGTCTCCCCTATTAACTACTATTCTCAATCGTAATTTTACGTAGATTTCTATTTAATCATATAATATGGTCAGTGAATCATTCTAAATGAAAGAGCCCTTCAGCCTTATCATTGGAGATCATATGCAGTCTTTGTTCCAGTTCATTATGGGTCAACTGATAACTCCTGACATCCAGTTTGACGCATCCCCTTTAAGAACTCGGAAACCATTGGAGCTGAATAGTGTCTCCAGAGTCTGTTCAGGAGATTCCGGAATTTTGAAGCCTATGACAAAATGGCTACCAAATGTGCGTGAGCCTTATCTCGGTTCGATTCGATTTATGAAAATGGCAATGCGCAGGGCACATGCTCTCATTTGAAAAACTCAAACAAATCGGGTGTTTCATTGCGATATCGTGAAGCCTGAGGATGGATGGCGTTGGTGGATGGTTAGAAAATGGATGATCTATCAGGCAAGGCAGAAACCCAGCCGATATGCTACTCTGAATTAAGAGAATTATTCGGATGAAAAAATACTGTTCTTTTCCGCGAACAATCACTGACGTGCATAGTGATGCACCCAGTCGATGGCCGCGGAGTCACTCAGCGAAATGCAGCGTCGTACACTGACATGTTTATGAAAGTTAAGGCGTTAAGTCTTTGAGAAATTATGCGAAGTGTAATTTATGTGTATTACTAATTTTAAGTCTCCCAATAGCAGCCATTAGCTTTTTACGAACGGTTTCTCCATTTTAATGCTTTTCCAAGCACGAAATCCTTTTTTCCTTTCCGGCTATCCATATCCACTCCTTCCTGGGGTTTAAATTCTCCACTTATTCGGGAAACTACGGTTATTCGGCTAATCTGCCCTTGTGACGTTTATGCAAGGTCTGTCCCGAAGGAGGAGGACTGAGTCGATTAAAAAAATGGTTTGCTAGAATTGATACATTAGCTCAAAAGTCTTTCTAGTAGCAATCTTGTGCGTCCACACGCCGCCGTCAGCGGATTTTCCACGCCTTCTAGAAGACGGTGCCAGGAATGCTGCTGAACTCCCTGGTCATAGCCTGTTGTAACGCATCTACCGAGCCGTTGTGACGTCTTTTCTGTACTCATTCGAGACGGGAGAAGAGGAAAAAGGTCTGGTGGGGCATTTCCTCAAGAATTCGGATCCTCACTCGCATGGTCGAGAAGATCCGCGTGCGAGTTTCCTTTTGTTCCTCCGAGAGCACTCGCGGCACCAACGGCAATCCTTCTCATGCCCATGTCTTAGGTCACAAGTCGATGCAGATCACTTTTAGGGATGTCAATGGATGATCAGAAACCATGCGAACACTTTGTCTGCCATTCCTGCGATTAAACAAAGCCTTCACTCCTGCAAGAGCTTCGGCACTTATTGAAGTCAAAGGGCGTCCTGAATGATCGGCGTCTTCAACATCTTCTCTACCCTCCCGGAACAACTTGTGCCCTCAAAAATACACCCGATCTACCCATGGTGTTGTCATCATAAGGATCTGCCTTGAGCAGTGGAGACATAAGAGGCACTCTTGCTTTTTAAGTCCACCGCTAAAGAGCTCGCCCCATCCACGAAAATTTTAGCTTACGGTTACATATGGAGCCTCCAATCCAGTTGGTCACTTTCTCCTAAGTAATATAATATCTTAATTCGGGTATCTTATTCTTGAGAGGGACTTTGTCGAAACCTTTTTTGGAATATGACAATACCACATCCATATGTGTGTGTTTCCCCGACTCCCGCGAAATCGCGAGTGAAGAGACCAAATCGCCTTTCGCATGGTCTGCTTTTCCGGAATCCGTGCTCTTAACGACATAGTACGTTCCTACAGCAGCGAAAAGCGATTATATTTCTAAAGTTATACACAGATATTCTATGATTATGTAGAATTTTGATGTTGTAAGATTGGTCCGTAAAACTCTGGGTCCTCCCCATCGCCGCCTTTGCAGAGAGAGAGAGAGGGAGGGAGGGGGGGGCTAGTTAGTTTCTATTCTCGAGGTACATGGGCCTCCGTCCAACGATTCGTACCCTGTTTTCAAATAGTGTCACGTCTCCCGCGAGTTCCCTCGGTGTTCTAGCGGGAGCGCTCTTTGATTTTACCTTTTGCAGCTGTTTTTCAATTCCTTCCTGGGACAATAATATGTCGCTTCGGAGCTCTTCTCTCAGGTCTACCGTAGGTTTCGCTTCTACCACCATTCATTATTTTTGGTGCAGACGTTTTCGAAAAAATAATTTGGACAATGACTTATTCACGCCTTTTGTAACAATCACGCAATTTTTTGCTTTCTGCGATTGGTATTCTTCCACCTCATCAGATACACGAGCAATCTTTTCTGCAGATGATGAAATCATTCGATAAACGGCTGAGGTCGCGTCAAACCACAGCGCCTCATCGACGTAAGAAGAGTAATTACTACTGGAGTAATGCGACTAGAGCAATGCAACGTCCGCGCAAGAAGTGGAACACTAATCCGCGGCCATCGCGGAGCAAAGCCGTCAGCAGTTTGCCAATGTTACATGACCATGGTTTCCGTAGGCAAATTATCAAGAACGCTGAACCGGACACGATTCGGCCAAATCTATAGCATTATGACATTCAGTTGAGCACTTAGCATTCGATATCATGAATGGATCTCTTTACCAAAATCCATAGCCTACTTTGTGGAACTTAATATTTGGTGAATACAGGGTTCGTCCGGAAAATAAGTGTACTGAGCTCAGGAAAAAAAATGTATTACACTTTTACATATCTTAAGCTAATATTCCTCAAAATAGGACCCTTGTGAGTCGATACACTTGTTCCAGCGGCGTTCCCATTCCTGGAACGCTCCCGCGAAGGCATCATCGGGAACCTCTCGAAGACTCGTCGTCGACCTCTTCTCTGCCCTCCAGGAACATCTTGTGCCACCGAAAGATCATGTTTCTGGACATTGCTGACTCCCCGTAAGCCTGGTTAATCATACCGATAGTTTCGGTAGACGATTTCTCAAGCTTTACCGCAAATTTGATGGAATAACGCTGCTTTGGCATCGCGTTCCGTGACGTGGGTCGAGCGTGGAGGTTCGCGTTAACAGATCTCCTCACTACACCACAGCTCAGAGCCGACTGCCTTTTTCAGCGTCGCTTGCCAACATACCCCTCTCTAATCGCAGACCGTCAGAGCGGTGCTGGGCGCGCCTGGAGCGGCGGGAAAAAATCAGTAGTCAGTACACTTATTTTCCGGACGAACCCTGTATATGTAGGCGAGAGGGGGAGGTTGAGGGACGGACAGAGGAGAGGGGACATCCCGGTCCGCTGACATTAGAGCCAGCCTCTATTCAGGATTCCACCACTTAACCTTTGTGAGCGGAAGAGCGTCAAAGTTAAAGCAAGAATTTAATGAAATTTCAATATTTTCTGGTACATAATCCCAAGCACTAAGTTCAAATGGTCAAAGCCAAGACAAGAGTTCTTCCGTAAAACGGGGTAGAGATTTCCATTCACTTAACTGTCTGTTATGTTTTAGCGAATTAACACAATGGCCGTTTGACCAGCGACCTCTAATGCTGCCATGCTAAGCAGCGATTATATGAAGAAAGATCTAATATTTCCGCGTTATTTTCACGGTGAATTCTTCCCTGGATTGCCAAAGGGTCAAGTTCCACCTCGGGCAGTAATGCGCCTTTAAGAAACACACGCGTTAAACACGCATGAAACTCAACCCACTCCGAAGTGGAAGGGAAGTAAGAGATTTGAATGAGGACGACGCGGTTTATGTCAGAAATTAATCATAACCACAATAGCCCGTATGAATAGCTGTGGTTCGTTTTCATTCCCTTTTTTCGTATAACAAATAACTAATTTATTAGGTGAAAACCCTTGCTTAGAATTGAGTCTTCCTCCAGCATGTATACAAATTTGCACGTTACTTGATAGGATTTTATTACATTCGTAGGTGCATTTGCATGTGCATGTTAGTTGGTAATCTATGTATTTTCATGTGTGTAAGTTAAAGAGGTTTTTGCTTGAATATACTCGTATACGCCTCTGTGGGTCTAGATTTGGATTAATCTGCTGCTTTAGCATGTGGGTTAATTCTCTTTTATGGGTGGTGACCTAACACCCACCGCCACGCGCCCCAGCGACACCTTACGGGGTATTATGTAGATGTAGAATAGTCTCGATACCATACATTCCTAGGGTTTTGAAAACTCTGCGATAGTGGAAGACAAGGTTGGGATATTCCGTGGATTTGGGAGAACTCCCGATAACTTCCCTACGAACTAAAAAGTCAGCCAAAGTTAAGTCTTCGGATATTCCAAAGCATCAGTCAACTTATCCTCCGACGACACAGTTGGCCTATGGAGGACAGTGCGTTCCTTTTGTAAGCAGACTACACGTTTTTACCTTAACATTATTATAACAGGGAAGAAAACTCTCGCAATTATCCCCTTAATGAATATTTATTCTAGCCTAGTTTAGATGTATTTCACCATTTTTAAGTTCTTTCAGATTTGCTTGAAAATAATGATGTACATCGAACCTGGTCCAAAATAAATCTTTATCAAGGGGAAATTTGCAAATAAGTTTGGTCTCCGTTATTATGGAACAGTTCCACCACATATCACGTGAACCTGTATATTATATTAACATTTAATAATCTTGCGTTTTCATTTGGAATCGATTTAGGCTTTAAAAACTGTTATCTTGACAAAGTGCTCTCATAGATTAATAGCAATTCAAACGATAATGGCTGGAAGACTGATGATGGGATCCCTCGCGAATCTCAGCGCGCCCCGTGAGTCAGAGGCTACCGAGGGCGGGATAGACATTGAACCCATTCCCACCGAAGGTCCGACAGTCGTCGGTGCCGGCGAAGGCCCGGCCCTGGTTCCCCCCCGGGCCGGGCAGCGGCGGATCAGCGCGCGTGGGCCGAGACGAAAGAGGAATGCAAACTACATCGCCCGCCTCCCCTCCCCGCCCGGTCACCGCAATCGGATCCCGGAAGCCCCTGTCGGGAGGCAAACCGCTTGCGCGCGGGGCACGCTGGGATGGCGAGGGATCGAGGGCAGGAGAGGGGGAGCGCGGCGCGGGGATACGGGGCACGAGGCACAACAGAGAGAGAGAGAGACAGGAATTGGGCACGATCAATTGTTATTATTACCAATGCCGGCGAGGGTCATCCCTAGTGCGCCGTTTCCGCGTTCGCCGGCGCCAATATGCATTACCATACTACGACATAAATACCCCGCAATCCACCAAAAAGGCGTGTGGCAGGGGGTGCGAGCACGTGGGAAGGGTAAGTGATGAGGTTTGATATGGGAGAGGAAAGGAAGAGGGATAAAAATTCAGTAGAAAACCATAAAATAACGCGCAAACTTAAATGCCCGCTGGAGGAAGACTTGATTCAAACGAGTATTAATTCACACGATAAATTAATTATATGCTATGCGAAAGAAAGGAATCAAAATCCTCCATCAACACGGCGGGCTCCCACCATAAGAAGGCTGGTAATACAGAATGCACGAGTAAGAGGGGGAAAATCACATTGACTTATTCTGCAGCACCTTCGAGCTTCAAAGTGCATCATGCACAGCATCTTAACCAGGGCCTTTTACTTTCCGGGAGAGAGCTGTATCATCTGAGATAACGTACCAAGCGCACGCCTTCGTCGCAATACTGGTGTCCTCGAGTGTTTTCGGCGCGGCTGGCTTGCACACGCCCAGTGGGGGTGTGGGGTGTGGGTGGGAAGGAGAACGGGGAGGGAGAGGGGGAAGGAATCTGCACACCCCTTCATAATGACGAAATGAGTCTTCCACTTAATACTTTCCCTGTTAATACTAATTTAGATGACATTAAATAATTTTCAACTTGAAGCCATCGGCTTTGTTTCTCCCCCTTATTAACTACGTTAACTTGATGAATGACTTGCAAGACGAATTACAAAAACGCGTATCCATTTGGTCGGTTCCTCTGCAGAAAAACCTGCAGACTGCCACACCTCGGGGACACGCCGCCCTCGCTGTCAATCAATAAACGCGCTCCTTTGTGTGAGGTGCAACGATTGCTGCGCCGGATCCCTTCATCCTCAACGCTAGCACACCGCAGTGTTCTCCGAGGTGCTCTTTATACATTTCATACTTAATATATGACAAAACAATTACAATTATATTTATTTGTTAACTGAAAATACATGCTACTGAACTTGATTTCATTATAACAAGTTTCTAGGATTTTTAGGATGAAGTTTAATAATTAAAAATGTACCTTCGGGCGTCCCCCAAGGAAGTGCAATTGGGCTGCTCCTATTGTTAATATATATCTTAATGGCTTAAGCACTCACGTTAGTACACCACACTTTCCCTCCGCATGAATAACCACCGATATTCCATCAATACTCCCACCTTCCTTAACTATCCCATCCATACTCACACCGCTTCCCACAATCAATCTTTTAATGACTGCTTCTCCGTTTCGGTGATTGAAACCCTTCCCAAATCTGCTAGTATAATAGAGGCGGGAACCCGCGAAATGGCGTATATCTGGGTGACCCACTCATTAAACCGCCCGGGCTGAAGCAAGCATACTGAATGTATCATATGTCCTCATGAGGGGGCATATGCCTACATATGCCCTCCCACCCCCTTGTTCATTTCCTATTGGTACCTTACATCTCCTTCCGTCACCTCTCCCTCGCACATGTCCTATCCGCTCTTCCCCGAGAACGCCATTCTGAAGACGACGGCCTTGCCGTCGAAACATCAAAACTACATATGTGAATGTACTTTGTGTTTACATGGTTTAAAAATGTACATATGTGTTTTAACATATATATGCATATATATATATATATATTTATGTATATATATATATAATATTCAGTTGAATATTATATATATATATATAATATTCAACCGCGCCGGGATTTGAACCCGGGCCCTCTGGGTGAGAAGCCAGTACGTTAGCCCCCGCACCATCTCGATCCCCTCCCTCTTCATCTCTGAGTACTTTCTTCCTCCCTTCAGCCCGTCCAACATTCCTATCCTGTTCCTTCCCTTTCCTCGTTTGCCTAACATTCTTCCCTTTATTACAGTCTTCAACATCTCACTGCTGGTAAATACGCCCTTCATCCATTTTTCCTGCCTCCTTAGGATTTCTCCCAACAAACCCCTCTCTTCGCCCACCATACCAACTACTTCCTCATTTGTTTTCTTCTCAGACCATTTCACTTTTCCACTCTTCTCCACACCCACATTTCAAAAGCTTCCAATCTACGTCTATCCTCCTGCTTCAATGACCACGTTTCCGCGCCGCACATAGCTACGCTCCATATTGAAGTTTTTACTAGTCTTTTCTTAACATCCTTACTCAACGTCCCTGTAATCAACTCCCTCCTTCTTGTGAAAGCCTCTTTGCCTAGCGCAGTTCTTCTCCTTACGTCCCGACTACTTTGACCGTGTTGGTCCAAAACATTACCGAGATACGTAAACTGTTCTACCTGCTGTAGTATTTGCCCTCCTATTTTAATGTTTAGCTTAGCCTGTTTATTTTCTAGACAATCGCATTACCTTTGTTTTATTAATATTGATTCTCATCCCATACCTGTCGCACTGAATTTCCAATTCACTAAGCAATGCTTGCAGACCCTTGGCTGACTGACAAACTAAAGCTTGGTCATCAGCAAACCTAACTGATTTTACAAATTCCCCGCCCACTTTCATTCCTACCTCGAGTTCTTCCCATGCCTCTTTGATCATTTCCTCTGCATATAGGTTGAACAGCAACGGTGATAATGGGCAACCCTGCCTTACACCCCTTCCTAACACTGCCCATCCGAACTCCCCGTTCCTTACTCGCACCTGAGCAGTCTGAGATATGTACAGGTTGCGGATTAGCCTCATTTCCCTCCAATCTATTCCCATTTTCTGCAATATACTCATCAGTTTTTCCCGATTCACTCTATCAAACGCTTTTTCGAAATTGGCAAATACCTCCTGGTTGTATTCCACATTCCTCTCGATTAATGATTTCATTACTGCAATGGCATCACGTATCTCTCCCCTTCCTAAACCCAAACTGATCTTCCATTAAACAATCATTTTCTCTGCTCTCCTTCCTGATCATCATTATAAATGGTTTAAATTAGATGAAATTTTATTTTATCGATGCTATTTTATATCGGAATAATACTACATGTGCCAAAATGAAAACAACAATATTTTAAATCATGAAATATTACAACTCGAACTTTTAGATCTTGAAACATGGATCTCTGTTATTCCTTTTGAAAGTTCCGATGCTGTGTGGACACGTATACTGATTTATTTTTCGATATACTATATGCACGTGGGACTTTCCATTTAATGCTGTATTGAAATATATTTTTCGGTTTTTTTCCTTCTTCAGGTGTAACATTCTGAATCAGATAACTCCACATAACAACAGCTTAAAACAAGGGCATTTATTCCATTGGTGTTTAAATTCAATGATAATTGCCTATCATTTTGCCTCCCAGACGCGTGAATACTCTTCCCATTCTCGTAGTTCCTACGCCACTCGTTGCTGGGATAACGCTTCAGTCCCGTTTCGTAATCACTTTCATTTCCTTGATACTGAATCAGTGTGAGCCGCTCATGAAATCATAATTCAAATGGGTTTCGGAAATACTATAAGAAGTTATTCCACACGAACTTGGGAATATATATTATGAAGGTCACCCGCGCACGATTGGTAGATGCTGATACATTTTTTGTGGAAAACACATTTCACGAATTGTTTTCCCCAAAAAGGAAATATCCGTAGTTAGCGTTAAACTCAAGTATTTTAACGATTCCAAGGGTGTAGTGTTGGTTCCCTGCATTGTGTAAGTGTTCCCTGGTGAAGTATCTTTCCTCCAAAAATGTATCGAAACACGTTTATCCAAATTTAATTCTAGCGCCCATGTCTCGCACCACTTTTGAATTGCATTCAGGTCGTTAGCTATTGATTCTCCATCTTCATGACTGGATATGTCCCTAATATATATCACGGCTTCGTCACAAATAGAGGAAGTTTACTGGGAACCTGAGACCTGATATCATTGATGAATAAAAGGAAATATAGTGTATCTGAACACCGACAATACCATAATGATGACTGACGACACCAATAGATCAGATCACCAACTCATAATTGGTCAGATTTGTTATAGAACGGATAGGTTTACAATATCGCGTTTTCCTCGTACCATCAGAGATCATAATAGACATGACAACATTCACGTAGGAGATAATTATAATTGGCAATGTATTTATTCGTCGATATCTCGTATTTTATTTTTGTATTTAATAGACCCATCTTTGTGACAGTTCTACAGCATGATTTGAATGTACGAATTCTCTTATTGACTTCTGTTGTATATAAGTACTTCCTTTCGTGTGTGAAAATGTTTCGAATGTATGATCGTACCAATATTTGTGTAGAGGTGGCATGGTTGCGATTGGGCATGCATGACTTGGGTGGAGTTGCAGGTGCCCAGAGAGGCTTGCCCAGGATTCGAACCTGGGCCCTCCGGTCAGCAGTCCAACGCTCTCCCTTGGACTACCGCGACCATACATATATATATATATATATATATATATATATATATATATATACATATATATATATATATATATATATATATAACGATTGTCCGGAAAAACTCATACGAGCGGCACAATAATGGGCTGACACAACATAACACAAATAGAAAAGAATAGACACATATAAAAGAACACTTACACGGTAAATTGTTCGAGCTTTCGGCCCTCTCAGGGGCCTTCTTCAAGAGAGACTGAAAATATGCTATGGATCAGGAGAGGGGAAAGAGTTATGGGCGTGGAGGGGAGGTGTGGAGGGGAGATGTGGAGGGAATGCTGGGAGGGAAATTAAATATGGCGGTTAAGGGTGGGAATTTTGAAGGAACGGAAGGATAGTATGTAGGCGGATTCACGAGTTCTCACCTCTATGTTGGTAGCTGTATCAGGTAGGGATTCTAGGATGCTGAGGGAAAAACACTGGTCGAATGAAAGGTTGTGGGAATTAGCGTGTGAAGGGATAGGAAGAGAAGAGAGTGAGGCAGAATTACAAGAGTACCGGTGATTATTCATTCGGATGGATAAGGGGGTAATGCATTCACCTATGTAGAAGGAAGTGTAATGTATAACTGAAGCTGAAAACCCTCCTTAAAGAACTGTTTCCAATTTTACATGACAATGACGCGACCTCATCCTTACTACCCCAATGCCCATCTATCGCATACAGACGACCCGCCAATCTCAAAAACCTTCTGAGATCCACCAACCCTTTGGCGCCCCCCCGTGACAAATTTCCCAATATTTCCCCAACTTGCAACCGCCCCCGATGTAAAACCTGTCCTCTTATTATGCCTACTCCCCTCTCCCTACATCCCCTCATAGCCCCCCCACCTCGTTCCCACGCTAATTGCCTCTCAAAAAATATTATTTATCTTTTATCATGCAAACATTGCACTTCCTTTTACATAGGCGAATGCACTACCCCCTTATCCATCCGAATGAATAATCACTGGTACTCCTGCAATTCTGCCTCACTCTCTTCTCTTCCTATCCCTTCACACGCTAATTCCCACAACCTTTCATTCGACCAGTGTTTTTCCCTCAGCATCCTAGAATCCCTACCTGATACAGCTACCAACATAGAGGTGAGAACTCGTGAATCCGCCTACATACTATCCTTCCGTTCCTTCAAAATTCCCACCCTTAACCGCCATATTTAATTTCCCTCCCAGCATTCCCTCCACATCTCCCCTCCACACCTCCCCTCCACGCCCATAACTCTTTCCCCTCTCCTGATCCATAGCATATTTTCAGTCTCTCTTGAAGAAGGCCCCTGAGAGGGCCGAAAGCTCGAACAATTTACCGTGTAAGTGTTCTTTTATATGTGTCTATTCTTTTCTATTTGTGTTATATATATATATATATATATATATATATATATATATATATATATATATATATATATATATGTATATTTAAATACAACACATTATTATAGCAAGCAATCTCAATTCGTTCGCTGGGAACGCGTTAAACTATACATTAGATTGTTTTGTTCAACGAGAAGCCGGGCGTGATAGGACAACGTTACACAGCACGAGCAGTGTTTTTCGAGTGGTAAATTCGTTAATAATTCCTCTAATTACCCAAACGAGGCTCCAATTATTAACAAAGTGTCGCATCAGTCGCCGTAAAGCATCGAATGCTGCCTTTCCCCTGGGGTCGTGGGCGGAACCGGATCATCACCCGAAAGTGATGGACTAACGCGTGCGTAGCTGTAGTAATTATGGAGGTGGGTCCGGTCCGCATTCGAAGATTTATTCTGCAACACGGGCAGGGGGAACAGTGGGGAGTAAAATGAACTTGGAAAGCGAGATTAATTATGTACAATTACAATGTTTGACAATTAGTCACGATAAAGTCACTTCTAATTGCGTTCATTAATAGTTCAGGAAGTTCGAACATGTTCTCCCGAAGAAAGTTCGACATTTCCTAGTTTGAAGCAAATGTCCTCGTCCTCTCCTCTTGAAACGCTCTCCTCAGTTATCTCTTTCCCCAGCGGAA
Source organism: Hetaerina americana (assembly GCF_022747635.1). Classification (NCBI taxonomy): domain Eukaryota; kingdom Metazoa; phylum Arthropoda; class Insecta; order Odonata; family Calopterygidae; genus Hetaerina; species Hetaerina americana. Next base: position 1,690,515 of record NW_027287538.1, read on the forward strand.
CGTGGTTTGACCACCGAGAGTTTTGGAATACTTGTGAGTGTCCTTTTTTATGTTTTCCTATGTTATGTTTATATATTTTTGTTGGCTAACGCCATCTCTCTCCTTCGTTTGAATTATTATTCTCATCCGTTAGCCTTTAGTACAAGATGTATGTAATTGGTGGCATAAACTTCCCTGAGGAGATTTCAGTGTAAATAAGGTTTCCTCGACAGCTCAAGTGTTAGAGCATCCGCCCGGCAAGTCGAAAGATCTGTGGTTCAAGTCCCGGACAAGGAAATATTTTTGCACTTGTAATCTATTCGATTCCGCCTGCCCCACCTCTCCTGCGTTCGTATTAGCCATTTTGGATGAAATTATTTGAGGTTAATGGTGTGTAGAGCTAAAGAATGGGGTATTGAAATGTGCCGTGAGGGGTTCTAAGAGAAGTTATGAGATTTATGTTTTCTGCCGTGTTAGTCAGAGCTTGGAAGAAGAGTTTTTTGTGGTGCCGGGGTCCATCGGATGCCTAGACGAACTGGAGCACTGCTACTTAATTATTAATTTCAAGGAACTTCGTGAGATGCTGCGGCAGTAACTTTTAACGGAGTCATCCTCTTTATATACATCGCAATGCAGCAATTTCATAGTGTAAAAATCTGTGCTTTAGCCAGTTAAGCTAACGAAGTGTCCTCTCTAGCACTCTGAGGTTTTTGGGGGGCTTTAAAGGAACAAGATGTTTTTGCGAACTACCGTCCATACGAGGATTGGTAAGCTCTGAAATTGTTGCATTGTATTACTTAATTGTAAATAAGACAGTGACGCAAATAGCCTGAAGGTGCCACCCATTATTAGAGGCAAAAGAAATAATTCTTCTAAAAGAGTTTGCTTCGAAAAATAATTACATGAAAACAATTATTTGGAGCAGGGCTCCAATTTTTACTGCATGGGAAATATGAAGACGGGGGAAGGGTAAACTCAACACAAATGTGCTGCGGGTAAAGTTAAGGAGGAATGTACGGATCGTATAACTAATTAGAAACTAAGGAATGATCGGAAAATCGATAAGATGAAGGAGACGCCATAGATCGACGACAACATTGCAGACACAAGCACTCAATCAAGGAATTGGAGAAAGCTGGAGAGTTGATCGTGAGTGCGTGAGAGGGAGAGAATTCTCGACAGGGGCCCGTGCCGGTTATTCGAAACATTCGAGGGGGACCCAAAAGTAACGGGAATTGGGCTGCGGGGGGGAGCGAGAGTGGGGGAAGCCTTTGTTCGGCCGGTCGTACGTCAGGCTGACGCCACCTGCGTCAGTATGCGCAGCGCCGTCGCTGTGACTGGATCGGTCAGTCCGTGACAGCTGTTTCAGTGAAACATCGTTTTTCATTTCGGCGAAAAACATGATGGCGGATTATCAAGAGCAACGCGCTGCAGTGAAATTTTGTTTCCTGGTGGGAAAATCGGCCGCGGAAACTATTGTACTGCTCAAGACTGCTTATGGGGAAGCTGCCTTAACCATAACCAGAGTCTACGAGTTGTTTACACGTTTTAAAAATGGTGAAATGTCAATTGAAGACCAGCCCCGTTCAGGCCACCCTTCAACATCAAGAACTGACGAAAACGTCGACGAAATCATTGTCTTTGTTCGTGAAGACCGTCGCAAAACCATTGATCAACTCTGTGAAATGTCTGGAGTGTCATGGAGTTCAATTCAGAGGATTCTAGAGTAGATCTTTGGCACAGGGCGACTGGTTCTTCGATCATCACAACGCGCCGGCTCATACCGCCCTCTCCGTGATGCAGTTTTTGACAAGAAACGGCATGACATCGATTGTCCACCCACCCCCCTACTCAAAAGATTTAGCTCCCTGTGACTTCTTTTTGTTCCCCAAACTCAAAAGGGACATGAAAGGAAAGCGTTTTGACACTATGGAGGATGTAAAACAAAAATCGCTAGAAGACCTAAAGGACAATGTTTCAAACAATGGAAGCATTGTTTGGAGAAGTGCATTGTGGTCAATGGGGAATACCTTGGAGGTGAAAAAAATTGAATGTAAATATATTGAGAACTAAAGAATCTATAACAACATTCCTGTTATTTTTGGGTCCCCCTTCGTACGTAGCCTTTAAACGGATTTTCCCAGAATTCGCTTCGCCCATGCGTCAAGTGAATGTGTCCACGTCGATGGACATCTCGATTATTATTACTTGATTCTAGCCGTCTCAGTAAGTCCATCGTGAGGATAAGGCGGCGAGAGCGGAGCCGGCAGGAATTCCTGATAATATGTAGACACCTGCTCAGTTGAAACATTGATTCACTTATGAAAATGAGAGCGAGACGAAGATTGGATTGTAGTACTTATTAGGGGGGGGAGCTGACCGGCAGGGGTCATATGCTCCGGGAGAAATAGGTTGGTAATCTGGTAGTGGTAGGGTATCCTCAGTGAGAGGAGGAAGGGTGGAGAGAAACCCGGCGTTCGCAGTAGTCTACTTTTAACGAAAGGCGCCAAGGGATCAAAAGGTTAAACGTCCCATGCGACGGAAGGTGTACTCATGCAAAGTGCCCTCCGCAAATCACATCAAGTAGGTCACCACTAGAAAATATGTGTCGTTGCCGGGATTCAAACCCGGGCCCTCAGGGCGGGAAGCCAGTAAATTAGCCAACACACCACCCTGGGTCCCACGACCCCGATCACTGGGTTGCAAAGGCCAAGGTGACAGGACAAACACGCACTTATAGATATCATTATCAGAAAAATAAATACTTGGATATTCCACATAAATTCATAAATTTATGTGGAATAACCAAGTATTTATTTTTCTGAAATGAATCTTTTCCACAAAGTGACGCCTGAAACCATTCAGAAATCATTATGGTGGGTGATGGGGAAATGTAATGAATAAGTTCAAGATAGGTGTTATTTTGCTCTTTTTAGACCTCATTTTGAGTATTCGGCAAGTATTTGGGAACCTTGGGAGAACATTTGGCAAAAAGAATTAGATTAAGTCCAGAGAAAATCCTTCAGATTCGTGAAAAATTGTTACAATAAGAAGATGAGTGTAACAGGACTTTAAGGGGAAGCAGGCTGGGAGCCACTTGAGACGCGAAGATAACAAGCCAGACTGAGACTTGTAGAAAGGTTCAGAACAAACGAGTTTAGCAATGACACTAAAGGAATTATTATTATGGCCCCACACTATTAAGGTAGTTCAGACCACAAAGATAAGAAAAGGGGGATTGATTCCAGAATACAGATATATACAAATATTCGATTTTTCCCCGAACAATCAGGAATCATAACAGTTAGAAACCAAAGTGACTAGAAAAATATTAATGACATTCGATTAAAAGTCAGAACAAGATTAAAAATCGCGTAGACATAAGGTATATGCGTAGGTGTGCATGTTTTTGTTAGTTTATTGCATTTTTATTTGCATATTGGTAAGCTAAAAATGTTTTTACATGAATATATACGCCTCTGTGAGTGTAGGTTTGCATGCATTTCTTGCTTTAGCACGTGGCTTTATTCTCTTTTACGGGTGGTGACCCACCACCCACCGTAACATACCCCTGCGACCGCTTACGGGGCATTATGTAGATGTAAATTATGACATCAAGAGTGCTGTTGAGAAGAGGAACTACTAGAATGGGCATCAAACACGCCTTCGCATCTATTGTAGTGGCTGCGAAGAGAACCCAGATGACAATTCAAACTTGAAAAGATCCCAAATCAACTCTCGTGAGAATCTTAGGTGAAAATCGCGCGCAAGACGGCGGTTCCCGTGTAAGAGTATCCGTGGAAAAGGAATGGAAATCTGAGGCTGGCGTGGATGACGTGGCACGCCACGAACACACTCAAATACGATTAAATCCGGTTTGTTTGGTAAATAGGCGCCGCGGCGTTGATGTAGGCGCTTCTAATCAAATCGACGTCGAAGGATTACCATCCACATTCGGGTAGCGGACTCTCTGCACATTGAACCGATTGATTTCCCGCGACTCTATATCCCCTCATTGGGAAGTTAATAAAAGTTTCGACGGTTCAGGCATTCTCTGGTCAATTATATGCTAGCACTCTCTATGGACCTCATGAGTCTCGGTGATGTGCATAGCCGTGACTTTGAGAGTTTCAGTGAGATTATTCCATGTAACGAATGAACTGGCTGGATTCAATTAAATGTTTGGCGATGCTAGATTTTTGCGGCCTGTTTCATTTAAAATATGCTCAATTTTTAATCATTTATTTATATATACCCTGGAAAGCCACCTCTAGGGTGTGTGGCAGGGGGTGAATACACACCAGACTAATGCTTACCCGGACATGACCCTACCGCGGATAGACAATGTTATTCTGATCCCCTATCGTTCGTGGAAAAAATGACATCTCAAATCTACCTGTTCCACACTTAATCTCTCTAATTTTATTAGAATTATCTCTCCTACCGTAGTACGATGGTGGTAATAATGCAGTTTCAACACCACTGCTCAAGAGACCTCCTTCCAATTTATGCAAGAGCTTGAATCTCCAATTTAACCTTCCATCTAATGAGTGATTCCCAGCCGAGCTGCTCTAATACTTTGGATTGTTTATAACTATACTACTAAATTTATCACAGCAACGTTTTACAAGTCTAGCTACTCTACGCTGCACGCGATCAATTCGACTATCAATCCACTTCGTGGGTATCCCATATATAGCAGCATATCCTATAAATGAGGTATAACCAGCGAAAGATAACATTTGTCTTTGACGTTTTCATCACATATACCTAGAACTCATCTAATAAATTCTAATTTTGGTGGAGTGTGGTAAAAGTTATCAAGAAATTACTGAAATGTCGACAGCTATTTGCGGTGATAATCGAAGAAAACATCCGTTGTCAAGTGGATTAGGCGCAAAAAAGCCAAACTAGCGAGGACTTTCAAACAGTGGCAAAGAAGATGGAATGATTGCATTGCAACGAGTACTTTTAGGGGACAGTATTGACATACACTAAATTTTGCAAAATAAAGTTTTTATGGCCTCATTTCGCGTATTTATTGGACAGACGTCGTATGTATTTACCCCCTGCCACTCATCCTAGTGGTGGATTTCGGCGTATATAAATAAAATAAAAAAACAAAATAAGATGTCACCTGTTTTTTGACATAAGTATCCGGCTCTATGGCCGGACAGAATGAGTGCGCCAAAATCTGCAGTATTTCGTAATTGTACCACATTAATGCTCATTTATAAAAATATCTGAGATTATTTCGAAGTTTGTCACGCATGACACAATGGCGCCGTACAATTCCATCTACGGAACTGCTCTGCTCCTATAGAACTTCGTCTTCATCTACATCTACATGATCTACTCCGCAAACCGCCGCAAGGGCTTGTGGCGGGGGGTGTTAGGTCACCATCCATAAAAGAGAATAAAACCGCCGTGCATAATCAAATGTATTTGGAATAACATGATTATTTTCTTTTCCGACTTTCAAATGTGCTAGCGTTGACCTTTATAAAATAGCGATTTGGCCGTTGGCAATAAAGGGCTCCCCCGATTAAAATTCAATAGCGACACAACTCTCTCAATAGTCCTCATTTCCAGAGCTCAGAATGTAGGAAGGCAGATTCATTCATTCAGGGAGATGGGCGTAGAGCACAGTGGATTCGTCGAAATTGGATGAGAACGAGATGAGAGCGGTGTGTAGCCATTCAAGGATATCGAGTTCACCTGAATCAGCCTTGCTTATTGATATCTTTACATCCTCTTCTTCTGTATCCGTGTGTTTCAAGATAAGTGAACGCCATCACTTGCTTCGACACTTACGCATCGTTAACGTTATAAGCACAAACGTATGAACTCCATCGTCATGTGACAGTTGATTACCATGACTAGGTGACTTGTCCTGAATTGAAAATACTCTCTGTAGTAAAATACGGAGATATGTGGATTGAGCAGAGGCTTCATTTCGGAATGTTTTTACTTTCACATGCCACCGTGCATAGCACAGGATTAATTGAATGCGCAGGAATATGTCGCTCTGGCGAAATAAAAAAATCGCCAGTTATGATGGAATGAATAATATATTAAACAGTTGGTTTGATTCGAGGGGAGAGCTATCTTGCACGAAGCACATAGATATATTTTTGAAAATAGGGCAACAACAAGCGTTTAATTTAAAACCAAAACAGGTATCAGAAGATGTTCATAGATGAAAGGGTTGTAGCAAAACATCTTAGTCATAGTTATATGCTATTAAGAGCATTGGGAAGTGAAGAGCACTCTATCCACATGCATTGCAGAGGCTAATCGATCTGCCGGGTTAAAGATTTCAACGCAAGACTGGTTGCAGCACGTTTCCCATTCTTCAAGTGCGCGCCGAAGAAAGGGATGACGTAGGTTTTGCACACTTGCCATGAAGGCCGCGTTGCCGCTTCTAATATTTTGGATCGTTTTTAGTATTCAAAACTATCAGAAGTTAGTCCAAATGTCATGGTAACCGAGGGGTTATCTGCTCGAATCTAGTCTACGGCGTGGATGGCGCATTTCTTCGACGTTTGCAAATCATGCAATAAGAGTACCCAATGACGGCGGTACGTCAATTCGGCTCACTTCATAGGCTTCGGCTGCAGTTACCGCAACCCCCCCCCCTGAGCCACTTGGAGGTAAAATGTAATGTCTACTTCAACCTAAGTTTATCAAACTATTGAGAATCTGGCAATTCATGCGGTGGGAGAAGCATTAACTTATGCGCTCAATCTCCCTGGTTGGTAAGTGAGATTTGAGGAGTAATTAATTAAATATTAAAGCATTTTGATGGCAACACGTTAGCTGACTTATACAAATATATGTGCGTACATCTCAATTTTCACTTTGGAACAAAAATCTCCGCATAAAGCTCTCGTGCAATGGATGAATGCCTCATGCTTACGAGGGCTCACATTCAAGAAATACCACATGGTCTTCAACGGTGCCCAATAAACGGCTCATTTGGTCAGCGCCAACCTTAGCATCCATGATTTAGCACTTTCGACGCCTCTCTCCGAGTGGAATGAAGATTAACCTGCCAAAATATATTTGCGCTCTTTCATTCTATTCGACCTTCACGTCAACTTCCTTTCGACCACTCGAAAATATCGCCCATGATTTTCGAGCGTACTTTTTTTTAACTTCCGCGGCGCCATAAACCATTAGGTTGAACGCGGGCCGCGTGTCAACCACGGCTCGCCGCAGATGGGTCGGAGGGGTGGCCGGGGAAGGAGGAATGGTCACATTCCCTGGAGCCGTGATTTTGATGGGTTTGATGGCGGCACCGGTCCCAATACCGGTTAATCACGTGGGCGTCTGCACGGCGGAAGGGGTGGATGTATGCCCCCCCAGGACCTCCCCGTAGGCCCGGAGGGGGGGAGGGGTTTCAAGGTCTGGGGTAGGACGGCGGGGAGGGGGATGGGTTGGAGCCCCTGGGACGGAGGCCTAATAGACACGTGCATGTATACTGGTAGTCGTGTCGCCAGGATTTCAGACTTTTATTTCAACGGAAATATTAGAACAACTTCAAGCCACGTATCTCACGAAATTTCACTGTGAGAATCAAAACACTTGTGCTTAGTTAAGTCGTACAGCTGATGACTCATTTAGATGATCTATTCTTAACGAATCTACTGTCTACCAAATCGGTTTCAAAGATGAATGGTGTGGTACAGTAGACATAAATATATATTAATAAATAGGTAATCTACCGGTTAAGGTAGGTTTTTGGATGGACATAATTACTAATTAAATAATTTGTGACCCCTAGCAAAACACAACATCCTACTCTACATCAGACCCCTCTTCATCTCTGAGTACTTTCTTCCTCCCTTCATCCCGTCCAACATCCCTATCCTGTTCTTTCCCTTTCCTCGTTTGCCTAACATTCTCCCCTCAATTAGTCTTCAACATCCCGCTGCCGGTCAAAACCCCCTTCGTCCACTTTTCCTACCTCAATAAGATTTCCCCAACAAACCCCTCTCTTCGCCCACCATACCAAGTACTTCCTCGTTTGTATTCTTCTCGGTCCATTTCACCTTCTCCGAGCTTCTCCACACCCCCATTTCAAAAGCCTCCAACCTACGCCTATCCTCCTGCAATGACCACGTTTCCGCGCCGTACATAGCTACGCTCCATATCAAAGTTTTTACGAGTCTTCTCTTAAGATTCTAACTCAACGTCCCTGTCAAGCCTCTTTGCCTACCGTAATTCTTCTTCTTACGTCCCTACCACTTTGACCGTGTTGGTCCAAAACACTTCCGAGATACGTAACCTGCTCTACCTACTCTAGTTTTTGCCCTCCTATTTTAATGTTTAGCTTAGCCTTTTTCTTTCTACAAAATCGCATAACCTTTTACTTATTTATACTCTTTCTACAGACCCCCAGACTCAGATTTGAAAACACTTCACACCCTCAACGATCAAATTTACAATTTTACACGTAAATATAACAACATAATAAACATAATTGTTGGCGACTTTAACCTCCCTGGTATAGATTGGGACAGCAATATCGTTAAATCTGGGACCCGCGATCGCGAATCTTGCAATTCATTGATAAAATTGCTTCAAAGAAACTCCCTCCATTCAAGCAGGTTACTTTCAGGTGTATGTAAGATGTAGATTGAGTGTTTGCATGTTTGTGGGGTGTAAGGACAGCCAAGGTGTCGACGATCTTCCCAGCGCTTCTCAAGATACGGACCACAAGCAACTATCTCCCCCGATTTTTCCCGACCAAAACCCTTCCGCAGATGAGCCCCAGTCCCCCACTCCGACCCTCCCCGAGGGTACGTCCTGCCCCTTGGCGGCCCCCAGCGGTGCTCCTTCGAAGAAGGCCCCCTTTGGAACGCTGCCGAGTTACCCGGTCTTCGTGGAGACCACGGCTGGCTCTTCCTCTTCGGACGAGGCGGGGGGGGGGAGGGATGTGGCGAAATGCCGCGTCCTCGCTCGTCGACCCGTTGGACGAGGCGTCCCGGGAAACGGCGAAGCACTCGTCGCCCGGGGTCGAGTCGCGACCGGAGCGACGCTAGCCACGATCAGAACTCTGGGAAGTGATGTCCGGTAGCCACCCGGTGCTGGACACACTTCGTCCATCGTTGAAGAGTTTTTTTTGTGGCTGAATGACTGATTGAATCGATAATTTCAACCCTGCCGTTGATAATTTCTTACAATACATAATTTTCCATCGCTAGCTAAAATCTCCCTCCTAATATCGGTGGACCTGATCTTCCTTTCTTTTTTCTTTCTAAATGTTAATGGTCAAATGTACGAGTATGCGTCTGTATGCAGATGCTTATGTATGTGCGTGTGGATGTGCATGTGTGCGTATGTATGTACAAGTGGATATGTATGTGGTATATGTATCATGTATGTATCCATGTATACACTTATACTAAAGAAAAACATGATGTACCCATAATCTGTGACCTGATATTATGCATAATGCTAACAAACTCTGTAATATTCTGAACCGAATAAAATAATTTATATCATAGCTCAAGTGGTTAAGAGCATCCAACCGGCAAGTGGAAAGATCCGGTGTTCGAATTCCGGTCAATGAAATATTTTTACTCTTGTGATCCGTTCGATTCCGCCTTCCCCACCTTTATTGTGTTCGTCCTTTATATGTGTTCCTATCCCTTTTCCTTATATCTGTTTCTATATGTATGAGTATATATATATATATATATATATATATATATATATATATATATATATATATACAGACACTCACTTAGAGCCTGGAAATAATTGCTTTCCACATTGAGGAATAATGCGTTTTTTATTTGATTTGGAATCAATATTGGCTTAAATCTCTAAGCTTTAGCATACCATTTTTTTAATGGGTGCCTTTCAGGAATTTTATTTTGAAAATTGGGTTCCGCTTCTAATCCCTCATCAACCAATTTTCTTTTTCAATTGACCCTTTTGCACCAGAATTCTTCCCTAAAAGCCACCACAGATCCCTAAATCCTCTGGCACCGGAATTCGTCTCTTTCCATGAAGGTAAAAATACGTCTCGAAGACTTTCCTCTGCAACCATTGATCTACGTGAACGATACGTGGCTCCAAGTACATTCTTTAACAATCAATTAACCTTATGCAGCATTTTTAGATCTCACCCTCGTTCTTTTCAAATAATTTACCTCAACGCCCAAAGTCTCTCTGCACACCTTGACAAATTGTGTCAACTTCTACCTGACAACGACGTTCATGCAATTTCCATCGCTGAGACTTGGCTTAAGCCTCATATGCCTACCTCATCCATCGACATTCCTGGCTACAACTTCTATCGACATGATCGTATCGGCAAGGGTGGTGGAGGCGTAGGTGTCTACGTGAGAAAAGATCTCTCATTCAAAATTATATCAAAAAGTTCTTCCGTTTACTGCAAAAGACCCGAGTTTGCATTCTTAGAGATAACCTTCAACCTACAAAAAATTCTTTTAGGCATAGTTTACCGCCCACCCAAGATAGGTTATTTTTCCGACTTGGAAGAAGCATTATCTTCCCTCATTCCGAACTATGACCATGTTATTATTACTGGTGACTTCAATGCCAACTTTCTTTCCTCAACTCACGACTCGGAAACAATTACTAACTCTATGTCATACCTCGGTCTTAGCATACTTCCCCTAGAACCTACCCATCATACATCTTCATCAGCCACTTGGCTTGATGCAATAATGCCCCCCTGCCACACACCTTTTTGGTGGCTTGCAGGGTATTGATGTAGATGTAGACGAATAATTACAGCCAACCCTGACAAAATCACAACATATGGGCAACTTTCTGCCCCAGGAATATCCATACATGATGTATTATTTTTAACATACTCAGATGTCCTAAATTTAAGCAGAAATTCATTCTTACTCGCGATTTCAAGTCCATAGATGACAAAGACCTAGTATCCGATGCGGCTACCATTCAATGGCAGTCTATAGAATTCATCGACGACATAGATAAAAAAGTAGAACTATTGAATACGTTCTTAAATGATCTAGGAGACAAACATGCACTGTTTAGAAAAATCCGACTGTCCAAACCACGCTCCCCTTGGATAACAGATGAAATAAAATACTTGATGCGTAGGCGTGACGCAGTCTATAGCCTGTATAAAAAACATAAAAACGAAAATGTATTCAATATCTACAAAAAACTGCGCAACAAAACTAAATAAATCATTAGAAATTCCAAAATCAGATATGCCTTCCAAAAATCTAAAGAGCCACCGTCACATACTTGGAAAAGCTTGAAGTACCTTGGTGTCGGAAAAACTAAAAATCAACACTCCCTACCTGCTGACATTTCTCCAGACGACCTAACCCGTTTATTCGCAACCTCACCGACGGAAATCGACTTTAATGCAAAAAATGAATACTTATGCAGTTTGCATAATTTTGAACCAACTCCAGTTTCTGCTGGAAGCTCATTCAAAATTTCTCCCGTCACACAAATGGAAGTCCTCCAGGCCCTCAAAAAAATGAAGTCCTCCTCAGATGTGGCTGACGGAATTTCAGCTATTCTCAAACAAAAGTTACTTCCCATTGTACTTCCTGTTTCAACTCATATCTTTAATTGGTCTATTCTAACTGGAACATATCCCTTACTCTGGAAACGTGCCCTCGTCCGTCCCATCCCCAAAAAATCCACACCCACTAACATTGCTGAATACAGACCAATCAGCATTTTGCTTCCTTTATCAAAAGCATTCGAGAGACTCATTCACGAACAAATTTCAAAGTTTCTCAATGAAAATAACTTACTTGATCCTCTACAATCAGGCTTTCGGCCCTCTCACAGTAGACCTACCGTTCTTCTTAAAATAAGAGATGACATCCGACTATCCATGGATTGCAAAGAGGTGACAATAATGACTCCCCTAGACTTTACCAAAGCCTTCGACTCTATTGACAAAGATCTTCTCTTCGCAAAACATCAAAACCTGAGTTTTCCTTCCTAGTCTTCACTGTGGATTCGCTCATACCTAAGTAACCGATTCCAAAGTGTCACTACACCTAATTCATCCTCTAACTGGCTTCAAATACACAGGGGTGTTCCACAAGGATCCATTCTTGGACCCTTGCTTTTTCCCTGTACATAAACGATATTAGTAAATGCATTTTAAATTGCAATCATCACCTTTACGCCGATGATTTACAAATATACTACCTTGATCAAAAAGTTCCCGGAATAACCACCGTGTGGCGCTCCCATCGTTCCGATTTGAGTTCTGTTTTTTTTTGTTAAATTGGTACATCTGTTGTTGATATTCCCTTTAAATCTTAGTGTCATAACTTGACATTTGCAAAAGTTACGTAGCCAAGAGTACATCTATCTCTGTGTGTGTTGGCGATTTTTTACAATTTCAGAAATGGATTTAAATTTGCAACAACGAACTTGTATTAAATTTTGCGTAAAAAACGGATTTAGTGGCGCACGGACGTTGGAAATGTTGGAAAAGTGTTTCGGCAACGATTCTCTAAAAAAAACGGTCGTTTACCAGTGGCACGAGCGGTTCAGAAGTGGTCGTGAGTCAATCGAAGATGATGAACGCAGTGGCAGACCATCGACATCGAAAGTCGGTGAAAAAATTGATAAAGTAAAAGAAATGTTGGTCAATAACCGCAAATTAACCATCAGAGAAATAGCGGAGGACTTGAACATTGCCTATGGATCCGCCCAAGACATTGTGGTTAATGATTTGGGTTTCCGTCGTGTAGCAGCAAAGTTGGTTCCAAAAGACCTCAATTTCATGCAAAAAAGAGACCGTGTTGACGTCGCAAAAGACATGATTTGCGAGGCTGAATCCGATCCCACATTCATCAAAAGGATCATTACTGGAGACGAGACGTGGGTTTATGAGTACGACACGCAATCCAGACATCAGGCAAGTGAATGGCGTTCACCAAATGAGCCGAGACCAAAAAAACCACGTCGTTTTCAGTCAAAAAAGAAGGCAATGCTGACGGTTTTCATGGATTACAACGGTGTAGTGCATCATGAATTTTTGCCAGAAGGCCAGACAGTAAACAAAGAGTATTATTTGGGCGTTATGAGACGTTTGCGTGAAGCAATTCGCCGAAAGAGACCAGAAATGTGGGCAGAAAACTCGTGGATTTTGCACCATGATAACGCACCGTCGCACAGTGCTATCATTATTCGTAATTTTTTGACGAAAAATGCAACAAATAACATCCAACAGCCACCGAATTCACCTGATTTGGCTCCCTGTGACTTCTTTCTGTTCAATCGAGTTAAAAAACCATTACGGGGAACGCGTTTTAGCAGCCGAGAGGAAGTAATGGAAAAATCGCAGGAAGCACTGATGGACATACCGAAAACCGAATATAAGAAATGTTTCGAGGATTGGATCAAGCGCTGGCATAAGTGTGTTGCAGTCGATGGGGATTACTTTGAAGGGGACAATATAGATTTAGATGAATAAACTTGTATTTTTAATTTTCTGAATAAATTCCGGGAAATTTTTGATCAAGGTAGTATCACCATTCCCGTCTTCAAGAACTACCTACAGTTATAAACGAAATTAATTCAGATCCAGCTGCTTTGTCACTATGGGGAATAAAAAATGTATTGAAAATAAACCCAATCAAAAGTCAGTCCATTATAATCGGATACCATAAACTAAATTCGGAAATAAGTATTGATAAACTACCACCACTAAAATTGCAAGGATCTATCATACCATACCAAAGGACAGTAAATAATTTAGGCTTAACCACAAATGAAACATTATCTTGGACTGATCATGCAATTGCTGTCTGCAGAAAAATTAACTCATCCCTGCATTCACTACAAATGTTAAAGCACATTGCTCCCCCCTCCTTAAATATGCTTCTTGTGTCCTCTCTTCTCATTACCCACTTTGATTACTGTGATGTAGTATACCAAAACCTTTCAGGTGAACTGAAAATCAAACTCCAGAGGACCCATAATTCCTGTGTGCGGATCATATGTGATCTTAGGAAATACGATCATATTTCCGACTCATTTAATAGAATATCCTGGTTAAAGCTAGAAGGCCGCAGGAATTTACATATTCTTTCACTTCTCTATGGAATACTTTCAAACCACACACCTAAATATCTATACAAAAATTTCCTCTTCATCAGCTCAATCCACAACAGAAATACTAGGGGTAATAATAAACTTCTTATCCCACACCATCGCACGGAAATTTATCACAAATCTTTTCATGTTACAGCATGGCGTCTGTGGAACTCTCTCCCAGGTGACATAAAAAACTCTTCATCAACAACAACATTTAGAAGAGCACTTCACAAGTTCATTTTCCTCAGGTACTTAACTTAACCAGTATACCCTCCGTCATTCCACTCAGCTTCTATACAGATCGCTGTGTCTACTTTTTTCCCTGCTTTTTTGTTTTGACATCTCAAGCGGTAGGAGTTTGCATCATTATTTTTAGAAATATTACGCTTCTCATTACTCCGCATGTGTTGTAAATGTATTAAATTTCTCTATTTCAATTTCAGTAACTTAATAATATGTATACTATGTAAAAATAATTGTTACAATGTACATGTACCTTTCCTTAAATTAATAGTGTTTTCGCAGGTTTTTCACACCCCCCTTCTCTTCGTGGGTGTTTTTTTTTCTGCGTGGGTTTTTACTAGTTGAGCAATGCCACGCTCTTTCCTAGCTTTTCCCACAAACCTCATTCTTTGCTTGGACTTTCCTCATTTCATTGTTCTGTATCTTCACTGTCATTTAATTTGAGTATTTGCAGGTGTATTCTTAATTAACTTAATTATATGTATGGACATAGGAGCCTCCTTCGTCGACCTGAGACCAACCCTCCGATCTTGCAGGACTCCCCTTAACCGATCTGGGGTCCATTACAAGGCGGAAGCGGCGAGTAAGGTAGCGGATAGGATACTCGACCACTGTAGGCCTTTTTTAGGATAGAGGGCAGGTCACTTAGTGGGTCAGTAACATCTGGGGATAGCGCGTATAATATTATTAATAAAAATATAAAAGTCACCGACAACACTGGCATTGATTTAGAAAGACATGTGACACGCACTTCCCCACAAAGGCGTCCTAAACTACAGTCATGCACAAATAAGGACGTTATTCAACATCAAAATAATTTAACTATACTTGTTATAAATTGCAGAAGCCTCAAGAACAAATCAGCGGATCTAGAACACATAATCCAAACTCATTCCGCTGATATAGTATTAGGCACAGAGAGTTGGCTGTGCAATGACATAAACGACCAAGAAATTTTCCCAATAGATTTCAAAGTTTACCGACATGATAGAGATACAAGACCCGGAGGAGGGGTTTTCGTGGCAGTTAAAAGTCATTTTGAAAGCAGGCAAGTTTAATTTGAAAATAATAACATGGAAAGTGTTTGGTGCACCTTAATACAGACCAATCAACCCAACATAAATTTATGCTCTTTCTACAGACCTCCTGACTCAGATTTGAAAACACTTCACACCCTCAACGATCAAATTTACAATTTTACACGTAAATATAACAACATAATAAACATAATTGTTGGCGACTTTAACCTCCCTGGTATAGATTGGGACAGCAATATTGTTAAATCTGGGACCCGCGATCTCGAATCTTGCAATTCCATGATAAAATTGGTTCAAAAAAACTTCCTCCATCAAGCAGTACGCATGCCCACCCGTGGAAAGAACATATTGGATCTATTTCTTACAAACACGCCTGAACGTATTATTAGTGTATCAACTGATGAGGGCTTGAGTGACCACAAGGCAATTAATGTCCACTTGGACATAGAAATAAAAAAGATCATTAAACCAACAAGAAAAATTTATAATTACCATAAAGCAGACTTTGAATCTTTTGCCAATCAATTAAACTCTTCACTACCCGAGTTCAAAACCCGCTTAAGTCATGTCAACGTGGAAGAAACTTGGACAGAATTTGTCAATATCATGCAAAAAGGAATCGTAGATTTCATACCTATAAAATACGTTAAAGCAAATCGCGACCCCAGGTGGTACAATAAAGACGTTAGAAAAGCCCTTCGAAAGCAGAGAATGCTACACTCTAGGGTAAAGAGGGCAGGCGTGAACACATCATCCCCTGAGAATAAACAATTATGGGACACATATAGATCCTCCAAAATTGAAACCAAAACACAATTACGTAGCGCTTTACTGGACTTTAAACGCAAAGTACTTTGCGAGCACTTGGACACTGACCCCAAAGCTTTCTGGTCATATGTTAGGGAAGTAAATGGGAGTAAACAAACCGTGGCTTGCTTAAGGGATTGTAGCAATATAATTCATACAGACAGTGAGGATAAAGCTAACATCTTAAATTCATTCTTCCAAAGCGTTTTCTCGAATGATGTTGCCACCGCATATCTCCAAGAAACAATACATACTCCACCCATGGAAAAAATAACAGTGGACCAACAAGGAATTCTAAAATTGCTTAACGAGATTAAACCCAACAAATCCCCGGGTCCCAAAAATATACCAGCTAGGGTGATAAAACATTTAGCTCCAAACATTGCCCCGTACCTTGAATTTATATTTAACAAATCCCTCACAGAGTGCAAAGTACCTAAGATTTGGAAAACCGCGCAAATAACGCCTATTTTTAAAGGTGGTGACAGGGAGGATCCCAGTAATTACAGACCTATATCTCTCACTTCTATCTGTTGCAAAATCTTAGAGCACATAATTGTCAGTTCAATAATGAGACACCTTGACAATATTAACTTTTTAAGTGACAATCAACACGGATTCAGGAAAACCCGGTCCTGCGAAACCCAATTAGGATTATTTACACATGATTTACTTTTATCGGGTGAGAGAGGTAGGCAAGTGGATGCCATCTTCTTAGACTTTCAAAAGGCATTTGATAAGGTCCCACATGGTAAACTCATTCATAAATTAAAGGTCGCGGGTATAAACAAGGGCGCCATTAGCTGGGTTAAAGATTTTCTTTCAGAGCGGGAACAGAGGGTAGTCCTTGATGGCGCTAGTTCCGACAGCGTTCGAGTCACGTCGGGGGTACCTCAGGGAAGTGTGATCGGGCCGTTGCTTTTCTTGATTTTTGTTAACGATTTGAACCGCGAAGTGAAAAGTAAAATTAGGATGTTCGCGGATGACACGGTGATCTATCGGGAGATATCTGGGGATGAGGATCGTTTTATTCTAGAGCAGGATTTAGATTGCATTACTAAATGGTGTTCTAACTAGGGATTGACTCTAAATTATAATAAATGTTCAGTGGTAAATTTCTTTAAAAGATCAACGGGATTTGCTTACAAATTAGCTGGAGGTGACCTAGCAGTAGTTGATACGGTAAAATACCTAGGTGTCACATTCACAAAAGACTTAACTTGGGGACTCACATACGTAAAGTCTGCGGTGAAGCATTTAAAAAATTGGGATTCATTAGACGCGTTGTCGGCAAAAGTGACTCGAAGGTCAAGGAACGTTGTTACCACGCTCTTGTAAGGCCTCATTTAGAATACGCATGCAGAGTGTGGGATCCGAGTGAAAAAGGTCTCATTCGGGAAATTGAGAAGGTTCAACGCCGGGCAGCTCGTTTTGTAAAAAATTCCTACGATAAAACGCAAAGCGTCACCGAAATGCTCATGGATTTGGGGTGGGAATCATTGTCTGAGAGACGATTCAATGCAAGATTGAAATTATTAAATAAATTTAGATTCGCATGTTTCACCACCGAGGTCTCGCAAATTATTCGTACTCCTACATACATTGGTCGCTCGGATCATGCATATAAAATTCGGGAAATAGATGCCAGAACTAGCCGACTCAAGGAATCCTTCTTCCCACGGACAATACGGGATAGCAACTGCAGGGTTATAGATAGCAAAAATTCCACTTGCCACCCTCAGCGTTTAAAAAATAATTAGTTGTATTTAAATGCATGCTCTTCCGATAACCTTATGTGTTTTGTTATAATAACCCATTCTTTCCGAATGACCTCATTCATGTTCTGTTCATCTGTTTTTAAGTTTCCCTTTCAATCCCTCGTCCCTCTCCGCGGGGGGAAATTCCTGCTACCTGCAACGTTGGGTCGCATTCCCTGCCTTTTAGAGACTCTTTGGGGGTAGAGTGTTTCGTGGTACATTTTCATGTGGTAGTGATGTTTCACATTCTTGCTTGTTGTGTCCTGGCTAGTTTGTTGCAGGATGGCTTTCGTGCTGCATCATGGGGTGAAGTTTTTTAGTTGTTTTGCGGTATATGTGTCTGCATGAGTATTGGATGAAGGGATTTTTGCATGAGTGTGTGTGCTACTGTGGGTGTAATTTTCCGTGTTGTTTTTTTGCATGTGGTATTTTTCCTTTTTACGGTTGGTGACCTAACACCCCCCGCCACACGCCCTTGCGGCGGCTTGCGGGGTATTATGTAGATGTAGATGTATGTAAGTAAGGGTGTATATGTGAGTAATAATGTATGTATTTATGAAAGTGTATGCATGAATGTATGTATGTTTATTTGTGTATGTATATGTGTGTATATATGTATGTATATGTGTGTGGATATGTATGTATATGTGTAGGTATGTATATGCATATATGTATGTATATGTGTATGTGCATGTGTGTGTATATATATATATATATACTTACTTTTTTCTTTTCGATGTGCAAATCTGTGCTAAATGCATTTATGTCGGTCTATATGTATTTATGTGTACATATGAATGTAACTATAAGTTTAATGCCAAATAATTTAGGTATACGATGATGGGTCATATGGAACAAGGGACCGTTTGGTCTCAATTTCGCCCAAATAAAGACCTCTATCTATCTATCAGGCCATCTATCCTTCCTCTTAGAACTTCTCCTTCTATTATATTCTCCTCGAAAACATTGTGCCTCAGGGTGTGGCCAATCCATCTGGTTCTTCTTTTCTCTGTGGTGTACCATAAGGTCTGTTCTTCGTCTATTTTTCTGTTTACTTCTACATTTCTTATTTTATTCGTCCATTAGATCTTTAGCATCCTCCTCCATCACCGGGTTTCCGTGGCTTCTAAGTAGTGCATATATGCGGGTCCGGCGTCTGGCGCCATTGTCGGCCATCTTGGAGTAACAGTTGAATAACGAAATCAATGTCGCCACCTGGTGTTGAAAAAGTGAACTAAGGTCAGTTGAAAGTCAGAAATTCATAATATGGTAATGTGAGATGACATATAGATTTTTGATTGGCTGGGCGCACAGCTTTATTCAATTGTTTCTCGCGCCAGGCGCGTTTGTTATCGGCGCCACCTGCTATTAAAAAGGTTAAATAAGGCCAGTTCAAAGTTAAAAATTGACAGTTGAATGACAAAATAAGTGTCGTCTGATTAGTGGACGTGGGCGCATAGCGTTTTTCAATTATTGACGGCAATGTCGCCGTGTCAGGCGCATAGCGTTATTCAATTGTTGTCTCGCAACCTGGTGTGAACTAAGGCCATTTGAGAGTTGAATAACGAAATAAGTGTTGCCGTTGCCACCTGATCAGGTGCTAGCGAGTTGATCGCCTAAGAAAAGTCGCCGGAAGCTGGCGTCAGCCATATCGCCATCTGGTGTTGGTGGGCCGGTCGGATCTGGCGCGCATGTGCAGAGTATAAAAGCTCAGCTCACACGCCATTAACCACAGAGTTAACATGGCTGTGCTACTTTCAGTTACTGCTAATCTTGACGGTGAGGACACGCATATAGTCCGCAAATTAGTACATAGTGTGGAAGATGTGCTTCCTCCTGAACCACGTCTTGTATCTGAGAAGAAGAATGACCTCCATCCTTTCGTTGAACTTCGGAAAACGGTATATCGTCGAGTCAATCACAGGGATAAATGCATACCACTTATTGGGAGTAATGTAGTTTTTCTCCGGCTTCAATGTTGAAAATAGCAGTTGTCGAACGATTCAACGGGTCAACGCTTCAGCAGGTACAGCTAGAAGGAGAGTTGCGAGCTAAGGCGTAGGGGGAAGATCCATCCATTGCAGCGTATGTGTACGACGTTTCCTACCCAGTGCGTACTGAAACTGATGGATGTAACAGGTTCTGTACATTGAGTAAATGGTCCTCTACTCCTGTGACTCACACAACTGGGAAGGATTCTAGAGTGAAATATAAGAGTGCTATTCATCGAAGAGGAAAGTCCGCTCTTTCTGTGAGGGTAACATGCAATGCAGTGGTCGAGGCGGCGCCCGAGAAGGCTCAGATTGGTTGGACGTCAGCTCCCGCCGTGTTGACTCTGGTGGTGGGTGAATGATGACATTGGGGGATGCCTTTGTTACTCTGCACCCGCCACAGAGCCGACAGGCCTTCGTTGTAATGGGAAGGTAAGAGCGAATCGCCTATTTCTCTGCCATGGCGATGGTTTTCCCCCAGGCACAGCTCCTGCACAAAAAGAGTCCTTCCGCGGTGTGATACTTCTTGACTTCTGGGGTAAGCATGATGTCTAATGGTAACTCTTTCCCAGCAAGCCGTATTTATATAAGTCTGATAGAAGTTAGACGAGGGAGCGGTAAAATAAACACGTCCCAGGAATAGTAAATGATACTATATCAAAATGATACGCCCGAGCTACCAGTTCCTAAGTCTACATCTGAGAAACGGTAAATCCCACTACCGGCAGGATGCGGAAGCGTGTGAAGTCAACCAGACGAAGCCGAGGGAACAAGGGTAAGGGACAGGATGTATAAGCGTGTGAAGTCAACCGACGAAGCCGCGGGAAGCCCAATTCCGGCAGGATGCAGAAAGTGTGACGTCAAACACGAAGCCGCGGGAAGAGGAGGGAGCCAGAGGCGTGTAAAGTCAACCAATTAAGATGACGGGAAGCCCAGTTCCGGCAGGATGCAGAATTGTGTGAAGTCAATCAGAGGAAGCCGCGGGGAGAGGGGTGAGGAAGAAGCGTGTGACGTCAACCAGACGAAGCCGCGAAGAGGGGTGAGGGATTTCGCGTATATAAAGTCGCCGAAGGAGTATGTTGGGCACATTCAACAGAAACGTGCTGACCTGTCTCTCACTATTTTACTACCATCACAATCGGAATCATAAGTATATTCCCTTTGAATTATATATAATCTTTTATAAATTCCCATTCATATTCATTTTTGGAAACGTTTTCCTTTTCTTAAAGATGTCAGCTATTATGGCCTCCACGCTACACCAGCAGAAGACGTCCGACACTGAAGAGGGACGACCTAAAGGAGGATACCGAGTACCCAGTAGAAATGTCAGAGTAGACAAAAACTAAATATGGACCGGTTCTATAGGGGCGATAATGTTCGAATGGGGAGGAGAGGAAGATATAAATGCCGAAAAATTTACATTGTCCGGAGGAGAAATTAAACAATTCAATGGAAATGCATGGGGGGAGAATTTGATAATTTTTAGAAAAATCAATTCAATAAGAATTAAATAATAAAAAAGAATATTTTTAACCTGAATGTTGTTTTATTTGAAAAAAGTCCTGTTTCATGGGTGTGGTCTCAATAAATATGCGTAGCGTATCAAATAATGGGCGGGCGTCTCAAATTAAAAACTGGTTTTTTCGAAGAGAATATTCACTCAGAACATGCATCACAATGGAGGATGTCTTGTGCGAAACATTTTGGGTCTATTATAACCCGAAATACTTGGCTGCTCACGACATTTCAGAGGTTCATTTTCGTCATTGCATTCGTAGAGCTCATATCGGAGGAAAAAGTTCAACTTTGTGTGAGACCTGTTGGGTGTATTACAACCGAAGACCTTGGCTGCCCACGAGAAGTCGAAGCTTCATCCTCGTCGCATAGGAGGAGCTGAGATCGGAGGCGTAGGGTTCACTCTCCTGGAATTGGAATCTGCAGTCAAATAGCACCTGAAAACTTATTGAGTGAGTGGTGGGGAAAGCTCTACAGACTAAGTTATTTTTAGATAGAATCAAAAACTTACTTTATGAAACAATTCACGATAGTTTGGAAAACAGTCCTCAAAATCAATATTTTAGTAAAGGTGAAATTTCAAAAGGAAGCGATCGAATTGGGGGAACAGGATAGGTGTTTTAAGATAAAAACGTTAGGTTTTTGCAAGCGGATAATGTGGATGAGACTTTGCACTTATTATTTGCCAACATTTTGAAGGAAAAATCTGAAAGTTCTGCAAAAGGATGCGCCTGGGCCCTCAAAGAAATTTTAGGATTGGAACTAAGGATCAATCGCTATTGGCCACTCAGAGCATTTACTTACATAGAGCTACCACTTAAAATCGCCCGAACGCATAGCGTGATAAATGTACGAAATAATAATAATTTCAGTTTTAAATACGCCTTTTGGTGGACAGAAATCGAGATATATCGTCATCGAGCTTCTGAATACGATACTCGAACGTATCATACCCGTAACGATTAGGATAAAATCAATTGCCCGGTTGGAATATCCCTAATTGCAACATTTGAGCGTAAAAACAATATCCCCATCAATGTTTTTGTTTAGAGAAAAAGAATAACGTACACCCTATCAAAATTACCAATGAGGAGCTCAAGGATCACCGCTATCTACTTTACCTAATTGAGGGAAAGAAGTCACATTACTCTGATATCAAAAACTTTAATAAATTGGTAACTAGTCAGAGGAGTAAACAAAAATCTAAATTATATTTTTGTAAACGTTGTTTAAAGCACGGATATACAGTGGAATCTCTTGATGCGCATAAGGGCTGTGGTAGAAATTTTTCTACCAACATTATTCTTCCCGAAGATGATGATGCTTATTAGACATTCAAAAACCTTTCACACATAGCCCGACTTCCATATGTCGCATATGGAGACTGAGTGCCTCCTACCAAAAATCGCAGGTTGTTCTCCCAAGGACGAGCATTCGTATACTGAAGCTCGTCAGCAGCATGAAGTATTGTCTTCTGTCTTCTAAGCGGCAAGCATAGGAGAGGTTTTCGAGCCTATTTTATACAGGATTATAAATGCTGTACAAGTATTCTTCGAAAAATTTAAAGAAATGTCACTTTTTATGCGAGGCTGTTATAAAAACATTATACCGATGCATACGTTAACTGATGAGGAAATTTTCGCATTTAACCGAGCCTCTCTGACAATCTGTGGCTTTGAGTTAGGTGAGGATCATTAGGTGAGGGACCACAATCACCTTTCGGGTAACTTAAGGGGTTCTGCTCACAGGCTATGTAATCTTAATTACAACGTTACCTACTTTCTTCCAGTCTTCATTCAAAAGCTATCAAACTATGACGCCCACCTCATTGTCTCACACTTAGGTATGGTGACATGAGGATATCTTGCACCCTGAACAACGAGGAAAAGTGTATTTCCATGTCAAAGTATGTAGATTCCTACTTTTCTTACCGCTTCGTCGACAGCTTTAGATTTTGAACAACTTCTCTTTCGAAATTGACACTCTCCCTAGGGAAGCATTCAAACAAACATCCCGCATTTTTGGAGATCTTGTCACGCGTAAGGGTGTTTTTTCATATGAATTCGAAAATCCTTTGGAAAAATTGAATAATATTTGTCTTCCTTTCATTGGAAAATTCTGCAGTGCGCGGAGGGGAGATACCATTACGAGAGAGGATTATGAATTTGCTAACAAGGTATGGATCGAATTCGATCGTAAAACTTTGGGTGAATATTCAGATCTGTATTTGAAATCGGGCGTTGTTCCTTTAGCCGACGTTTTTTAACATTTTCGGAGTTCATGAATGCTTACTTATGGTTTAGACCCTGATTGGTACTTAACCATACAAGGACTTTCCTTCGACGGTATGCTTAAGCATACGACAATTACGCTTCACCTTTAGACCGACTACGGTATGATCCTCATGTTTGAAAAGGGTATTCACGGTGGATCCAGTGTGTGAAGCGATATGCGGAAGCTAACAACAAGTACATGGAAGGCTATGACTCGAAAAAGGAGTGCATATTTAGCGCACGTAGATCCAAATAATTTCTTTGGTTTTGCGTTGTCACAATGTCTCCCGACGGGAGGATTCAAATGGATAGAACATGTCGATGTGATGTCTATCCATGACGATTCTCCTAAGGGTTACATTTTGAAAGTAGATTTAGAATATCCGAAGCAGCTGCACGACTTACACTCAGACTTCCCTTTCTGCAGCGAAACAAAGGTTCCTCCAGGGGGAAAACAACCTAAATTATTGACTACTCTGGATGATAAGGAGCGTTACGTCATCCATTACAGAACATTGAAACAGGCATTGGCAGCAGGTCTCAAATTGAAAAAGGTCCATAGAATGATCGAGTTTCATCAGTCTCCATGGAATAAGTCATACATTGACCTAAATTCGGAAAAACGGAAATTGGCAAAGTTCGACTTTCATAAGGAAATGTACAAGCTAATGAATAATGCAGTCTTTGGTAAGACTATGGAAAATGTATGTAATCGAATTAATATTGAACTCATCAATTGTAAAACAAAGATTAAATAAAAAGATCGGTAGTTCCTTATTTCTCGATCGAACTGTTTTCGCAGAGAATCTCGTTGCTGTTCAGAGAAGACGTAGTTCAATCAAAATGAACAAGCCTTTCTACACGGGTCAAGTGGTTTCAGACATTTCCAAAATTTTAATGCATGACTTCTTCTATGAATATATGAAGAAGGATATATCATTGCTTTATATGGATACAGACAGCTTCATCCTAGAAATGCGTGAAGATTTCTATGAAGATATAAAAAAGAACAGCACCTTAAATGATACCTCTAACTATCCTACTATCCACCCTTACTATTCGAATACTAACGCTAAAGTGATAGAAAAGATGAAAGATGAATGTGAAGGAAAGATCATGACCCAATTAATCGGATTGCGAAGCAAGCTTTACCCCTACCGCGTGCAAAATTGAGGTGTAGGTAAACGCGCAAAAGGTGTGACAAAGGTCGCGATTGATAAAACGACAAATTTCGATGACTGTCACCTCTTTGCGTGTAAAAACTAACACTTTAAGAAAGATGACTGATTCAATAACAGAAGAACTGGTTTCGCACGGTGGGCATGAATAAAATTGCTTTGAGCTCAAACGATGAAAAACGCTACATCTGGGAAAATGGAATAAACACCCTAGCGTGGGGTCATTACAAACTGAGGAAAAGAACGCATGATGAAGCGTTTCCTCCATGATAAAGATAAATTACTTAAGATCCTAGAATTTTGGCCATTTGAAATTTGTTTCTCGCGGGGTGAGCACAAGGAGAGGTATGTTGTCGATATTCTGCTTTGTTTTTTCAGACCGATCAAATGTGATGTAGAGTTATGTGTGGCTAATTTTTTGAACAATATGACTACCTTAATGTAAGCGATAATGTTCTAATATATCTAATATATTAGCAATATATTAGATGATAGGCTTAGGAAATCACTCAGGCAATTCTAAGAACATCATAAATTGAAAGCGGATGGGATTTTGAATAAGGAAATATTGAATTTGACAAAAATTCCAAGATGTGGTGTGGTATCACCACAAGTGGGATAAACAAGAAATTACCTTGCGCTATCCAATGGCGAGTGATTTACTTGTGCAATTGGCCGAAGCAGCCTTTAGTGCATGAAGTGAGCACGCAAATTTAGCATTCAGACAGGAGTTCAATAATCCGGATATAGTAATCATTAATACTCGGGACAAGAGTAGGTATTAAGCTAAGTCTGGTATGTGTCCTTCTCCACTGGATGGACCGGGAAAGGTCCTAGCTCATGCAAAGTTCCCAGCTTCTAAAAATCATCCCTTAGAGATTCACATCGGCATAGAGGAAGATTGATATTTCAGTAAATATGGGAATCACTCAAATAAATAATCGAATTTATACAGGGTTCTGCTTCACGAGATAGGGCATACTCTCGCTATATCACATTTTAGAGATAGACGAGCGACGATATTTTAACTTTACTTACACGATGGGCCATTTGCAAGAAGATAAAACTCGCCTTACAAAGCTTATATGGTGAAAAATCCTGAATCTTACCTGAAAAATCTTCAGAGAAAAATGGAAGGGAAGAGGAAGAAGTAGTAGACCCGCAGAAACAGCACTCAATTTCTCCGTGCGACGTAAAATGTTTTAATAATTTTCTCATTGTTGAGCATGTGTTTATTCTATTTAGCGGTAAATTATTTGATGATATAATTATCGATGGAGGATCGATATAAAGAACAGCAATACGTCATCATCGAAATCTCAAGTTATTACGGATTGGATCCCATCGAAAATGAAAACAATTAATGCGATTTATCGTAGACCTCCTGCAGAAATCGCAATTTTTATAGGGAATCGAATATATATGATCAATTATCCAAGATTGACACCCATCAACGGATATCCTAAGAGGATCGAGGACGTTCGTCACCCTCGTAATGAAATTAGTCAGTCAAGAATATACACGTATTCTGGTAGAACTTACATTTTTAACGGTGACGTTTTCGTCGTTGAGATGGATGAATGCAGGTTCGAGCCGAAGAAACAGAAATTTTTAAGTACCCAGTTTCCTCACATTCCCGCGAATATTAACTCAGCTTTCGGGTAAACATATGGGCTAATATACCTTTTCCAAAGGGAGAAATTACTATGAATATAGCGAATTCAACAGCGCTTTATTAAGAGCTGGTCCGACACGTCGCACGTGTAACTTTGTGAAGCGACAGCTCAGGGAAGTTTTTCTACTAATACCATTGCACACTTACGAATAAAATCACCTCAACGTATATCTGCGGGAGATGGCTGGAAAGTAGGCCTCGCTGAAATTTATTTTCCTATGCTTAACATACCAATAGACCCCTAATCCGAGGTGACACCTGCAGAGACAGAAACCCCCTCCGCCCCGTCCACATAGCTTCCACAAAATCAGAATGTACATGCGGCGATGTTCAAGTTTTAGTGGATGTAGTCACACAGTTGGAAGCTTAAAAGTATCATTTAAGGCTATTGTTTAATGAAATTCAACAAGCAATACCGAGTAATAGAAGATGGGAGTGCACCGCCGCGCTACACCTTTGGTTTCAAAATAAACTTTCTACCGCGTCCGAGAGTAAACCTTTCGTTAAACGCCCCTCATTAGAATGCCCCTACACCTTCATAGATATCATAGGGGTTGGTGATATCCCGCTATCATTCGACAAATACACGCTAAGCCAACTCCTAACTACGATTCGAGAATGTACGGACTACGAGTACGGTAAGGCTGAATTTTACATACAATTCACTAGGGCATTTACGAAAATGTCCGCTCCCAGCGTGGTGAGAAGGCCCACTCGAAAAAGAAAATATACAAAGCCTGTTGAACCCGATAAACCAGAGCGTTTGACGAGTCAAGTTTTTGTGTACCTAGACGTGATATTACCACAAATCCTCGGGGATACAATGGCAAAATCTTTACAGGTCGCGATCGGTGATAAAAGATATCGTCATATTTTTACTCATCCGTATTAAATGTCACTCGAAAAAACGGCTTCGACACGACGGAAGTTAAATTGATGAATAAGGTGGGTAACCTTTATCCATTTACAAACGGTACAAACCCATCGTCTATCGTTTTGCATTTTATTAGGAGATATTAATGTTATATACATGGATAAAATGCACATGATTCATTCATTAACGGGATGTCGAAGGATATACATCGTTACCGCCGATATTATAGTCAGGTTGGAGGCGGTGATCAAGTGTATAGAGCAAGTTATTTTAAGTTGTAGTATTGAGGGTTTATTGGGTGCATCGACAGCTAAGGCCATTTTGCACCACTGTCAAGACGACTACAACTTCAGCTCCATTTTAATAAGGAATACATAAATAAATACAAATAAATAAATAATTGTTTAAAACAAAATGCATTAAAATTATGATACCCAAACTAAAGCTGCCTCATAAAACCAGTTGTCCATAAAAAAGTAAAAACTCGATTTATCGAGCCCTAGTCATCATCTACAGTATTACTTAAATCTCCCCTGACATTAAACCTTTCTCTGGCCCTTTGGTAATTGCTGACTTGAGTCAGGATACGTTTTATCCTCGGGTTGGTCGCACTCGTTGCAGGGAGACTGTTCCTTTAACTCCGTGAAGAGATATGAGTGCGTGAGGGCAGAGTGCCCTATCCTCAGGCGCTTAATCGTGACCTCTTCCCTCCGAATATTCCGGATTGAAGAGGGCCATGGTGAAACGACCGATTTTATGACCCTAAGTTTAATGTTTTGCAAAGACCGCAAAGCCTCCTTCCACTTGTTCAGGGCCAAATAGGAACCAACGTGGAGTTGGTTTCGGATTTACGCAGGGCTTTCTTCGCTGCTTGGTCAGCTTTGTCATTACCTGTTATTCCAACGTGATCAGGTGTACATATAAAAGATACCCTGTTCCCCTTTCTCTGAAGGAGATCCATTATACCCCTTTCTCTGAAGGGGAACAGGGTATAATGGATCTCCTGAACTATCGGGTGCACAAGTACAAAGACCGATATAGATTTTAGGGCGCTCAACGTGTCTGTACAGATGAGGAAAGAGCCATTGCTTTCTTTTATTTCTCTTAGGGACGTCCTTATGGCTTACAGCTCGGCTATGAATATACTGCAAAATATGTGCAGTTTTTCCCAACGACTCCATGGTAGCAGGACACGACCGCATAGGCGAATTCAGATTCTGACTTTGACCCATCGGTGTAGACGGACAGAAAGTCAGAGAGCGAGCCGAGGACGGCATTGAAGAGGCGCTGGCATTCCGAATCGGTCGTCTCTGCTTTCCAGTGCGCGTGAGGCATGGATTTAATAGCTGGCTTTGGCGTTAACCAAGGTGGATACTTAGCGTGGAAAACGGGGCATATTTGAGGAAAGATGAAATTAGCCTCTTGAATAAAATCATTGAAACGGACGGCAAAGGACGTAGTTGCCCTTCTCCGCCTGTTAAATAAGTCTAAAAAACGTTGATTAAAATCTGTTCAAACAAGGGTGGTTGGTCTCGGATAAATGTTAACAGGCATAATAGCCCATCAAAATCATCCTGCGGGTTGCCAACGGAGGCTCCCCTGGGTCCGCAAGTAAGCTTGGGACTGGGCTGGTTCTAAATGCCCCAGGGGCCCACCGTATCCCGGCATTGTGGACACATGCAAGTGGTCTCACGTAAGACTCGTCCTAAAGAGTATATTATGGAATAATAGTCCAGTTTCGGACGGACCAAGCCTCTGTACAATAAAAGCATGGTATTGCGGTCTGCTCCACGTACGGATTTAGTTCAAAACTTAAAAACGTTGAGGGTTTGGCCACACCTCTCGCGTAATACGCGAATATGCTCCCGCCAGTTCAGCTTTTTCTCCAGGATCATGCCAAGAAAGCGAACGGATTCCGCAAATGGGAGATTTCTAAACAGCAGGCTTAGTCCCGGGGCAAGTTATTTTAAACAGTGAGGTAGAGGTCTAGGGAATTTTTTCAGAGGCATTTGGAGATTCGTAAAAGCGTTGGCTACGCAAGGATTAAAAGTCGTAGGTAGACAAGTGAGAGATACGGGTATAAAATCTCTTACAGATGTAGGCGAAGGAAGTTCAAAAGGAAGCATTGCAAATGCGCTCCTTAAGGTCAGTTGATTATTTGAAAAGAAAAGCATCGAATAAAATTAGGATGGCTGGAGCAGGTTTACATGACCCAAAGCGAGAGAATCTGTCGTGTTAAAACGAAAAGAAAAAAAAATCTGTACAAGATGTTAGAAAGCGAAAGAAGTTCAGTAGGAAAAAGCGTCAGGTAAGAGATATATTTTTGCATAAATAGTTCGGTAGTAGATGTGTTTGGTTTATTAAAAGCTTTGTCTCCGAAGTGTTAGCACGAAAACGGAAGAATACATCGCAGAATCTTTGAACCATTCCAGAGAACCATCACTGCAAGCGAGCATAGATGGTTGCACAGCAGTAGTGCCCTATAAACCGATCACTTCTCTCGATAATCCCCGCGAGATTCATTTTTCGGTTAGGGATAGTGGTGATCGATACAGAAATTTAGGTGGAATAACTGAATTTGAAAGTTAAGTTGTGCAAGCTCGACGGTAAACATAATGGAGAAAGTGATAACAAACAGCCTGGTGTGGTTAATAACCTTCTACATTCAATGTTCGATCAATGCATGTTCATTAAAATGGGGTTTGAATGACCTCAGAGAATTATCCATATAGTTCATACTAGGAAAACTTGTTAAATTAAGGCGTTGATGCTTCGCGCCCTCACCTCGAATGCAATGGATGGGCTTTGGATACTGGGAACGATTTAGACCTTCGGATCCCTGTAAACAAAGGATTCGAGAACACAAAAGCATGGTTCGCAAATAGCAATGTTAAGGAATTGGAAGGAAGATGGCATTTTCATTTTATCAAGAAAACTTCTTGTGAATGTTGAGATCGTTCTGACGATGGCAGATTCGGAGTTTTACATCAAGGAAAGTGAAACCTCTTCAATTCTTAAGATTTTAGATGCTACGCTCTTCGTCCCGCATCATGACATTAATCCCTCAGTTTTATAATCTCATGAAGATCTATTAAAAAGACAACCAGCCAGAAATCCATATAAGCGAACGGAAGTTAAGACTTTCACCTATTCTGGTAATATTGATTCAAAAATGAGAACGTAATAGTCGGTAAATTCCTTCTAGCCTATAAGTGGTAATGATAGATGGTGATTCATTTACGGGGAAAAAACAGAAAACCATATTTAATCTAAGATATTATTCAATGACTGGATTCAACTTATACGTAAACGGTACTTCCATACCTTTGAGTAGTGTGAAAATGTAATTCCACACCGAAAAGGAAGGTTTTGCTACTCGCGCTTTCCTT
This sequence comes from Hetaerina americana, assembly GCF_022747635.1. Taxonomy (NCBI): domain Eukaryota; kingdom Metazoa; phylum Arthropoda; class Insecta; order Odonata; family Calopterygidae; genus Hetaerina; species Hetaerina americana. Next base: position 1,721,324 of record NW_027287538.1, read on the forward strand.
CAACTATATTCAGCTTTTTATACGAACCATAGTGTTTGAGGTAATCAGATAACTATGGGCATGTTCAAACACGGGTACATAATACTAGCGTGGGATCTCACTCGGGATAGAAGTGGTGAGGAAACTCTCTGAAACTTTGGACACTAAACGTTTGTGTTGTTTACGGTAATGTGAGATTTGAAGCTAACTTTGTATTGATTCTTCCAAATTCCATCACTCTCATCAGCTATGCTGAACACAATGCGCAATTCAGGATTGATGAAAATAGGCTTGCCATCCTTAGATAAATTGAGTTATCATTCATCATGCAAAGAGATGATATGGAAGACGTTTTATCCGGAGATCCTAGTACGAAACGCAAGTTTAGAGGTGTTTTCCCATCGGATCGACTACCCGTCCGTCCAAAGCGTGGCATTTATAAAGTAAATTTTGATCCTTCGCACAAACCGGGGATCCGCTGGGTCGAGGAACGCGTGTTGAACAGAAAACGTGCGGAGTATTTCAACTCCGATACTTTTCCTCCATCAGTCGCGGATATTATCACTTTTCTGAAACCCTTCAGTCATAAAAAATTCCGTTCGTCTGCAAAATTACCAATCAGATCTTTGTGGGGAATCATGCTGTCTGTATGCGCTTTTAATATCCATCACCCACCAACCTATTTCCAAATTCACGTCCTTATTTCACCACCCCACAATCACTGCTAAGCTCTTTCAACGAGAGTTTGGACGACGCGGGCGTCAAGGTAGAAAATGCCGCTCAGCATCGCAGAAATGTTGTGCTCTGGTGGATAACAGCTCCACTATTTAATCACGTTAAGAGTCAAATGAGCATCAGTTAATTATGCAGCAGTCTCAAGTGGAGAAGAGGAGATCCTTATCCTCAAATTATTGCACTTTATCCTAGACAATGGAGTTTTTTTGGCGGGGACAAAAGTGTATGCATCGGGTGGTGTACGGAGATGGCTACGCTGTGCGTGGGAATTTCCTCTTCGGGTAAATCCGTGAGACTATACCCGGAACAGCGGACCAACCTGAAAAATTACGCCGCCTCCGTTACAGACTATTTTGAAACCTCAGTGAATCCTCCGTACGTGGATTTTGCTCCGTCCATTTTGCCTCCTCCGTCCATTTTTTGAAATATTTTGGTAGGCCCCACGCAAATTTGGGGAGTAAAAACACTCGCGTAGCTCTTAAAGCTGAAGATTGGAAAGCATTAGTAAATTTTTTCGAGCCAATGGACTCGGCTTTTGATGTAGCCACTCAATCGAGTCATTTGGTAATCAGCCATTTGAACAATATTTTTCAGGCGTGGAGATTTTCGGGTATCGAGAAGGTGTACATCACTTTTTGTAACGAATAATGCAACGTCTTGAGAGTAAGATTCCCGGCGGGGTAAAAATGCACCACCGTATTTACCCACTAGGTGCATTCGTGATCGATGCATTGATATTGGACTTTCATGCTCTAGTGTGTAAGACTGATGGGTTTAATGCATTCATAGTTAGAGAACTGGCCATCGAGGATCTCGAACATGACCGAAATGAGTCGTGGGTGTTCCAGTTACCTCTTGGCTATGTTGAAGACTGAAAATACGCGGTGGGTGCTAGAGCATCACCACGAGATACCCTCTGATGTGGGGGAAATACCATACAATGAACTTTATCAAATTCTTAAAGAAAAAAGCTCACCTTAGAAGTATCTCTTTGTAAAAGGCATTGAAAAAATTAAAATCCTTTTAAGAAGCTGAAGCTGAAGAAAAAGAAAATGCATATTTATTTAAATTGTGTCTTACTCATTACTATTTTTAAAAAAATTGTACTTCCACCCTTTAAAGCATTAAAAAAAACAATTTGTTAAACAATTTTTGTATCAAAAAACTTTACACCCATGCACCACTATAGAATTTGTTAAACAATTTTTTATTAAAAAACTACACCAGTGCTACACTATAAATTCTCGCATTGTCATCTCCACTTCTGCTGCAATTGTTCTCTCCTCCCACATTTTCTGTTGATTCGTCATCTTCATATTTCTCCGTCTCAACGTAGAGTGGCTCGTTATCTTCAGATTCGTCATCTTCATTGAGTTCGCAATTAGGTAGTGTGCTGATTTCGGCATGCACCTAATTGTTTGGTGTAATACACGAACACGCATTACAGTTGCGACCTGGTCTCCGAGTCGTAGGGACTTCACTGTGACACAGGACGCATGCAGGAATTTGCGGATGGGGCGCACTATTCTCACAGTCTGGTGTCCGCGACATACTCCAATGAAGGGTATGCTTCACTTATTTTAACAACTGGGACAGATGAGCGCAACTCTCCAGTATGGTTTTCCATACATTTTGCTTAGAAATCTGCTGTGCACTTGGTATGAGGCGTATCGCACACAGGAATATAGTGGTTGCTCTGTTGAATCCATGACAAAGTATGACGGCGAGAGAACGATGGGGCGTGTAACAGGGTGAGATTTATAACAATATCCGGGAGTGAAAAGACGCGGAGTGGGGTGAGCGCTATAAATCCGGTTCGGAAACCGCTATTCTCAGAACAAATTCGGTTGTGGACGGAGCATGGCGTTCACTGCGAATAATGCAGCAGCAGATTCCAGACTATTGTTTCGATTATTTATTCCCACGTAATCGAATCGAGCTACTCGCATATACTCGCGGAAGAATAGAAAGCTGCTCGTAGAGGAAGAGAGCATAGAGGAAGGTGGTGACCTTTGGTGTCCCGGTGTTTTCATTTAACATTGTCGTCACCGCAGTTGGCCTGAAGTTTTTAATATCCAAATTGTAAAGAATTCGTCACCTACAAAGGCTATCGGATCGATTTCCTCGTTCCGTCTGCTCGCCGCTCGCAAATTTTGGAAGAAATGAAAATCATCAACAAAGCCTTCAGAGACCGTTTAGTTCTTTACGATTTTTCTTGAATTTCACGCCTAATGTTTAACGTTCTAAATAAACATTGATATTGCAATGACTTTTGTTTGTTTATATTGCGGTGGTATTGCTAGCCTTCGCGGTTCAGATGGCATGTTTTACTTCATTTGTTTATATCATCTTGCATTGTGCATGACGTTCTTCAATTGTTTTGTTATGGTCCAGAAAATCCAAGATGGCGTGACGGCATAAACATCTGATCGGTGCATCACGATGACCACCCTAATCGTGGAATTCACACAGCTGAGAACCGCGAATAAAAGTTCCACTGAAGGCATGCAAGTATTGGGGGAACGTAAGTGGCTGCCCCCGGTACCGGACACACTTCGTCCGTGGTAAAAAAGTTGTTTTTCTGAATAACTGTGCTTCAAAGCTATCAATAATTCCCACCAAATGTAATGTTCCGTTGCTAATCCAAATATTTCGTTCTATATTTTGTGAACCCTGCCTTCATTATTTCCTTCCAAGTATTGTTCATGGTCACAATTTTTTTATGCGATGTATATGAATGTATGTCTATGTAAGTGTCTATATGTGTATTTATGTGTATGTAATTGTATGTATATGCATACACATATTTGTAAAGAAAAAAATATGCTGTAACCATAATCTGTAGGCTGACATTGTGTACAATGCAAACACCAGCAGTGGAACATACTAGACTGAATAAAACTAAATTGAACCATAGCTTAACCGGCTAAAGTACCCGATCGTATATAGAGCAATCTGGGTTCGAATCCCGGTCAAGGCGAATGATTTTTTAAACTTTGAAATCGTGGCATTGAAATGCAAATTAGCGGATGACCCCGTTAAAAGTTACTGTTGCGGCATCTCCCGCAGTTTCTTTGAAACTTGATATCATATTGATATCGCCTTTATTATTCCACATTTATTATGTTGTGGCTCCATACAAAATAGTAAAATATCTTTAAGCTTGGGCGTAAGGAGCAAAACGTCCATCTGCCTCTAGTGGATCTTGAAAAGGCCTATGATTGCGTAACCATTAGTCAACTTTTGACAGCAATGGAACTGATTGCTGTTGGATCTCCACTAAAACCACTCATTAAATGTATACACCAACATCCTCAAGTTGTAGTTACGGCGGTTAAAAAGCTCTGTGCTTTGTTGCGAGCATTAACAGGACTGAGACAAGACTCTGGCCTGTCCCCGAACCTTTTCATATCTTGTATTCGGAATGTTTTGGAGTAATGGTATTTGGTAATGAGGAGATATGGGCGTCTCCTTTCGGGATGCACCATCTAATGATTTCAGAGGGCTTATACTTATACTTATCGATTGCTCAAAGTCACAAGGATGCCAAGCTTATGATGAGGAAGTTATTGGAGCCACTTTAAGAAGGAGAACCTCGAGTAAGCACGAAGAAAACCAATTAGGAGGAGGTGGGAAAGATATTGAACGAAAGGCAGTAAAACAGTTAAGTAATTGATATATTTAGCATCGCTCACAGAGCTAGATTTAAAATGAACACCTTGAACGTTATAGTATGCTAGCGACGGAAATGGAGAAGGCAAGGAAAGGTGGTAGGATATACAGGTTTGACAGGAAAAAAATTAAAATATTAGGCAATCAACGGACATGAAAGAACCAGCGGTAGAACAATTAAGAGACGAGGTCTCAAAAGGCCACGTCCAAATAATGGATGAGGAAAGATGTCCAAGAACTCGACATCGACCTAAATACCCCGCGATCCAACACCAAAAAGGTGTGTGGCAGGGGGTTCAAGCACCGTGCGGGAAGGGTGAGTGATAAGGGAGGATATGGAGGAGAAAAGGAAAATATTTGGCAAAAATCTATCAAACAACGTGCAAATTTGTATGCATGTTGGAGGAAGACTCAATTCAAAACAAGGGTTAATTTACCTGAAAAACTAGTTATTTGCTATGTGAAAAAAGGAATGAAAATGAGCCACAGCCAGTTATAATGGTCATTATCAGAAAGAAGGAGACGCGGGCAGCCAAGGGAGGCCGAAATGGGCGTAGCGGTGAGAGGACTAGGTGGGGAAGAGTGGAGCGAGCGAGAAGACCGGAGGTGAGGGTGAAAAGTGTAAAAGGTCTTAAGAGTAAAAAAGTAAGTATTTTTAAGCGGCTGAAATAACCATTTCTCACCAATCTCGTAAACTTTACAGGAATTAATTTAAAAGTAGATGATCGCATTATAAGCGGGAGGTCGGATTAAGCGCATGGGTTTATTTACCCCGCCAAGGATCCAAAATCACGTCTCGGATGACGGGAGAGAAATAACTTCAATGAAGACCTCCGTCCGTTCAATGGTCTCCCGACTGGAAAAATGTTCAATGAAGACCAATGTTAAACCTGTTATTAGCGTAATTGATTGCGCAAATATTACATTGCACATTCTCCCTTGCATGTAAACAGAGATTTTATACACCTGTTTCGAGGGTTTCTCGTATTTTTCAATTTTCCTATTAGAAAATATGTACCCAGTCGTTTTTGAAATGAGTGAACAAAAATATACACATACATACACACTACGCCGCATAAGTAATGCAGAATGAATTATTCGAGGGTATTTCGTGGGTGTAATACGGAATGAAGGGAGGAAGAGAGGCTTTGAATAACATAAATGAATGGTTTTAAATATTAATATAGTGTCGTGTTAGGAAGAGTTTAGAGATGTGACAGAGGAAGTGGTGATTAGGTGCATATTAGATCCATCAAAAGACTACCTTGACTGATTCAACTTGAGACTACAATATTTATGGATGTTAGGAATATAAACACAACGTATTTATGTCTCTTCCATGCGTCCCTTTCATCCATTACTTTCCCCTTCATCGCAAAAGATGAATATTAGAATTCTACCATTGTCACACGCAAGTAAACGTCTATCATAAATTATTATAGCCTCGGCCTTTGACACTAACATCACGGTTAAACTCATTTGATTTTTTTCTTGCTAAAAGATATGGCAGCATTTGCCTACGGGTGGTGTCCTAACACCCCCCGCCACACGCCCTTGTGGCAGCTTGCGGGGTATTAAGTAGATGTAGATTTTCATTACTATGGAGACTATTTAGAAGAAAATATTTCGGACGGTTTTTTGTCTCTAGAAATAAAATTTGCTATTATTATGAATGGCTAATATGCGACTGATGCTGACACGGCGCCGGGTTTACGCTCCTCAAATATCTTGACGAGCACAAAATTCCACATTCGTCATTCAAGGGAACCGCCAGGAATGACCTCAGCTGATAGTTCTTTATTCCAATGACAGTAGCCTGCCGCGTCCGGTAGGGTTTTTGATGGACCCTGGCACTACACAATACGCACCGCACTCTTAATCTTTGCCAAGAATGACACAAACATCCCTTAACGACCCCATCTTGCAATAAGTGAAAGCGTTTCCTTCTGAATGCTTCCTTCCTCCATCCCAAATGCGCTTCCCTCTCCCTCCTCCCCTGGCCACGCGCCCTCCTTTCTCTCACCACCCATCTCAGTAATCTTTTGCCCGACCTCCTTCCTATGTCTACCAACAGAATTCTTTCTTCCGCCACACTGATGATTCATTATTATCATATAAATCTCGTTGCAACTGGGCAATTGTTCCGATGGCAACGGTCAAGTTTGGTCAACGGTCACTCTTACAATGTACATACGTACATACACACGCGAGAAGAATAGATATGAGACAAAACGCTCTTAAATACAATGGCACTTAAAGATATGATTACCAACCGCATCTTTACCATCACACATACCTGCAATGCACCGTCCATAATCACGCACTCTTCAATTTCATTCTCCGTTCGAAATCACGCGCCGTCAACACATCATTCACTTTTGAATATACAACTTCTCACGCCGTCCACATCACCTTAAGAACAATATTTAAAAAACAACAATAGTTTAATAATCACTGATCCCTACTGCCTAGATCTACTTCTTGTTTTTTCTCTCCATCTATTTTATCTCCACATTCATCTCCACACTCTCATCTCAGAAGCCTCTGATATCTGCGCTCACCCTCCAGCTTTAACAACCACGTTTCCGAGTCATATAGAGAGCTACGATCCATTTTTAACTTTTACTTATTTTTTCCTTTGTATCCTGTCAAAAATCCTGCTGCTTTGGAAAAGGTGCTTTTATCAAAAGCAATCCTTCTTCTAGCTTTCCAACTTTGTCAATTCTCCAAAACACCTCAAATACCTGGTGCGTAGACTGTTTCACCTGTTTTTAGCTCCCCATTTTCATTTTTCTTCCTAGCCTTCCGCTTCTTCGGGAACTTCATACACTTTGTTTTGTTGAAATGCATCTCACACCTCTCTCACGGGTAAAACATTTTCCATCAGATTATATCTACTGGAAAATCGTTGCTAACCGTTCTTTATTATGTTCGAATTACACCACATCACGCCGAAAACTACTCAATTTTATTGCACTGGTTTAATGACCTCTAAAACGCCTGTGACCTATTGGCTGACTGGCTAACTAATGCGTATTAAATAACTGCAAATCTAATTATGTCTTGATCACCTACTCTCACGTCTTCTACTCTTTCGATTCCTCCCTTGCCATGTAATCTACGGGTGAAAAAAGGGACGGGAGTGAGATAACCATGTCCGTGTTATGATTTATGTGAACACGGCTGTCTTACTCCTTTCCCAGCGCTGTCATTTACATTCTCCATTCGCTCTCCTGAGACGTGCAGTCTCTGCATAAGTCCCTCCTCTCTCATCTTCAGCCAAATGTTCACTGAGTGTGCTCGATTCACTCTGTCGAACGTTTTTACAAATTCCACGAAGCATACCTATTGACACACCTCGGTTGTACTCCCATGTGCCTTATCATTGGTGACCACGTCGTAGCCATGGCACCACGCGCAGCGATCCTTTCTACACCCGAACCGCTCATCTCCTAAGCACTCGTTAAATCCCCTCTCCATCATTTTGCTGGTGTCAGTCTCCGTCCCAATATCCGACTCGTGAATAAACAAGCATTAAACATGAACGAATACGAATTACTTTCACTGGTCTCGAGTGTTTTGTTGTAAAACCCTTTCTTCCCGCATGACCGCATTAGAATGCCGTTTGATAGCCGTTGTGCTCGGTGCAATACAGCCTGCCTTTCTTTGTTTGTTTTTAAGTTTCTCCTTCCATCCCTCGTCTCTGTGGGAGGGACGCCGCCCGCTGCCTGCCTCCGGCATGCATATAAATTTGCACGTTATTCGATAGTTCTTAAACAAATAATGTTCCCATTTCCCTTCAACTCCCATAATACTCACCCTTCCAACCTGGTGCTTGCACCCCTCCCACAAATCTTTTTGGTGGATCATTAGGTATCTATATCGATGTTGATCGCCGGCTCCCCTTTTTGGAGATATCAATTCCGTTCTTAACCGTTTCCCGAGCAACGTTGAATTGAGTCCAGGCCTCCGTTATCTCCGTCACCGAGCACCCGCAACAGAGCAACGCACCTTAAACGGGCGAATACCGTCCGCCCGTGCCATCGCTCCCGCCTCGCCGCACGACGCGTCCACTCCTTTCCTTTGTTTTCCGTTCCCTTCACCGTGAGGGCGCCATCCGGTGCCGTCCATCCAGCCCCCCCCCCCAGCCCCCAAAGGAATCACCTAGCAAGACGCGCGCGCGTGGGAAAGGGGGAGCGATGTCACCGGCAATCGACGGGAGCCATCGCATCTCCCCGCTCGGGGAAACTTCCGCTCCTCTCATTCGAAAGACGCGCCTCCGGCATTTATAAACGCTGTCCAAAGTTGGAGTGGTCGCAAATTACCCCTTATCAATTATAAACCCAAGGTACGCTCTCGGGAAGAATCGGCAGAATTAAATTAGAGGCACGTTTAGCGGGCAATGAGGAGTGTCATGAATTGAATTGATAGGGCATATCTGCAGTCTCATTTTGGAAAAGGAGAGCATTTTATTCCAATGTCATCTCAAATTAAATTTAGAAAAGGTGGTGCTTAGAAGATGGGAATAATCGGGGCATGAGAGTATATAATTCTGGGCAGTAGCAATTGCAATTGGCTCACACGTGTCGTAGGGGTGGACGACACAGAGTTCAGTGCCCCTGAGTGAATACACCAGTAATTGATAGACTAATCATTTATTACTAACAATTGGATTACGAGGGTAACTTACTAATTAAGCGGCCGGTGTCGGTGAGGTCAAAACGCAGGTAGGATAGGCACGGGGATGAGAAGGGGAGAACAAGGTTAGTTGGCGCTTCTGGTCTCCTACGAGGGAGACCGGAGAGAGCGCGAACAAGGGAAGGATAGCTGGCGCTTCTGGTCTCCTACGAGGGAGACCGGAGAGTGCGCGTGGAAGGCAGGGGAAGGACAGCCAGCGCTTCTGGTCTCCCACGAGGGAGACCGGAGAGAGCGCGAGCAAGGGAAGGACAGCTCCCGACACTCAGATCCGCGAGCTTATAAGGCCTGGCCCGGGTACAAAGGGCAGCCTTGGTCATTGCCCGAACGACGGAGTAGGCTAGGGTGCGGCGGGGGTTGATTGGAAAGGCCGGGTGACTAATGCTTGATAGCGCTGGCTGGTGCCCACCTCATATCATGTCGCTGGTTTAGGGTTTTACCCGGCGACAAACGCAGAGGCGAGTAAATTAGTCACAGCGAGATCTTCCTCTGACCTCAGAACCATTCAAGTTTCCTCAAATACTGTAGTAAATCATGGTTAAACCTCCTCTTGGCGGAGAGACTAGTACTTAGAGTACCTTGTTCTGTGCAATACTAAATTAGCTTTGCTTTAGTAAGCGCCCAGGGAACAGAGCGTTGCCTACACGAGTCGCGATGGGACCACAGATGACTTGGCTTAGTAATTCGTTCGGTTATCAAGCACGGATTACATGTCTACAATTAAATCTATGTATACAATCAGTGCATAATAAATGAACACAGCTTTGCTACACTTTAAACGAACGGAGATAAATGACACAGTTTCAGGCGTAGCATGGTGGAAATCCTTTCCCCTTTCTAATTTTCAATTCTAATTTGCAAGTTATTGGACAAATATTTACTGCATATGCATTTATTTGTTAGTTGATAGTGCATGTATTTGCATTTGTGTTAGTTCAAAATGTTTTCGAAGGAATATATACTCCTCTGTGGGAGAGATTTTCATAAATATATTGGTATTTAATGCGGTTTTATTCTCTTTTACGGGGGGGTGACGTAACACCCCCCGCCCCACACCCTCGCGGCGGCTTTCGGGGTATCATGTAGATGTTCGAAGGGCATTTTATCCAAATGTCTAACGTGGAATCAGTTTAAAGTAGATGTAGATGTAGAATCCGTTATGATGAAATTAGACATTTCGCTTTTCCAAATAACAAATTTTTATTACGACCAAGGGTTCGTTGCAGCGTGACACCTTCAGGTGTTACGTGACGATGTTGCCCTGCAATGAAATCTAGGTTGTGATAAAAATATTTTATGAGGAAAAGCAAAGTTTCTTATTTCATTATCCACAGAGATATTTCAAATAAGTTTTGACGTACAATCAAACAGCTGAACCGAAATGATTGCAATGTACAATGATTATGGATAAAATTCGAATCCCTGGTTCTTTTCTTTTCCTGTGTGCATTGCATGGCGGAATACTATATTTCAACCGAAAATATTTGCAAATTTCGTAGCTATTATACAGGATTGTTCTAATTAATTAGGCATAAGCAATCTCCTCTTAACGAATAAAAAACAATCACATTTTCCGAAAAAATGATCCAGATGTGTTGGCTATAATTTTAATTGACCTTGGAAAAGGAAATACATTGTCCTTCCACATGCATGTACGTATGTGGATGAACAAAATTTTTTCCTTTCCGATGTGAATCGCTTCCACGAAGTGACGTCTCAAACCATTCCATTAAGTTGAGCTCTTATTTGTTCTTATGCTTTCACTCAGATGTGGTTTCTTTTTTTTTGGCATCCCAAGTAATGGATCATTTTATTTTATTCTCGAAGAATCCCAAAATCCGTGAGCACAGAATGAGATCATTAAAGGACGCCCCCCCTGGTCCACACAGTCAATCGATGTGCTTCCTTGATTGACAAAGGTTTTACCTCCTCACTTCGTTCTATTCAAAACCATATAATGCCACAGTAAACAGATGAAGGGAATTTGGGCACAATGATAGCCAAGAAATATGCCTTGCATAGTTCCAACTGGCTTGTTGGCATCGAATAATACTAATGTAACTATGGGATTAAAAATAATGCCATGGTCAAGATACCGACATGGCACGATGAACACATTAACGTAAGAAGGAACGAAATGGCGTGAGGCTAGTCAAACACGGCCTTAAAAGAGGAAGCGAGTCGAATGATTTGGGAGCTCCCTGAGGGCATTGGTAATCCCAGTCACAGAAGGACCCCAAGTCGGATGAATTAAATCATTTCAACTCTCGAGGCATTCTGGATCACCGAACGTTTTAACTTTTTGCCGCAAGAGGATTTCTCTGCTTTCTAAATGTCGTCCTTCCTTCCTTCTCCATGTCACCCACGAATCCCTTGCGCGGAAATTCAACGAGAAAACCCGAGTGACGTGCTTTCATCTCCACGAAATATTGAATTGAAATGCATGGGAGGAGGGGACTTGCTTTGGGAAGTCATCCGCAAGCCGTGTAACCTTTGAAGTGCTCTTTTCCCCTGATACAGTTAGGGGTCTGTCGCAAGGTTTTTTTATCATGCTTCGCTGTGTCTGTATGCGTCAAGTGTACTCCTGCATAAAGGAAATTTCTAATGAGTTCGCCGCCCCTCCAACACACCGCACTTCTGCTTCCAACGCCGTGATTCCACAAATTACATTTGAGGATTAATCTCCGGATCGTTGACCACGCCCCCTCGTGGATTTCGCAGACTGACCTCTCCGCCAGACACGCCGATGCGATCTCCATGCTGACCACAAGCAAGAGATGATTTTAGGACCGTAAGACGCCCGTAAATAAGCAACTTTTGCGGCCGTGTTATTTACGGGTGCAGTACTGGAAGTGGGCGTGAGGGAGCTCCGAGCAAGGCAAAAGGGGTGGATGCAGAAACAGTGGATTTGTCGAAGACTCCGATGGCTAGGAGAGAAAACAGCGGTTGGGTGAGGAAGAGGGAAGGAGAAGAGATCGGAACCTTTGGAAGACAGCCAACGCGTAGAAATGATCAGGAGTTGGATATGACAAGGGTGATTTTTCCAGCGGCTCTAAACGGACGTACATGGACGCTGGAATACTGCAGCATTTATTTTATTTTGTAAGTATTTTGGTCAATTGCAAACCCAAACCGACCTCAACTATATAATTGCATTTGTATAGAGTCAAATATTGGTATTATACGGACCCATGAATGCTACGAAACAATTCCTGAGTCTTACGAGGAACTGGGTACTTAAGTTCGCGAGTATAGAATCACCAGGTGAGTCAGAATGGACTCCTTAGTTTTAAAAAAATCACTTAAGAGTGCAAAGGTAAGTTAACGGTGTGGGTGTAGTAATTTTAGCTGGGAGGAATTACTTAATTTTTAGCACTTACCATTTAATGGTCTGATGAGCCGCGAGGCTTTGTCGTGGAAACGTTCATTAAGGGCAATGATAGTGTGGTGGCGACGCAGAGGGCGTTGTTGTCTGGCGATGAAGCGCATTGTCGCCTCTCCGGCTCAGTAAATAAGCAAAATATTCGTTACTTGGCGAATGGCAACCCTCGCGGACTTCACCCAAGACCTTTGCATAGCTCCAAAGTGACAGTTTGGGGCGCTGTGATCTCCATAGGCATTATTGGGCCTTAATTTTTTGAATCTCCAGGTTCAACCGCCACTCTGAGCTCTCTGCGCTTATGTGAGATACTGGAGAACGTTTTACCCTCAAAATGGAAAATAATGGTGAGGAATATGACACAGAAGCCTTTTGGTATCAAAAGGATAGTGCCACGGCTCATACCGCCCGTCGTTCCCGTCAAATCCTGCAAGAGCAATGTCAGGGCCACCTGATCTCCTGACGAGGGGTTGTCCCATGGCTCCCTCGCTCGCTCGATCCCCGGATTCGAGCCCTTGTGATTTTTTCCTTTGGGATATCTCACAGGTGAGGTTTGTAAAGTTCGATCGATGACCTTGGAAGCTCTTCAGGAGGGAATTGCGGATACATCGCAGGAATAACGCAAGATATGCCGAGAAGAGTTTTCGAAAACTAATTTTCACCTTTGAACGTGGGCATTGCTCACCAAGGTCGTCACCTGGATGAAATAATTTTCAAAATCTAATGAAAATAATGACATTTGGTGCAGTTTTCTGAAATAGAAACCTTTTAAAATTATCTTGATTGTTTTTTTTACCATTCACCCGTCAAATCAGGGAGTCCATTTTGACTCACCCTGTATCACTCAATTTGGGTCGACACTTGAGGTCCGCATACTTCAAAAATCCCTTCTTGTCGCCCAAAAGTCTCTGCTTTGTCTCCTTCTGCCTAAAATGCCAAGTACTCTTGCATTCAAAAAAAATCGTAAAGTTCTTAGTTACCAGATATTTTTAGGAATGTCAGTACCCTAAAGCAAGCAAGCAACCGCTAGGGTGTGCGTGGCAGGGGGTGAATGCACGCCAGACTAATGTTGACCCGAACATGACCCTACCGCTGTCGGACAATGTTCTTCTGTTCCCTTATCGTTCCTGGAAAAAGTGACATCTTAAAGCTATCCGTTCTGCACTTGATCTCTCGGATTGTATTGACATGATCTCTCCTACCCTAGCACGATGGGTTGAAAACACATTTTCAACATATCACCACCAAAGAGGCATCCTTCCAATTTATGCAAGAGATGTGTTAATCTGTAATTTAACTTTCTCTCCATTAAATGGTTTCCAGCCTAGCGACTCTTATATTTTGGATACGCCACTTAGTTCATCATAACAACATTTCACATATCTAGTTCCTCTACGCTGCACGCGATCCAATTCGGCAATCAATCCTGTATCAGAATAAGCTATGGTAGGGCCTAGGAATGACTACTTTGTCTCTTGGACCTATCTCTGAAGAGTTGGAATAGGGGTGCCAATTAAAGAGTAATTCTTATCACAATGACATACAGGTGTGTATGCATGCATGTATATATATATATATATATATATATATATATATATATATATATATATATATATATATATATATATGCTTTCGTAGACGTAACACGGCCGCCGAATAGTACAATACACAGTAACACATAATATAGAAACACAAAAAAAGAGAATACTCACACGTATTTTCTTGATATTTCGACGGAAACAATCCGTCTTCCTCTGAAGATATAAATATTTTTAAATTTAATTATATCTTCCGAGGGAGACGGATTGTTTCCGTCGAAATATCAAGGAAATACGTGTGAGTGTTCTCTTTTTTTGTGTTTCTATATTATGTGTTACTGTGTATTGTACTATATATATATATATATATATATATATATATATATATATATATATATATATATATATATATATATATATATATACACATATACATATACCGTGCGCATGAATATATATATGTTAGTCACAAGATGGCATATAAAAGTTAGAAGTACAAAATAGTGGGACATTCACAGTTTTGGCTTTTTAATATTTTGGTGAAGCAGCCACCTTTCTCAACGGAAACAATAACACTTTTTCCAGTAATTATGTGATTTGGTAGTACACATAAAATTTGATATGAAATATGTTGATTAAAATAAAAATTTGGTTTTTCAAATAAAATTATTTAGACCATCATATTTAATTAAAAAGTATATTTGGTTTTTCATACCGATAGTTTCAGTAACTATACAAAATACAGGTGCATCGGCAAAATTATGACCATCAATATTGGCAATTATCAGTCTATTGCGGATATGCATTCATCAAATATTACCAAAGATAGCAGCACAATGAACATTCCATCAGAAATTTAAGTATTTCGGAATGCTCTCATGTATATTTCAGGTACGTGTGTATTAGTTTAGCAATTACCGATGTATTTTTATTCTCCTTCCATCTCGTACAGTAATTAGTGTCTTATCTAAATTACTTTTCGTCCTCTCCGGCGGCGCAGGGGGCATCATTTGAAAGGGACTCATCAGGGGTGCGTTCTCGATAGGCGAGGGTCGTCGTGTCGACTGATGAGTTCGTTTTATTACGAGTTTCGGAGGAAGTGCAAATTAACACTGCTGTTTGACTACTTTTCGAAACTCATCTTCTTCTGCTTAAATAATTTAGTTAAAAATTCTTTAAATTATGAATTGGTAATCAATCCTATTTTCATGGCAAACATTATTAGTCGTGTTCGTGTAATTCCTATTTATTTCTTTTTCGTATGCTTCTTGGATTGTGGCGGGACTCACCTCTTTTTAGCGTACAATCTTATTCTTATTGGCGCGGGAAAGGAATTCCTTTACAGCATCCTGGTGCAAAATGCATGCTCCCATAATATAACAAGCAGAAATCGTGCACCAATATAAAGAACAAAGCAAAATTTAAATTACATAAACTAAAGTATCAAATGCAAAATATTTGAATAGAGTATTTAAATACAACTCGCTGCAGTATGCACAATGAAATAAAAGCAACTTAAAACTATTGATATTTATCATAATAAGATTGATTAGAGTAGATTCGGCTTGCACTGAAGACGTTCGTCTGAGGCATCATGGCCGAGGACCACAATAGGGCGGAGGCCGAGAGGGATAAAGAGACCTCTAGAAGTCATTTCCGGAAATAGTGGTACCTGGCATTAAGTGGAGGCATGTATATTTTTGGACTTGCCGAGCAAGGTCGTCGTTCATACGCCTGATCCCGCGATGGCATACCCATGGTATGCCATCCGGAGAGTGGCCAGAGTAATGGTCGGAGTACCAATGACAACATCGCAACAAATGAGATTTGAATAAGTAAACGCCAAGTTTTCCCCAAGCAGTGTTTATTGAAGGTTAATAGTCTTTTTGTATTGTCTTCCACTTATCCACTCATTACATATGAATAGGCCTTCGAAGTTCACGCATAAGTAGTGTACACATTGTGCTACCTTGTTTGCGACCGTAATTTTCTTAGTACAATTTATTATTGCTTCTGCATAAAAATTGTAATTTTTCCTCCCACAGTTGGCTAATTAGGAGCGCCTATTCAAAAGTTATAAATTTACATTTGAATAAATCCAGGCGAAACTCTCCAGTGGGAGATTCATGCAAATATCACTTTTATCTGACTACACTCAGCCTACATGCACTCCCATGCCCAGAGTACTGTATGGCAAATGGTTGATATTTTATGTTCTCCTGATTTCAGGGTGCAAAGGAGAGCTTTCAACGATTCAGAGTGAAGAGGTAAATCTAAATAACTCTGTAGGATAAAACTATTGGGGGGATCGGGATGCTGCGTTGGCCAACGTACTAACTTCCCAACCAGAGGACCCGGGTTCGAATCCTGGATGCGACAGATGTTCTTAATTGGTATCCCGATCCCTACTCGAGGTGACTCCGATGACCTCAGCCGTCGGACGCCTCCCCTAAAACTGCTACGAGGTGACTGGACTCCCTAGGGCCCTGAGCGCGCCCCCGGGAAGTATTCTGCAGACGCATGAGACGCAAACGACGGACGGCTGGAGAGCGGGACAGCACAGCAGCAGTCTCGGGGCAAGCGGGCTGATTCCATCGGCATTTATCCCTTCCCATCCCCGCCTCCGGGAGACTAATGGTGGGAGTGGGAGCGGACGGACGCCAGGCAACCGCCCGTTAATTGGATATTAAGCGGGGTCCGGAGTAAAGGAGACAGTTTCACTGCATCGCCCTGGTTTTGTGAAGCAACGGGAATAGGGGGGTGGGATGGGGGAAGGGTGGCTGGAGGGAGCTTTTCGCATCGCCATTCTTTCCTCTCTTCATTCCGTGCCGCATGGAAAACATAAAGATAGAACGATAGCGTTCGGAGGGAGGGGAGAGCAAAATATCTCTTAAGATGCAGGGTTGGGGGGTTTTCGCGACGTCTTGTTGGCCCCGATGCAGAATCTTGGGGAGGTGTTTGAGGATTCCGCTCGCGTCCATCACCTCTCGCATTAATCTCACCAAAGCGTTTCAGGCTTTCCCCGGGCGCCATCCCAGGACTCGACTCCGTCCGTAGCCTCCGTCCATGACGACCGTTAAATATCTTTAGAACTAAAAATTTTAAAGATGTTTTATTTTCGAAAATGTTCAAGTATTAACTACCCTCCGTGGCGAGGAGGCAAAATGATTCCTTAGGAGATGGTCAGTTTGGGCTAAGGGGAGAGGCACGCGTGATGTCTTTGCAGTACTAAGATCACTAATAGACAACAATACAGAATAAAATCAAGACGCATCAGCCTGTTTGGTGGACTTTGAATAGGCGTTTGATAGAGTAGATAGGGTAGTTATTAGGAATAGATTGGAGGGAAAGGAGGCTAATCCGCAACCTGTACATGTCTCAGACTTCACAGGTGCGAGTGGGGAACGGGGAGTCCGGATAGGCCGTTTTATGCCGAGGTGTAAGGCAGGGTTGCCCATTATCACCGTTGCTGTTAGACATGTATGTAGAGGAAATGAATAAAGATGGGAAAAACTGGAGGTAGGAATGAAAGTGGGCGGGGAATTCGTTAAATCAGTTAGGTTTGCTGATGACCAAGCTTTAGTTTGTCAGTCAGCCAAGGGGTTTCAAGCATTGCTGAGTGAATTGGAAATTCAGTGCGACAGGTACGGGATGAGAATCAATATTAATAAAACAAAGGTTATGCGATTTTCCAGAAAGAGAAAGGATGAGCTAAGCATTAAAATAGGAGGGCAAAGCTAGACTAGGTGGAACAGTTTACGTACCTCGGAAGTGTTTAGTACCAACACGGTCAAAGTAGTAGGGACGTAAGGAGAAGAATTGCGCTAGACAAAGAGGCTTTTACAAGGAGGAGGGACATTGAGTGAGGATATTTAGAAAAGACTCGTAAAAACTTTGATATGGAGCGTAGCTATGTACGGCGCGGAAACGTGGTCATTGAAGCAGGATGATAGAAGTAGATTGGAGGCTTTTGAAATGTGGGTTTGGAGAAGGTGAAGAAGCCGGAAAGGAAAACAAATGAGGAAGTACTTGGTCTGGTGGGCGAATAGAGGGGTTTGTTGGGAGAAATTGGAAGGAGATAGGAAAAATGGATGAAAGGGGTATTGACCGACAGTGGGATGTTGAAGACTGTAATTGAGGGGAGAATGTTTGGCAAACGAGGAAAGGGAAGGAACAGGATAGGGATGTTGAACGGGATGAAGGGAGGAAGAAAGTACTCAGAGATGAAGAGGGACCTGATGTAAAGTAGGATGCTGGAATTTGTGTTTTGTTAGGAGTCACAAAATATTAATTTGGCAGTTGTGTCCATCCGGAAACCTACCTTATCCGGTAGATTACCTTTTTAATAATAAACGCCCTCCCTTCTGGGCATTCGCCGTGTCGAGGGGCGTCCCGCGCCCTGGGCGGCGCCGGCGCCAGGACTAGTCACCCCTGAGTGCTACATTCACGCATGGTGGGGGGGGGGGCAATATCGCGGAATGGCCTTCCAAATTACAGAGTATACTTTCAAATAATATCCTGTTGAATGATGACGTTAAAGATTAATGACCGATATGAATTTTAACATTAAAAAAAACAATTAGCTATTTAATCAATAAAAATGTACAAACAATACATTCCACGATACTTACTATTCAGGAAAAAGCTGCTCGGGAAATATTGCTTCAATGTGGGAAATAGGAGACTGCGTAACATTTGGAAGCTAGTGACGGGAATCATCAAATGAGGTAAATTGAATGCTATTTTTTTAAATTTATAATTGAACTTCAACCGACTTTCCCACCGAGTCGCCTCCCGCTTCTCCTTTGTTCTCCCGTGCGCGCACCTTCTTCGGGCGACCGTAAAAGACAGCGCCTCCCCTGCAGCAGGAAATGTTAAAATTCACCAACTGCCTAAATTTGAATGAAATACGGTATAATTCGCGCTGTGAGTTTGGTTCCCATTTCGCCGCGCTCTCCCGTCTCAAAGGCAGCGGTCGTTCGCCTTGCAGAAAGCTACAGAGCGTAACGGAAACAGCAACGTTTTAATTGAATGCATGCCTGCGATGAGCCGGTTTCTCCCCGCTCCCTTCTGCTCCCGACTCGGGCAACCGCATGGGAGGCGCGCGTTATTTGCGTCTGTCGGATCCGCGTGGCGTTCGGCCTCAATCCGCATTTCAAAGATAATTCGGATTTGGTCGAATAAGGATGATTTCGAAAATTTTAGTGTGGAATCGCTCCACCGCTATGTGCGAATGACGTGGAGAATTTAAGGGTGTGCAAGCCATTAAATTAATGTATTTGTTTGAATTTTCGTTCACGGTGTCGAGTCACCGAGAAAGGCATACTATTCATACCTAAATGTCCTGGCTCAATTTGTCCTGACTTCGCGATATTCCATTTCAAGCTTCGGATATTTATTCTGCGCAATTTTAGGCTTTGAGAGCCCGATTAAGTGGTACCACATGAATTCCTTCGCTGCAGTGGATCACATGAATTCTTGAAGACTAAAGATATTCCGCTCATAAGGTTAGCGTTAGTCTCAGGATGGGAAAAATTCATCTTTCCTCGGGACATGTATTGAAATTGACATCCCTCGAGATATCATAGTCCTTTTTTTCTCCATAAACGCAAACATGTATGACCTACATTCATATTTTTTATCAATTTTACATGTGAATATTTTTAAATGCTGAATTTTGTGTCTTAACGTTATTACCTTAGCAAAATAGTGGTTTAAAAGCTTGTAGGTGTGCATAGCAAGTAGTTCGGGAGAACGGACACGAGATGGTGCATGGCATAGAGGGGAAGCAAAAAAGAATTGAAGCAGGAAAGAGAAAGAGGGAGTGACATTTTTTCAAGTACGAGCCGTCCCGTCCTCTTTACAATGTTTATTTAGTGCTATGCTTCTCTTATTTTATTCTTGTGCTCCCAATAGCTGTCTAAATTAATGCACAATTGCCAGGATAGTGATACACGGTACATTTATATCAATCGACACTCAGCTATGTAGAGTTCGCAATAACCATTGTTCAAATGCTTCATAAATACAGAATGCAAAATAATTAAATGGAAAAGTTGCGCAGAAGTGCTATTCCGGCCAAGGGGGGAGGGAGGGGAGTGCTAATTCACCTTGAATACTCATCGGGCACTTGGGACGGATTGATGGCTGAATTAAATACAATTCGGAGGGAAAGCTGGGCATTTCACAGAAAACAGTTTTTAACGAACAGAGAGCACCATAAATTTATTGGAAATGCTGGATTTGAAGGCACTGGAAAATGAGGATTGCACGCAGGACAATCCAGCAGATTAATGGAACGATAAAGAATATCCACGGGGTTATATTGTGGACACAAGAGGGTATAAGCACCAAATGAAAGGGGCAGGCGAGACTCAGATGAGTGCAGAATAAGCTCTCTGTCCGACAGGCCACTCGTACAACCCGTGAACACAACACGAACCTATCAAGACACACTCAAATTTAGAGCCCCGGGGGCAGCGGTGTGACATACCCCAACTGAAGGTAGCCGGTTCGATTCCCAACTAGGTGGTATTTGTAATTGTCTTTCGTTTGAAGTAGGCGGGTAAAGTGAAAAGCTCTTGGCCTGGCAATGATACGGTTCGATTTTCAGTTAAAAAATGATTTCATTTTTCTCCATAATCTCCCTTGACTTGAACACACTTGGTCCAGCATTTCTCTACCATTTGCATTCCTTTCCAGAAGTGATAGTGTGGAAGGCTGTGAAAATGTCCATCTACAGCCCCCTCAACTTCTTCATTGGACACAAAGCGCTTTCCAGAAACAAATTTCATTATAGCTTGGGAGCAGATTGAAGTCTGAGGGTGTTAAATCAGGAGAATAGGGGGACGGCTGAGCAAATAGTACCCCAAATCCCGCAGTTTTGCCATCGCCAAAGCAACTTTGTGAGCAGGTGACAGCAGGGTGTCCTGGTACAAGATGATTTTCTTCTTCTATACTTCTTCTTGTGAATTTTGGCATCCAGCTGGTCAAGAAAGTTGAAGTACTATTGGCCTGTAATTTTTCTGCCTTTGTCAAGGTAATCAATTAACAGGATCCCTTTCGTATCCCAAAATACCCTGGCCATGACCTTTCCGGCAGGTGCAATCGACTCTGCTTTCTTTGGCGCTTAACCACCGGCTTCCACCCACTGCTGTTCCGTTTCTGGCGTGTAGCGGTGGACCCATGCCTCATTCATACCGACAAATCGCCGCACAAAATCGGTCGGTTCCCTCTTGAATTGGTCCATATATTTCTGAGAAAATCGTTTTTGCATTCGCTTTGGATCGACATTCAGCAAATGCGGCACCCACCTTGCGCAGAGCCCTCGCATCCCTAATTCTTGGTGTAAGATGTTTTGCACCCTTTCCTCCGATATCCCCACGACCTTAGCTATCTCGAACTCCTTCGCTCGTCTATTGTCCAGCATGACAATGTGCACCTTTCCGATGGCTCCTCGGATGGTCGCGATTTT
Source organism: Hetaerina americana (assembly GCF_022747635.1). Classification (NCBI taxonomy): domain Eukaryota; kingdom Metazoa; phylum Arthropoda; class Insecta; order Odonata; family Calopterygidae; genus Hetaerina; species Hetaerina americana. The sequence continues at coordinate 1,742,796 of NW_027287538.1, forward strand.
TGGCCGTCCTTCACGTGAGTCATATTCTTAGGGATGTGCGACCAAGTTTAAATTCAGCCGCCCACTATCTCAGGGTCGATGTTGAAGGAGCTCAGTCCCCGCAGACCTTTTTCAACTTAGGATGAATTTATTTTGGGGTTAATCCATTCAAAACGAAGAATTTTATGACCACACGAAGTCAAGTTTTTCCATTTTAAAGAAAACTACGAAATACGTCTGCTGCAACAATAAATGTAAAAAAACTACTCGAGAGAATAATTTGAAACTTGTCTTACGAACTACTAACCCGTGCATCCAGACAGGAATCATAAAATATCGCTGATTGGAAAGCCATATGTGTGTCAGGCCGAGAGACGCAGAGAGATGACGCCATCATTTGTCATCGAATAGCATTCTATCCAGAGCGCAAAGCAAAGAGGCTCGCGCACCTTGAGAGCCCAGGGACACACGAAGTGCTGCTGCTGGACGAAACTCCAGCGTCAGTCTGCACCAGGAACTAAGCAACACATTGACGCCGGAGGACTGCAGATTCTACAACGCTTGTATCAAAAGTATCGGTAACAATTTTTGCCTGACGTGCATTGCGTGAAGTTCTGAATTCAGACTGTCGTCGGTTGTCAAGTGTGCGCATGATCGCAGATATTGTATATTGGCATTGATAAGACAGTGCACACACACCATTATAATATCACTAACAATTATGACAGTGCGAAAGATCTGCGCTAAACTCGTCCTCCCCAAGGTCTTTGGGCGGACGACCAAAAGAGCATAGTCGAGAGTGTCTGCTTGCGAAGACTTCTATAACGCCATTGCGACGATTCCCCAACCCCCTTACAGTCTCCCCGACTTGGCACAAGCAGACTACTATTCCTATTACCTATAAAAGTGAAATCCTCCTTCCCTCAAAGGACACCACCATGGCACCCTAAGTGCTGTCATCAAATAAGCTTACACGCTTGTACCCTCGATGACCTTCCGCCTACCGGAAGGGAGCCTTCGAGTCGTTGAAAAGCCCCAAGGGCAAAAGCGTGTGTCGACGCTCAAGAAGGGATTTACCTTTTGAAGAATTATGAGAGGCATCGTAGAAATATCTGACATTAGTAAATTTTTCCGAAACTTTTCTCGTTGCCTGTTATATAAAACATGCAAGGGAGGTTAACGTGTCTGTCTTCCCTCGAAACCTTCCCAGCGACGCAAATGAAGAATAATGAGAGAGGCGCCGACATCTGGCACCCAAATCTAAGTGGTCCTGATGAGTGTCGTGCAGTTCTGAACTTCCAAGATGAATATTGGCGAGGCAGCAACCACCTTAAACCGTGGCCGGGTCTGAAATCCGCCATAGCTGCTGAGAACATAACCAAGGAGAAAATAAACACTGGTGACGGGCATTCCATCCACGTATTCCGGGAACCAGTGCCCCACGCAATCAGGGAGGAATTCGGCCAGATTCTACGAAAAGCGAGGCCTCCGAAAGTCACTGTGGCGGCAGTGGGGGCGAGACAAGAAAGGAGAGGACTCGGGGGAAGCGAACCCTCGCGCATTAAGGGCCGGACCCCGCCGTATGCTCTCCTAAATAGGACTAGATGCGAGTTTTGATACGTTTCTATGCACTTCGTTTCGACACATTCTGCGCTCCCTGTAAAGGTTCACATCCCTCGACCGTGGCTCAGAGCTAGTGATTTCATCTTTGAGAAAATGGCAAATATTTCTTCAGCGCAGAGCCCCACTTCGCTCTTCCGACGGGCGCCGGCCGTTCTGCTCGGCGACGCGTTTGAATGAGGGCGCGGTTCATTCCTCGCTTCACTGGTCGCTTCGATGGCCTGCTCGCTGAGAGGAATTTACGCGGAACATTTGATGAATGACATGATTTACCTTCCATGGGATGGAGAAATTTAATTGCCACATGTACTACCGCAGGGCAGAGTATTCAGGAACGCCACAATACCTGAAAACCATCAAACCTAAGCCATCGTACTTCCAGCATTCTGCCACAGCGGAATAATTCACAATATTTTAGTGAGACATGCTTTAAATGAATATCTATATCCTGCGTAACGCTAATGTTTCTAATTTTTCCATTTGGCACGATTCCATAATTTGTCTCGGCCTAAGACATCAAGTATGCCAGTGATATTTCTTTGTGCCATAAGAGCAACTTGGTACGATCTAGATATTATCTGACGCTGGACAAATCCCAAGTTTAGAGGACGTAGTTCGTTTAGTAACGCTTCCTTATATTTTCATGCTCGTAGTGTCTCGGCTTAATGTTCTTTGACATTTTCCAGGCGATAATGAAGATTTCTGTCGCTGAGCTCTGAAAGAAGGTGGGCGAATCCAGGATCGCCCAAAGGGAAGGAGGGCGAAAGAGGAGTTGGATATTGAGGCAAGGCATGACTGAGAAAATTAGCCCTATTTGTGGTGGAAGGAAAAATACTTGAGTCAAAAATTAATTTTTCAAATTGCTATTAATTTCTTGATTCTTTCACTGAATTTAGGCGGTGTGCAAAGACACTACTTCGTTCTGCCTTTTGTGACTTGTCTTGTTCTATGTGCCGTTTCAATTATTGATGTGAACTTGAGTGGAGCGGAGGATGTCACCCGCGATTTTGAAAATCAAGGAGGCAATCGGGTGCCCTCAGGTGGCCTTTCTGAGGTCACCCCCACGCCCCTCCCCCACTCACCCACGGCCTCATTTAGATTTGATTGAGAGCTTTCCACGCGACGTTCATAACAGCGTATGAAATTTTCATTTTCTGCGCATTTTTCAGTTTCTCGAACTTTGCCACATAAATTTTCGCAGAAAGTAGTATATTCGAACAATAAAGGAGTTTAATCTCACGAATAAGATGTATTTTGTTTTGAACTTTCATCCCTGCGACCATCAACCGAACACTATTCGCGACAAGCAAAGCGGAAACTAAGGCCACTGTTTACCTCGTGGAAAAATCTTACTAATTCAGCATCTCTCTCTACAGTTCACCTAAACGATCAAATGGGAGGGCAAATACTAGAGCAGGTGGACAATTTCCGTACACGGCGCGGTAAAGTGGTCATTGAGTCAGGAGGATAGACGTAGATTGGAGGCACTTTTGAAATGTGGGTGTGGAGAAGAATGGAGAAGGTGAAATGGACAGAGAAGAAAACAAATGAGGAAGTACTTGGTATGGTGGGCGAAGAGAGGGGTTTGTTGGGAGAAATTGGAAGGAGATAGGAAAAATGGGTGAGGGGTGTATTGATCTGCAGTGGGATGTTGAAGACTGTAATAGAGGGGAGAATGTTAGGCAAAGGAGGAAAGGACAGGAACAGGATAGGCATGTTGGACGGGATGAAGGGAGGAAGGAAGTACCCAGAGAGGACTTGCTGTGGAGTTGGTTGCTGGATTGTGTTTTGTTAGGAGATATTTATTTGGTAGTTAAGCTGCCTTAACCGGTAGATTATCTAATGGCAATAATAATGACGCCGGAAATTAACTTCATGATGACGGCACCGTTTCCATTGTGCTTTCGGACAGCCTTGTTGCCCGCCTTTTGGCCTTTTTACGCTGGATAATTTTTTATTTCATCTGAAAATTTTCCGTTTTCATTATTAGGTCTAGAAAAATTAAGAAGCATTCATGCTTTAATTTTCGCAATCAAATTTAGGAAGTATTTCGTTTTGAAGTCGTCCTTGGGTTCTTCTGCCGGTTGGTGCCACAATTTTTTCCCCTGCGTATTCTTTCGCCAGTTACGTGGCACAGATCAATAGCTCCAAATATATTGGCATTCGGTAGCTCTATAAAAGAGTCGGTCAAATATAATTCTTGGCTATCATCTCATTATTTATTCCCACCGTTGAAGTGCTCTTGCATTTTGAAATTGAGTTTAGACGGGGTTGAACTGAATTCGAAGCATGGGTTTTAAGGAAATTCGTCGTTTGTATAAAATAAATGACTTACAGAATTTGTTTTGCTAAAAAAACCGATTTCTTTGAGAATTAGTCAATTTTAGACTGGAAAAACATTGTGTGAAAATGAAATCAGCCTAGATGAAGACATTTTTATGTGTGAATATAAGAACCACAGGAATTAATTCCAAAATGTTTTGGATTCTTTGAAACTTTATTTTTCTTTCGTGTCTAGTTTTTCACATTTTCCATCAACATTATGGCAAATGGGCAAATCATAGCCATTAATTAATGTATCAGAATTGAATCAGTTTTAGATTTTAATTATTGTAGCGTGGCATAGTTCAAAAACCAAAAATATTTCGCCCGCGGAGAGTAATTTTAGGGGATGAGCCGAATGAAATCATTTCCAGAGAATTTGAATAATTAAAATAGCACATTAATTCCGACATACTTTTATGAACATAAAATAAATCTCAAAACACCATTCAACGAGACAATTTGTCGGCAATATGTGGTCGACGTGATAACACACATCCTGCTTGGTTGCGCGATTCATTGGCTCTTCATTTAAATATTTGCACCTGATTTAATCATTCGTATGCGTTACATGCCAATTATTGTATTACTATATATCGATTAGTCTACGCATTAAATGCCGTAAGTGTTGCGTGATGACTCAAATAATCATTTTCACAATTATATTTTTAATCATTTATAGAATGTTATATATCACCACATAGTTATGGATAACTACACCAAGATGATAAATTACAGGAAGTCGGAGGACGCGACTGAATCAATGGAAACCGAACAAGATCTATGGTGTGGTAAGCAAAGACTGTGCAGCTGGACCAGAGAGAGTAAAATAAACAGGGTCATATGCTCGGCAGGCTATAAAATCATTTCTTGCATGATTAACCATTTGTAAAACTCTACAACACATAATTGAAGACTACGCTATTTTAAATCCACTTTACCATGGGCAAATTTTTTAAACAAACACCGATGTCGAATAACATATGTTGACAAAAGACACGACAGTAGAATAAGCATGAGAATATAAAAGTTATATCGAAAGTATTCTCTTACACTTCTACTTATTTGCTGTTAATTAGTCAGGATTTGACCCTTGAATTACGACACTAAATTAATATGCAAAAATATGCGCCGACTAGTCGACCCGTGCGATTTAAATCGAGACCAATTTGATGTAAATCGTCAATAGGTGTTCTTCCCTGAGTGTGTATTCGTGAAAGAATATCTCTCACAAATTTCTTTCAATACCAAAGAGATAAATAAACCATGCTATTTATATTACCACAGTCTCCAAACATTCTCCAAAGTCCTAAAGATGTAGCCAGCTAGTTGTTTGATTACTCGGAAATAGACGAAGCTGAGCACTTCCCCCCGTCAAATTAACAACACGTACATCATAACTTGCTTAATAAAGACAAACTAGATATTATTCTGCGTTTTCATCTAAATACATGAAGGATGTTTTTTTTAATATCACAATCTCAAAAGAAATCGGGCGCACTCCAGCGTAATAGAATCTAGGAGAAACGTTTAACTACGAAATAATATCAGGCCGTATGCGAAGGAGATCTTGCCCTGAAAGTCTCTGAATGGCATTTCCAGCGGATATCTTGGTTAACAAAGCAAAGGAGTTGCGTACGGTCGTCCTTTCATTGGCCTCTTCTGTTTCGGGAACAAGAAGAAGTCACCGAGGGGGAATGCGGTGGCTGCGGCCTTATTAGTGTGTATTTTTGGCCAAATATTCGCGCACAAGTAACGATGTGTGAGCAGGGGCGTTGTCATGGTGCAAAAGCCATTTTTGTTCTGCCACAAATCTGGGCGTTTGTGGTGGATTACTTCACGCAAATTGCGCATACCTTGCAGGTCATATTCCTTATTTACCGTTTTACTCTGTGAACGGTAAAGAACGAGAACTCATGATGCGCCACGCCCCTGCATTCGAAGAAAACTCTAACCAAAACGTTCACATTCGACCAAACTTGGCGCACTTTTTTCGGTGTTGGCTCATGCTGCAGCTTCCATTGGGATGATTGAGCTTTAGTTTTGACGTCATAACCATAAACCCATTATTCTTTTGACCCTCTGGAGCAAATTTGGGTCATCGCGGACAGAGTCATTTATAATGTTAATGCGTCGGTGTTTTTGGTTGGAATTGAGCAGTTAACGTTTAATTCCAGTAAAAAACATTTCCTCGGTAGCAAAAGTGGTTAAGAGCATCCGCCCGGCAAGTGGAAAGATCCAGTGTTCGAGTCCAGACCAAAGAAATATTTTTACTCTTGTGATCCGTTCGATTCCGCCTTCCCCATCTCTATTGTGTTCGTCCTTTATGTGTGTTCCTATCCCTTTTCCTTATATCTGTTTCTATATAAATGAGTATTTATTCGCCGCTTGCCGGGATTTTGTGTTTGAATGTATGTATGTATGTGTATATATATATATATATATATATATATATATATATATATATATATATATATATATATATATATATATATATATATATATATATATATATATATATGTATGTATATATATATATATATATATATATATATATATATATATATATTTATATATATATATATATATATATATATTTATATATATATATATATATATATATATATATATATATATATATACCTGTATATATATATCCCTCCCCGGACTACAACCTTGGCGTGGTGGAAGGGCTTGTGCGTTCCGATGACCCCTAGAGCTGTGCTTACGGGAGTAATAATTGCTCCTGGTAGGGTCAGCCATGCCAGATAGGTCGAAGGTTAGAAACCAGACGAAAGGCGTCTGTTCCTCAGTGAGGCGGCTGCAATGGCGTCTGACCCCAGTGGAGCGGCCAGTAAGTGATGGTGTCACGTTAAAAACACTATTGAGGAAGGCAACGGGAAACCACCTCTATTATCATTCCCGAGATAAACATGATGGACGATTCAGAGATTTTGAGTCCTGGAAACTACGGGGCTCAGCTCAATCGGCCGTGTGTCGTGACCGGCAGCGGGGGAGGCAAGGCTTCCGCGGTCGTCATCCCACGAAACCCTTGCAAGGGAAAACCAGCAGCAGCAGGACAGAAGACGCAGTGGAAGAAGACCAAATTAGTTAGAATGGGAACGTGGAATCTTAGAAATAAATGAAAAGACTAACTTTGTAATTCCACACGAAGGCAACGTAAACCCATCCTGACTTTACCCCTTCCAAGCCGTCCTGATTTTCTCCACCCCACCCCTGCCCGGGCTGTATATAAGAAAGGCTGCAAATGCAGAGAGCTCACCTGATGATGAAGTTTTACTTCGAAACCCGTGTATTTTATATTATGTGGAATATTAAGCCAATGATGAGGACAGGGAAATTGGAGAATGTTAAGCGAGAGATGGAAAGGGGAAATATAGATATTTTAGGTCTATGCGAGGTGAGATGGAAAGATAGCGGGGATTACTGGAGTGATAAGTATAGAATAATATACAGCGATGGGGACGAGAGCCAACGAGGGGTTGCCATAGTATTAAATGAAGAGGTAGGAAGAAGCGTAGTCAACATAGAGCAGGTAACGGATAGAATACTACTAGTGGAGATAAAAGCAGAACCGACGAACTTAGTTATTATTCAAGTATACATGCCACCGAGCAACCATAAGGAAGAAGAGGTCGATAAGATATACGATAAGTTAGAGGACATAATCGCGTGTGTTTCTGCAGGGAAACCTTTGATAGTGATGGGGGATTGGAATGCGACGGAAGGCGAAGGAAGATGTGGTGATGAAGTAGGGGACTACGGTTTAGGCACGAGGAATGGCCGCGGGGAGTAAGCAGTTGAGTTCTGCAGGAGACAGGGGCTAGTCATCACCAACACCTGGATTAGACACCACAAAAGACGCAGGCATACATGGAAAACGCCAGGTGACTCAAAAAGGTATCGGCTAGATTATATCCTGGCTAGACAAAGGTTTAGGAACAGTGTGATAAATTCGCACAGCTTCCCGGGAGCGGATGCGGACTCAGACAACAATTTAGTTGTTATGAAATGTAGCGTACGTTTCAAAAAGATAAGGCAGGGGCGGCGAGTTAGAAAATGGAATGTAGAAGCATTAATTGGGTTGAAAAGGAAGGAATACAAACAGGCGGTAGAGAAAATCATGGAGGACGGTAAAGAGCTAAGTACTATCGAAGAAAAATGGGAAATGATCAAAAAAGGGTTGTCTAAAGCGGCAAAAGACACTATTGGAACCGTTAACGCTAAAAGGACTAGGACACCATGGATCACGGATGAAATGATTACAAAAATGGATGAGCGGCGAAAATGGAAGAATATAAATACAGAATTAGGCAAAAGGAAGTACAAAGAATTGAACAATAAATTAAGGCGGGCAACAAATAAAGCGAAAGAAGCATGGTGGAGGACGCGGTGCAAGGATATGGAAAGTCTGCAGTGGAAGGGTGAAATCGGTGCGCTGTACAGCAAAGTTAAATCGTTATCGGGAAGTAAGAAAGGAAGAGCTACGCTAACAGTTAGAGATAAGGCGGGTAAGGTAATAGTTGACGCAGGAAAGATCCAAGAGAGATGGAAGGAGTATATAGAAGAACTGTATAGTAAAGAACTCAGACCAACAAAGTTAGACATTGAAAAAGAAAATACCGTAGAGGAAGATAGGTTAGGTTCAGGCATACTCGACCATGTTATAGAAAGGGCATTAAGGGAGATGAAACTAAATAAGGCCGTGGGGGTAGATAACATTCCCATGGAACTTTTGAAATCCTTAGGAAAATTTGGGACTGAGAGGCTATATGGACTGATCCGTAGTATTCATGAATAGGAAATCTGGCCGGAAGACTTTGTGAGATGAGTTTTAGTTCCTATTCCGAAAAAGGTAAAGGCCACGTCATGTGAGGATTACAGGACAATTAGTTTGATATCCCACGCAGCTAAAGTTGTTCTCAGGATCATAAATAAAAGGATAGAGAGTAGGGCAAATGATTACTTAGGGGATGATCAGTTTGGGTTTAGGAAGGGGAGAGGAACGCGTGATGCCATTGCAGTAATGAGATTATTAATCGAGAGGAATATAGAACACAACCAGGAGGTATTTGCCTGTTTCGTAGATTTCGAAAAAGCGTTTGATAGAGTGAATTGGGAAAAACTAATGAGTATATTGCAGAAAATAGGAATAGATTGGAGGGAAAGGAGGCTAATCCGCAACCTGTACATGTCTCAGACTGCTCAGGTGCGGGTGGGAAACGGGGAGTCAGGATGGGCAGTGTTAGGAAGGGATGTAAGGCAGGGTTGCCCATTATCACCGTTGCTGTTAGACATGTATGTAGAGGAAATGAATAAAGATGGGAAAAACTGGAGGTAGGAATGAAAGTGGGCGGGGAATTTGTAAAATCAGTTAGGTTTGCTGATGACCAAGCTTTAGTTTGTCAGTCAGCCAAGGGTCTGCAAGCATTGCTTAGTGAATTGGAAATTCAGTGCGACAGGTATGGGATGAGAATCAATATTAATAAAACAAAGTTCATGCGATTTTCTAGAAAGAAAAAGGCCAAGCTTAACATTAAAATAGGTGGGCAAAAAATAGAGCAGGTAGAACAGCTTACGTATCTCGCTAGTGTTTTGTATTAACACGGGCAAAGTAGTAGGGACGTAAGGAGGAAGAATTGCGCTAGGCAAAGAGGCTTTCTCAAGGAGGAGGGAGTTGATGACGGGACTTTGAGCAAGGATGTTAAGAAAAGACTCGTAAAAACTTTGATATGGAGCTAGGCTATGTACGGTGCGGAAACGTGGTCATTGAAGCAGGAGGATAGACGTAGATTGGAGGCTTTTGAAATGTGGGTGTGGAGAAGAATGGAGAAGGTGAAATGGACAGAGAAGAAAACAAATGAGGAAGTACTTGGTATGGTGGGCGAAGAGAAGGGTTTGTTGGGAGCAATCCTATGGAAGCAGGAAAAGTGGATGAAGGGGGTATTGGCCGGTAGTGGGATGTTGAAGACTGTGATAGAGAGTAGAATGTTGGGCAAAAGAGGAAAGGGAAGGAACAGGATAGGGATGTTGGACGGGATGAAGGGAGGAAGAAAGTACTCAGAGATGAAGAGGGACCTGATATAGAGTAGGATGATGGATTTTGTGTTTTGTTAGGAGTAATAAAACCGGTAGATTACCTTAAAAAAAAAAAATCCCGCGCAGCTAAAGTTGTTCTCAGGATCAAAAACAAAAGGCTAGAGAGTAGGGCAATTGATTACTTAGGGGGTGATCAGTTTGGATTTAGGAAGGGGAGAGGTACGCGTGATGCAATTGCAGTAATGAGATTATTAATCGAGAGGAATGTAGAACAAAACCAGGAGGTATTTGCCCGTTTCGTAGATTTCGAAAAAGCGTTTCATAGAGTGAATTGGGAAAAAGTAATTAATATTCTGCAGAAAATAGGAATATATATTGGAGGGAAAGGAGGCTAATCCGCAACCTGTACATGTCTCAGACTGCAAAAGTGCGGATGGGAAACGGGGAGCCTGCATGGGCAGTGTTAGGAAGAGGTGTAAGGCAGGGTTGTCCATTATCACCGTTGCTGTTCAACCTGTGTGCAGAGGAAATGATTAAAGAGGCATGGGAAGAACTGGAGGTAGGAATGAAAGTGGGCGGGGAATTCGTAAAATAAGTTAGGTTTGCTGATGACCAAGCTTTAGTTTGTCAGTCAGCCAAGGGGCTGCAACCATTGCTGAGTGGATTGAAAATTCAGTGCAACAGGTATGGGATGAAAATTAATATTAATAAAACAAAGGTTATGCGATTTTCTAGAAAGAAAAAGGCCAAGCTTAACATTAAAATAGGTGGGCAAAAAAAAGAGCAGGTAGAACAGTTTACGTATCTCGGTAGTGTTTTGGACCAACACGGTCAAAGTAGTAGAGACGTAAGGAGAAGAATTGCGCTAAGCAAAGAGGCTTTCACAAGGAGGAGGGAGTTGATGACGGTGACGTTGAGTAAGGATGTTAAGAAAAGACTCGTAAAAACTTTAATTTGGAGCGTAGCTTTATGCGGCGCGGAAACGTGGTCATTGAAGCAGGAGGATAGACGTAGACTGGAGGCTTTTGAAATGTGGGTGTGGAGAAGAATAGAGAAGGTGAAATGGACAGAGAAGAAGACAAACGAGGAAGTACTTGGTATGGGGGGCGAAGAGAGGGGTTTGCTGGGAGCAATCCTATGGAGGCAGGAAAAGTGGCTAAAGGGGGTCTTGACCGGCAGCGGGATGTTGAAGACTATGATAGAGGGGAGAATGTTGGGCAAAAGAGGGAAGGGAAGGAACAGGATACGGATGTTGGACGGGATGAAGGGAGGAAGAAAGTACTCAGAGATGAAAAGGGACCTGATGTACTAGAGTGGGACGTTGTGTTTTGCTGGGGGTCACAAATTGTTGAATTAGTAATGTTGTCCATCCAAAAGCCTACCTTAACCGGTAGATTACCTGATAATAAATAATATATATATATATATATATATGTATATATATATATATATATATATATATATATATTCACCACAATACAGACATAGGAAAATGGAGGATAGAAAAGCATGCACCAAAGGGAGGGAAGGCTGTTTCAAGCAGATCACATGGGCAAAAATATTTCCTTGACCGGGACCTGAACCACGGATCTTTGATCTTCCTAGGCCAATGCTTTAACCAATTGTGCTGCCAATGAAACCCATTTGGTACTGAAATAGTGTTGGTATGTTTATGCAATAAAGTAGCCCGATATTTTAGATAGGAGGTATTGAACGACCCAATATGTCCATTGCTCATCAAAGGTCGTCACCTGGATGAAATGATTTGACCACCTGTTTGAAAAATTAAAATTGGGTGCAGTTTAAAGAAATGGAAACCTTTTTTAATTGTCAAGGTTGGTTTTTTTTAAAGTTAACTGCCAAATAAAAGAATGCAGGCTCACTAACCGTGAGTAATTAATGTAATCAATATGGGCTTTAAATCTATGGAGTCTGTTCTTTCGATGTTAATGGTTAGTGAATGAAATCAAGACTGAAGTTCTGGTAAGAGAGCAAATGGCATAGACTGTTCAATAGTATTGCTGTTTGGACTGAGATAAGACTTAACTAACTCAACACACAGAGTTATAAAACTAAATCACTGGTAATCGATATTATGGCTTCGAGTATTTAGTCATTGTCTCAGATTTTATTTATTTGGTATGGTTGTAAGCATGAGGGAAGTTTCTAAAACGGACACTCCGAGGGAGATCAGAGAATCCATATTCAAAGTCAGTGTCTCTGTGAGTAAGCGTTCCTCTTGATGGATCGGCGCGCTGCCGTCAAAGGAAAACTACCGCATGGAGTTCTTTAATTTGGTTCAAGCTCAGCACTGTGAGGCTTCAGGCATGAAAACAACAATTTCAATTACTCTGTAAACATAAAACACTTTTATAACTAATTACAGAAGAATGGTTGTCAATTATCACTTCGTCCCCACCCATTCTCTGAAGTATGACTTTAAATCGATGGGGCATTCTGACCCAGCGTCGCCTAAGGATTTTCAAGCATTTCCGAAGAGGGCAATATTATGTATTGGCAAAAAATAACGATCTTTATTTTCCGACGTTGCGCTGGAAGTCAATTCACAAGAACAAAATTAATGCATTTTTCTGCTGGATTCGGGCAAAATCATAAGGAATAATAGAGGGAGTATTGTGAGAAGTATTATTTTTGCGAAGGATATATTTACAAGAGGACGTAGTGTGATTGAAGATACTCAAGTGAAAATTGTACATTAAATTCAATTTTAGAATAGACTTTTAAATGAAGCGCTGAGCTATACTGATCTGGAACCCCGAGGTTTGAGGCAATGGGTGAGAGGAAGATCGCAGATCGGAGAGATTTTGAGATTGGGAACTTAGGGAAGAAGAAGCGAGGCAGATGAGATGGGCGGAGAGGAAGAGAGACGCCCGAAGTGGTGGGCAGGGAGTGAGCGTCGCAGAGAGGAGTCCAGGAAAGGGAGAGTGGGTGGGTGGGGGGAGCATTGACGTGCAATGGCGTGTTGAAAGCAGCGACGGGCGACGCAGGACGAACGGAATGGAAGAACGAAGAGTCTCCACGATAAAATGAATATGAATAACACAGTTCTTTTAGGTCTCTTTGGAAACAGTTAAGAGTTTGGCGGAAATGAAGCGAAAACTTTGATCGTTGCGCGATCAAAAGGAAGTTCCACGATTAGAGGAAAGTGATAGTCAATACCAAATGTCCATTAAACTACATTCATTGGCTAGAAAATACTGAGAATTACACTAAATTATACTTTTTTTAAAACAGAGTTGCATGTTTACAATAATATTTTTCTCCAAATGCCAACTTCGTTCAAAAGCGTCCATATTGACATAGACACCTGAAAGGCAACGAAGAGAAACTATGCAACAATTTCAGAGTGTAAAAATCATTCGTCTTGACTGGGATTCGAACCCAGATCCCTCAATTTCCGATCGAGTGCTTTAGTCACTTAAGCTACCGAGGCGTCCTCGAAACTCTGAAATTTTGGGGCTTTTAAAGGAACAAGATGCTGTGACGAAATACCGTACATACAATGTCACAGGCATTCGTAGTCGTGCGCGACGCACAACAATCATTAGCGGATAGCACATTAGTGGATGACTCCGTTTAAAGTTACTGTTGCGGCATCTCCTGCAGTTTCTTTGGAATTTGTCAAAGGATAAACACCATAAGTGTTTAAAGTAGGCTTTAACCTCGTGGACTGTGGCGCGTCGCGCACGGCTACGAATCCCGCCGCTCTCTTTCATTGAGCCTCCACTACCTTTTGCCCCCCACCCGCCAACACATCCAACCTTTAGAGTCAGTCCCCCAATCCCTCCCTTCCACCACAAACAACCCCCGGTTTCCCTTTTCGCCAAAATACTTTCTCGCTCCTCGCTCCTAGGCAAACATTCCTCCTCCAGAGATCTCACTTGAACCTTCGCTAATCAGCCGTTCCCACGGCCCAAGATAAAGGTTCTCTAGTTTCTCGCATCACTTGGAAATAAAATATTCAACAAGGAGAGGCCTGAGTGATATGAAAGGAAGGAAGTTGGAAGGATCTGTTTAACCTGTTATTTTTATTATTTAATCTATAGGTTAAGGTTCCTTTCTGGAAAATCGCACACTCTTTGTTTTATTAATATTGATTCTTCACCCATACCTGTCGCACTGAATTTCCATTTCACCCAGCAATGCTTGCAACCCCTTGGCTGACTGACAAACTAAAGCTTGGTCATCAGCAAACCTAACTTATTTTACGAATTCCCCGCCCACTTTCATTCCTACCTCCAGTTCTTCCCATGCCTCTTTAATCATTTCCTCTGCACACAGGTTGAACAGCAACGGTGATAATGGACAACCCTGCCTTACACCTCTTCCTAACACTGCCCATCCGGACTCCCCGTTTCCCACCCGCACCTGAGCAGTCTGAGACATGTACAGGTTGCGGATTAGCCTCCTTTCCCTCCAATCTATTCCTATTTTCTGCAATATAGTATACTCATTAGTTTTTCCCAATTCACTCTATCAAACGCTTTTTCGAAATCTACGAAACAGGCAAATAAATACCTTCTGGTTGTGTTCTATATTCCTCTCGATTAATAATCTCATTACTGCAATTGCATCACGCGTACCTCTCACCTTCCTAAACCCAAACTGATCATCCCCTAAGTAATCATTTGCCTTACTCTATATCCTTTTGTTTATGATCCTGAGAACAACTTTAACTGCGTGGGATATCAAACTTATTGTCCTGTAGTCCTCACATGACGTGGCCTTTACGTTTTTCGGAATAGGTACCAAAATTGATGTCACAAAATCTTCCGGCAAGATTCTCTCCTCATAAATACTACGGATCAGCCCATATAGCCTCTTCCTGCCACATTTTCCTAAGCCTTTTAAAAGTTCCGTGGGGGTGTTATCCACCCCAATGGTCTTATTTCGTTTCATCTCCTTTAATGCCCTTTCTATCTCATTGTCTAGTATGCCTGGACCTAAGCTATTTTCCTCTACGTCATTTTCCTTTTCAATGTCTAACTTTGTCGGTCTAAGCTCTTTACCATACATTTCTTCTATATACACCTTCCATCTCTCTTGGATCTTTCCTGCATCAACTATTACCTTACCCGCCTTATCTCTAACTGCTATCGTTGGCCTCCCTTTCTTACTTCCCGATAAATATTTAACTTAGCTGTACAGCGCACCGATTACACCCTTTCTCTGCAGACCTTCCATATCCTCGCACTGCGTCTTACACCAAGCTTCTTTGGCTTTATTTGTTGCCCGCCTCAAATTATTGTTTACTCCTTTTTACTTCATTTTGCCGAACTCTGTATTAACATTTTAATATTTTTCCCGCTAATCCATCTTTGTAATCATCTCATCCGTGATCCATGGTTTCCTAGTCCTTTTAGCGTTAACGGTTCCAAAAGTGTCTTTTGCGGCATTAGACAACCCTTTCTTGATACTTTCCCATTTTTCTTCGATAGTACTAAGCTCTTTATTATCCTTCATCATTTTCTCTACCGCCTGTTTGTATTCCTTCCTTTCCAAACCATCGAATGCTTCCACATTCCATTTTCTAACTCGCCGCACTTGCCTTATCTTTTTGAAACGGACGCTACATTTCATTACAATTAAATTGTAGTCTGAGTCCGTATCCGCTCCCGGGAAGCTGTGCGAATTTATCACACTGTTCCTAAGCCTGTGTCTAACCAGGATATAATCTAGCTGATACCTTTCTGAGTCGCCTGGAGTTTTCAATGTATACCTGCGTCTTTTGTTGTGTCTAAACCAAGTGTTGGTAATTACTAACCACTGTCTCCTGCAGAACTCAACTGCTTTCTCCCCGCGGTCATTCCTTGTGCCTAAACCGTAGTCCCCGACCTCGTCACCATCTCTTCCTTCGCCTACCGTCGCATTCCAATCACCCATCACTATCAGATGTTTCCCGTCAGGAACACAGGCGATCATGTCCTCTAACTGATCGTATATCCTATCGACCTCTTCGTCCTAATGGTTGCTCGGTGGCATGTATACCTAAATAATGACTACGTTCGTCGGTTCTGCTTTTATCTCTACTAGTAGTATTCTATCCGTTACCTGCTCTATGTTGACTACGCTTCTTCCTACCTCTTCATTTAATACTATGGCAACCCCTCGTTGGCTCTCGTCCCCATCGCTGTATATTTTTCCATACTTATCACACCAGTAATCGTCGCTATCCTTCCATCTCACTTCGCATAGACCTAAAATATCTATTTTTCCCCTTTCCATCTCTCAGTGAATATTCTTCAGTGTCCGGAGAGGGATATATATATATATATATATATATATATATATATATATATATATATATGCATGCGTGCATATATCCGAGTACACAGACATCACGTTGCCACTCCAGAAATCTCCGGATCCCATGTGAGAAACGAATTCAACGCATCATGAAATTCAGATGAAAACGAGGATATATGCACGCATGCCGACACACACACAAATATGTACAAAAAGGCGGAGAGATACGCCCCTTTGATTTAAAAATCGTATTTCTGAGCGCGTCTCGCAGATCTGGATTGCCGACAGTTGCTCGACGTGACTGGGGGACGGGATGAGACATTGCCGGGGTCATAGGTAAAGATTTGCGTGCCAGATGAGATATTATCATCCACCCACTCTTCTTTTTCAGCCACCCGACAAGGAGTTTAAGCAAATACACCAACCTCTCGTGGTATCATTCGAGGGGACCGCGTCGTTAGGTGCCATCCCATTTGCTCCCTGGAAAGCGCCCGACGGCCGAAATTCCCGCCGAGGAGAATGCTAAGGATTATTCGCTCTCGCGGAAGGGCTTCTTCCCCTCGCTCGCGGGAATGCGAAAGTGATTCTTCCACATCACGCCGTGCCCCGCGAAGGCACTCGCTATGCTAACATGCCATTAACATTTGTTGCTAGGTCATAGCGACATGAATAGCAATTAAATTGAAAAATATAGGGAATGATGTGGCACGGCCGACTTTTTTCGGTTAATATTTAAACGCTTGCATGAATGACTTCAGAATGTAAAGTGTTAGCGAACTACTAGCTTAAGTTTTGACACAGTCCTTTTTTGAAACTCCATATGCGTATCTAGTCCCTTAATTTTATATTATTGCCCTAAGGAGTTTAAAAATGGTAATATTCGGCACAACGAATGTGCATTAATAAATTTATATGTACCCTCTGAAGAGTTCTTATGAAAATAGAATAATATTAAGGGAAACCTTTTCACGGTATCATTCGTGGTCAACATTTAGGAAGTAGTTGGGTGGAAGGGTCCGTTAAATCAGTGTTATTTCCCAACCCAAAAAGAGGGAAAGGTTATAAAAACGCGAGTGCCATGGGATCATAAGTTTCATTTGGAACGCAGCCAGAAGGCGGCGCTCAGAATGATCACACGTCATATGTTATGATTGCTTGGGGATCGACAGGTTTGGGTTCAGAAAATGGAGAGGTGCGCACGATGCATAAATGAAATCAATGATTGAAGGGATTATAGAATAAAAGAAATATGACCGTCTTGGTTTCGTAAATTTCGAGAAGGCGTTCGATGGATAAAATTTGGTGTAGTTACCTAACGCATCGCCGCAGATAGTCGGAGTAGACTGGAAGGGCCGATGTAATCCGCAACGCGTATGTCTCAGACTGCCGAGGCGAGTGCGAGGCGGATGTGGAGTCGGGATCGGTAGTGCTAGGAAAGGGAATAGGACAGGGTTGATCACCCGTGGTTATCCATATGTGCGAACAGGAAATGCTGAGAGGCGTACGAGATGGATTAAATGGAATCAGGAAGGGAAGTCATCTGTCAGGTTGACGGATGGTCGTGCTTCTGGGGGCAGTCAGCCGAAGGATTGCAGTTATTGCCGAGTGCCTAATTTAATCGGCTTGACGGGTTTAGGATGAGAGCTAAAGAAATAAAATAAGATAATGAGGCAATGCCGGAGGGCAGAAATCATTCGCCTTGACTTGGGATTCAAACTCGGATCCCTCGATGTCCGGCCGAGTGCTTTTGCCAGTTGTCCTCTTGCACTCCGTGACTTTGGGGGCTTTCCAAAGGAGCAAGGTGTTGCGACGACACACCGTGCATACAATGTCACAGGCAATCGTAGTCGTGCGCGATGCGCCACAGTCCACGAGGCTAAAGGCAACTTTAAAAAGACTCAGGATGTGTCACCTTTGGCAAATATCCAGTTTCGAATCCTAGTCAAATGGAATAATTTTTACACTCTGAAACTGTTACATTGTAATGCACATTTAGCTGATGACTCTGCTAAAAGTAAATGTCGCGGCATCTCTCGCTGTTTCTTGGAATAAGATAATAAGGCTCTCGAATTAATAGGAATGCTATCATTTACATTAGAGTGGTTGGAACAGTGGAACCATGAAGGAAGGGTTTCAGGGATTCAGTAATATTTTTGTCAAGAGGAGGTCGTTGATCAAAGGTCCCTTAAGAATAGCTTTAAAAACAAGACTACAGAAGACAATTGAATCAGGAGCGTAGTTTTGTACGGTTTGAAGAAATGGCCGTCGAGCCAAGAGAAAGAGTGCCGAGTGGAGGCCATTGACATGTGGGAGTGGAAGAGGGTGGAACCAATTAAATGGGCAAAAATAAAAATTAACAAAGAAGTTCTAGGCGTGGTGGGGGAGCGGAAGATGTTGCTAAAAGAACTTCGAATAAGGAGAGAGGGAAAATGGATGTAGTTAAATTGGTTGCCAGTTGGATGCTGAAGACTGTGATAGAGGGGAGAAGGTTGATTTGATGAGGGAACAGGCATGTTGGACGGAATGAAGGAAGTGTGTGGAGATGAAGAATGATTGTTCAAGTCCAGGTTTGGGACTGGTGATTTATTTTTGCGTTAGGTGGGGCTGCGAAATTCAACTAAGATGAGGAAGGAAGTCAAGTACACAATGGTCGGTATATTACCCTTAATAATACGGTAACCTCCTAAATTGTGGTAATTTAATGGACATATAGGGATTTTCCCAAAGTTAAGTGAAGTGACTTTTTGCCACCAATGCAGATGGCTGAAGTGGGGTGATCAGTGGTGGGAAAGGTATTTGAAGATCTTGGGAAAGCAACGCGACCCACGTCAGTTAACTGGTGGCATTTAAATTCTGCGAAGGACTGCTAGACTGAGCCCCTGTTTGACGGTCACCTCACAAACTCAAGATGCCACTTTCCATGGAGCAATGATATGGGATAAAATTTTGGGTTAAACTCGGGATATCGGGTTAGGAGAAAATGACCATGGTTAAGGATGCTTATGGAGATGGAGAAATGCCCCAAGTGATGGTTTTCTGCTTCCGCTCTTTCTGTTCTGGGAGGGTAGAGAGGAGGTTGACGACGAGGAATGTCCATCAACAACACAGTGTGCAATGACGAAATTACCGGAAATAGGGTGATTTGTGGTGAGTAAATGATGTGTTCAATTATTCCCTCCCAATAAGTTTAGTTTTTAGGAATAAACAAATGATCGATAGGCATTAGAACAGGTGAATTCGGCGTTGATTAAGGAACATGACATTTTGATGAATTCGGAGACTTTTTCGGTGTGGTTTACTTTGCTAAAAGACATGGCGTATTTGAATGTAAATTGCGATGAACAAACTGGGCACTGATGAAAGAAGACACTTCAATTTAATTCAGAAAGATTTACATGTAAGTAGGAGAATTGAGAGAGGATCTCCAAAGCCAATGAAAAGAGGATTTAATGATGAACTTGGAATGGTAGGATTGTGACTTGGTGTATGAGGAAAGAGGAGGATGGCGTGGATTGGAGGCTTCAACCCACGTCGGAGTGGGAAGGGTGAGTGTTGACGAGAGAAGACCGCGGGAAGAAGGGGTGCCGTGAGAGTTGGGGGAATAATAATGGCGGGGGAAGGGAAAAATCCATGGAAATAAATGTTATGGGGAATTCTATGAACGAATAAAAGATGGACGGAGCAATAGCTCGGTTTCAGGCATATCATCGGTGGAAATCCTTCATGATGAAAGGTAACGCGTTGTATTTCCAAAATGAATATTTGACTGCGACCAAGGTTTCGTTAGAGCGTGACATCTCCAGGTGGCATTTGAACGGCGTAACATCTTCATGTAACACGTGAATATGCAACGCAGTAACGAAACCTCGGTCGTAATAAAAATATTTTTTGTGGAAATACAGTCTTCTTTCATCATGAAGGATTTCCAAATTAACACCTGAAAATATGTAATTTATTTAATTGCAGCACTAATTTTTTTTCAATAAAGTTTTAAATAATGCACATAAAAATTAAGTAGACTAAAAACCCTCAGAATAATTCTTTAATTGTCAGTAACTGAGTCCCAAGGGCGTCTCCACTTCATCTCAAGAATATCTCTCCTGGCAGTTAGCGGGTTTAACAGGATGGACTTTTCGTCTGAACTATTCTCCTCTGACGATCCCTCGAATGAAGTCAAAATGAAGTTTCCTCATTTCATGTGAAACGCAAGGTCATCACCTAGCTCCAGTCTCGAAGCTAGACTGTCTTTGAGTCTGTCGTGTTCGACTTCTTATGCGGCACGATGTCGTCATCGAACAACGAATTACTGGAGTATTCCGAAATGCGCACGCTGTTCTCTCCGATGAAGGAAGAGGCCGAGGTGCTCCGAGTATTCCTTGCCATGTATTGGCCCAGTTGGAGGGCATGTGGATGACATGCTGTGCAATTACCCCTTCCTTTCCTTGGCATGAATTTTGAGCCGGACGCAGGGCTTTTACCCCGACGCAAATAGAGGCACGCGTTAACCTAACGAGAGTCCACGGTGCTGTGCGACGATGCGGACCACTAGGCGTGGCACCATCGAGGATGAGGACTTGCTCACCAGCTGGTGCTCACGATGACGAGCGAATAACCCCGTCACGCGACACGAGGAGGAGAGGGAGTCCGCCGATTTGCCATTCATTTGTTTGGCCTTGAAGAGGACTATGTGCATGCAAACTCCACGATTGATTCTCCACATTTGTTCCACTCCGCCATCGATGCGCACTGCAAACGGTTAATCGAGGCTCGTGGTCTCGGCGGAGCGGAGTTCAAACGAACGGTTCCACGCGCGGGAGTCGAACTGGGTGGAGACATTTAGCGCCATTGGGATTCGCGATGGTCTTCACTCAAGCAGCACTTCGTTTGGCCGGGTGCCCTTGGACGAGCGAACGTGTTTGCTGATTTTCACGGGACGCGAACGACCCATAAATTATTCCTCGGCTGATTAAGGGGGTGTATCAATTAGTGCGAAGCACTGTTCCACAAATATAAACGGGATTCAGTGAAAAATTACTCCCTGCCAAGCCTAAGATCAATATAGAAAACCCAAGTAGGAATGAGAAATTATCTTCGACTCCTTTGGCAAGCTATTGGCAAAACCATTCCATGCCGGTCGCCATTAAGGAATAATTTTATATCGAGGACGTCCATGGATAGATTCATCATTCAAGGATTCCAATATGGGTCTCCGACGGCTTTGACCCACTTCCTTTATGAAGTTCGGAGAATTATTAAATTTATACACTATTTCGTAAATCAAATACCTCTTAGAAGCTGGAAAAGGATTTAAAATGTGTAATAATTGTATACCATTCGGACAATATCTAAACATGTAGAATTATGGCTTGTATTTTAACTCTGTTTCCTATTCAGCCCTATATTTACTGCGGATAGATAAACATTGACTATGCGAAGAGAGTGCAATACTTTTCTGTAATTAGATTGCTGCTCAAAAACACCCAGAACGTTTGAGATAGAATTCACCAGTGCCTTCCTACCTATTAAAGAAAATGATGAAAAAAGCGGCTTTGTTTGTCGAAAACAGCAATGGGGGTTCGATTGAGGAGAGCAGGCCTGCCATAGAAAATCAGGTAGTCAGAAGAGCTCGATGGCTCAGTGAAACTGGTAGTGTGTTTCAGGTTTGCTAATACACTAGGAATACCCGGAGATCCAGAATGCCTTAACCACCGGATGAGAACAGAGCAGCAAAATAAGAGAGATGGTGTAATTTAAGTAAACACTCCAAGGAACCGCATTCAACAATTGCATAATTCGCATCCAAAGCAAAAATAAGTCAAAATTAATGCACTTAGAAGTACATATTTTTCCCCGGCCAATGTTTGAAATCTGTTTTCCACTTCTGCGTCTTAAAAACTTTCCCCGCCATTCAACCTTACTGAAATGTGTCTGGAAAAGAGCATAACTATGAGTGCATAGAACGAAATGTCCAAAAGTAAAATAATCCCGAGTTGCTATCATCTGTCGCACTTGTTGGAAGGATCGGGAGATCTTTTTCCTTCGAGTCCGTAAAAATGAAAAACCTGCCCTCAGACATCGACAGTGTTTGAGACATGTGACCCATTCAAAATTAATCTTCCATGATTACTGAACATTGTTTCCTCTCAAGTGCCTCTGTTTCCTCGCAGTGCAATAGCAATGGATTTAGCTAAGGTTATTTTTCTCAAATCAAACCCATTACATTTTATTATGCCATGTCATGTTGTTATGTCGAGCTATGCTAAGTTGTACTATGCCATCATTTATTGAAATGAAATGAAATTATTGACTTCGCAATTCCACACACATTATTTAAAAAACACGACCAAGGTTTTTAAGGTTGGACAACGCCATCATCAGGAGTTACTCATTGAAGAAAACTTGGTATATATGATCCTTTTGACGGAGGGAGAGGGGTTAGTCGGAGAGGGAGGGAAGGTGGAGGGGTCAAAAGGTTAAAACGTAGCTGGGAGGAAGAGAGAGAATTACATCTTTCGGTGTCGATCGTTGACTTGGAAGAGTGGTATGTCTAGGAGTGAAGAGTGGGAGGGATACAAAATTTCGTTGGCAAGATCACCTTTGCAACGGACGTTTTTCAAAATTTCCAACTATGAGCACCACCTGATGATGACGTTGAACGTCGAAACCTGGGTGGTGTTTCTTAAATAAAGTGTATGGAATTACAAAGTCAATTATTTCATTTTATTTAAATATGTAATGGGAATTCCACGAAGTCACGCCGGAGACAAGAAATGTTATTATATGTTCATTATTGGTCGTTCAATCCAAAAATGGATTCACTGGAGTCCTCCATCCTACCCTTCCTCTTGGGACTTTTGCCCCTAGTTTTCCCTCTATTAAGATCTTCACAAATACCATTGTCCCTCAGGGTGTGGCCAATCCATCTGAATCTCCTTTTCTCTATGGTGATCCCTAAGGTCCGTTCTTCGTTTATTCTTTTGTTTGCATGATTCTTCATTTCTTATTTTATCAGTCCATTTGATCCTAAGCATCCTCCTCCAGCAATAGGTTTCGGAGGCTCCTAGTCTTTTCAGGTCTACTTTCCGATGGTCCTTGCAATATACATTTTATTATTAGGTAATCTAACGGATAAGGTAGGTTTTTCAATGGAAACAGCTCCTAAATAAATATTTTATGACTCCTCCCAATACACAGCATCCTACTCTACATCAGGTCCCTCTTCATCTCTGAGTACTTTCTTCCTCCCTTCAGCCCGTCCAACATCCCTATCCTGTTTCTTCCCTTTCCTCGATTGACCAACATTCTCCCCTCTATCACAGTCTTCAAAATCCCACTGCCGGGCAGTAACGCCTACATCCACTTTTCCTGCCTACATAGGATTTATCCCAACATGCCCCTGTCCTTACCAAACATACCAAGTACTTCCTCATTTGTTTTCTTCTCTGTCCTTTTACCTTTTCCATTCTTCTCCACACCCACATTTCAAAAGCCTCAAGTGTACGCCTATCCTCCTGCTTCAATGACCACGTTTCCGCACCGTACTTAGCTAAGCTCCATATCGAAGTTTTTACTAGTCTTTTCTTAACATCCTTACTCAACGTCCCTCTCACCAACTCCTTCCTCTTTGTGAAAGCCTCTTCGCCTAGCGCAATTCTGCTCCTTACGTCCCTACCACTTTGACCGTGTTGCTCCAAAACACTTCCAAGAACGTCAACTGTTCTACCTGCTCCAGTTTTTGCCCTCCTATTTTAATGTTTAGCTTAGCCTTTTTCTTTCTAGAAAATCGCATAACCTTTGTTTTATTAATATTGATTCTCAACCCATACCAGCAACACTGAATTTCCAATTCGCTCAGCAATGCCTGCAACCCCTTCGCTGAATGACAAACTTAAGCTTGGTCATTTGCAAACCTAACTGATTTTATTAATTCCCCGCCCACTTTTATTCCTACCTCCAGTTCTTCCCATGCCTCTTTAATCATTTCCTCTACATAGAGGTTAAAAAGTAACGGTGATAATGGGCAACCCTGCCTCCCACCTCTTCTTAATACTGCCTATCCGGACTCCCCGTTGCACATCCGCACCTGAGCAGTATGAGAAATGTACAGGTTGCGGATTAGACTCCTTTCCCTTCAATCCTTACCTATTTTCTGCAATATACTCAGTAGTTTTTCCCAATTCACTCCATCAGACGCTTTTTTGAAATCTACGAAACAGGCAAATACCTCCTGGTCGTGTTCTCTATTGCTATGGATTAATAATCTCATTACTGCAATGGCATCACGCGTACCTCTCCCCTTCCTAAACCCAAACTGATCTTTCCCTAAGTAATCATTTGCCCTACTCTCTATCCTTTTCTTTATTATCTTGAGAACAACTACAGCTGCGTGGGATATCAGACTTATTGTCCTGTAGTCCTCCCAAGATGCAGCCTTTACCTGTTTCGGAATAGGAACTAAAACGAATCTCACAAAGTCTTCCGGCCAGATTCCTTCCTCATAGATAATACGATTCAGCCCATATAGCCTATTCTTCCAACATTTTCCTAGACATTTCAATAGTTCCGCGGTAATGTTATCCACCCTTCTACGTCATATTCTTTTTCAATGTCTAACCTTATTTGCGATGTTCTTTACTATGCAGTTCTTCTATTTATTCCTTACATCTCTCTTGGATCTTTCCTGTGCCAACTATTACCTTACCGGCCTTATCTCTAACTGCTAGCATTGATCTCCCTTACTTAATTCCCGATAAAGGTTTAACTTTGCTGTACAGGGCATCAAATTTATCCTTCCTCTGCAAACTTTCCATATCCTCGCACTACGTCTTCGCCCATGCTTCTCTTGCCCTATTTGATCCCACCTCAATCTATTGTTTAATTCTTTGTACTTCATTTTGCCTAATTCTGTATTTACATTCTTCCATTTTCTCCGCTCATCCATCTTTGTAATCATCTCATCCGTGATCCATGGTTTCCTATTCCTTTTAATGTTAACGGTTTCCAAAAGTGTCTTTTGCGGCTTTAGACAAGCCTTTCTTGATACTTTCCCATTTTTCTTCGATAGTGATTAGCTCTTTACCATCCTCCATGGTTTCCTCTACCGCCTGTTTGTATTCCTTCCTTTTCAATCCATTCAATACTTCCACATTCCATTTTCTAACTCGCCGCACTTGCCTTATCTTTTTGAAACGGACGCTTCATTTCATTACAACTAAATTGTGGTCTGAGTCCGCATCCGCTCCCGGGAAGCTGTGGGAATTTATCACACTGTTCCTAAACCTGTGTCTAACCAAGACATAATCTAGATGATACCTTCCTGAGTCACCTCGCGTTTTCCATGTATGCCTGCGTCTTTTGTGGTGTCTAATCCAGGTGTTGGTGATGACTAGCCCCTGTCTCCTGCAGAACTCAACTGCTTACTCCCCGCGGCCATTCCTCGTGCCTAAACCGTAGTCCCCTACTTCATCACCACATCTTCCTTCGCCTTCCGTCGCATTCCAATCCCCCATCACTATCAAAGGTTTCCCTGCAGGAACACACGCGATTATGTCCTCTAACTTATCGTATATCCTATCGACCTCTTCTTCCTTATGGTTGCTTGGTGGCATATATATCTGAATAATAACCAAGTTCGTCGGTTCTGCTTTTATCTCTACTACTAATAATCTATCCGCTAACTGCTCTATGTTGACTACGCTTCTCCCTACCTCTTCATTTAATACTATGGTAACCCCTCGTTGGCCCTCGTCCCCGCCGCTGTATATTATTCTATAATTACCACTCCAGTAATCCCCGCTATCCCTCCATCTCACTTCGCATGGTCCTAAAATATCTATATTTCCCTTTTCCATCTCTCGCTTAACATTCTCCAATTTCCCTGTCCTCATCACTGTCCCAACATTCCACGTCCCTATTCTAACTAATTTGGTCTTCTTCTCCTGCGTCTTCTGTCCTGCTGCTGCTGGTTTTCCCTTGCAAGGGTTTCGTGGGATGACGACCTCGGAAGCCTGGCCTCCCCCGCTGCCGGGCACGACACACGGCTGATTGGGCCGAGCCCCGTAGTTGCCAGGATTTAAAATCTCTGTATTGTCCATCATGTTAATCTTTGGAATGATAATTGAGGTGGTTTCCCGTTGCCTTCCTCAATAGTGTTTTTAACGTGACACCATCACTTACTGTCCGCCTCAATGGGATCGGACGCCATTGCAGCCGCCGCACTGAGGAACAGACGCTGCGGTGAGTACCTTTCGTCTGGTTTCTAACCTTCGACCTATCTGGCATGGCTGACCCTACCAGGAGAAATTTTTATTACTCCCGCCCGCACAGCACTAGGGGTCATCGGAACGCACAAGCTCTTCCACCACGGCAAGGTTGTAGTCCGGGGAGGGATATGCATATATATATATATATATATACATACATATAATAAAAATTTCTCACCCATGCCACATAGAGGGGGGGAGGATTTCAGTTTTCGGAAGAGAAAATAGTAGTCTCCTGGTGCCAGGTGGGGACTGTAATGGGTATGGGGAATCGTCGTTATTCCGTTGCAAAAGGACATCGCAAACAGACGACTCTGCTATTCTTGTTCGTCCGTCCTAAAACCTTCGGGAGGACCAGTTTAGAGGAGAACTTTCGCATCGCTAAATTTTCAGTAAAATATACTGCACTGTAATCTTATGCCAACGCAATCGATGATCATGCATGCACTTAACCGTTAGTCTGAATTCAGACGTTGACGCACAATTAGCATGTTGTCGTCGGTGCTTTACGGCCGTTCAGCGCGAGGCTCGTCCTCCACACTCTCTCGGCCAACTGCGAAGAGCTTGTGCCTATTAAAAATTCCAGTTGGTTACATTTTTTCATTATTGAACACTTGGTGAATTATATCCCACGTCTCCGTACCCGACTTTCCAACCATAATGTGATGTCGTACCGCTGTTAAATCGTACACTGCATTTTGCGCTCGCACCAAGTCATTCAATAGGGGTCCACTATTATAGTCATCATATGATCTTGGCTGAACGAGCGCTCGCAGGCGATTGGCGCATGGCGCGCGTTGAAGGTTAGTCCCCCTAAATCGAGCCTGCGCTCTTCGACATACAGTTTTCAGGAATAAATTGTGCTCGATAATACCCTTTACACTTTATTCAGCAACGGATAATTGAAGGAAAAGTTGAAGAATAAACAGGATGGGGCGGAATATGAACACACAAGGAAAAGAATAATAGGACCAGGGAAAGAGAGAGGATAGAGAACATTGGGGTGAGAGTGCAGTTGAGAGGTCTCGTAATGTACGAGATCCAAGAGGGACGTCAGCAAACCCGACGATTGTAACATCGAGTACAAATTTGGGCGTACGCCGCTGGTGAGCCGCAACTTTGGCGCTTCGGGACATGGGAGAAACCATATCGAGCCAACTTTGCACTAGGTGGCAAATGGCCCTTTCGGGGAAAATGAAGAGCATGAAGGAAAGCTTTTGGCTTGCGTGGTTTATCCTTAGTGAACTTTCCCAGCCGTACTGAGTGGCCGAGGCACAAAGGGGAGGTTTGCCTGTGTCTCACTCCAGCGCCGCATCTCGTTGACATGCCCTCGCTCGGAAATGCACTGCACCTCAAATCCGTCTCGGAGAGCCCTCACCACCCAGACACCTCGCCTGACCTCCACTTGGGGAAACCTGATTGCAGTTCCGGAATGTATTCTAATGTTTTCTTCACGATGAATATGCACCAACTTGACGCAGGAAGCACCACTAGTTTCCGTTATATGATATTTGTGACTTTTTTCTTGGTCTCATTGTCCCAAGTCCCCCTTTAAAAAGGTTGGCTTTAATTGTACCCGCCTACCGTATATATTTTTTTAAATTCGCTCAACTAACATTACGCGTTCGATTCTCAATTGCTCGACACGGCGCCAGGAGGAACTGAATTCGATTTACTATCAACATCGGATGGTGTCTTCAAAGCTTTCGCCAATTTTCAAAGTCGCGCCTCGGGATAAAGCCAGTGATGAAATCTCATCGATATTAACGACTTCGTGAGGGCAAACTTATCGTCCTGTCCTTTTTTCAAAGGCAAATTTAGAGTTAAAATATGAACTCCTCCGGTGTGAGCCGACGCTGACAACGGTCTAAATTGGCACCCCGGAAGGCTCCGGCGGCCGCCCGCCCGGATAAATCAAGTTGCACTTCATTTGCTAATTTTTGAGCATCCTCCCGGGAGGTCATTAATTAATCAAGAGCACCGTTTGGGGGCGGAGGCGAAGTCCATCTGGTTTAAGTGCTCCAATTCCGCAGGGCAGTGTCTGCGGAAATTTGAATTGCTAATTTACTGCAAATGCATTCGTCTTCCAATCCATAATTGGCATTGAATATACAAAATGTATTCCAAGCAAAATCTCGTTATACTGTACCGGTATGCTAATGCGCTCCTTTAAAACCTGCCAAGAATGAATTTTTTTATTATCTCGCGGAAATTCAATTCAATTTTCATTTCTATTTTTTCAGAGTTTCGCGAAGAAAAATGTCTGAAACTTTCCGAGGTCTGTCCCTTTCTTTTGACTCTTTTACCTCACCTACAGGGGTTAGAGAGTTTCGGTGCGCGAATATTTTTGCATCCCTTGAAGATTAAGTTGAAACTTCTCTACAAACAGTGATTCTAACACTTTCCTTAAGAAACCTTTTGAAAGGAACTATTATTCCTTGCTAATTTTGCGTAACAAGCCATATTAACATTTGGTTCCCCTAAACTAATATAAATGAATATAAATGTATATATATAAATATATATATATATATATATACATACTCGTGTGTGTATATATATATATATATATATACACACACACACACACATTCAAACACGAAATCCCGCCAAACGGCGAATAAATACTCATATATATAGAAACAGATATAAGGAAAAGGGATAGGAAAACACATAAAGGACGAACACAATAGAGGTGGGGAAGGCGGAATCGAACGGATCACAAGAGTAAAAATTATTCCTTGACCGGGACTCGAACACCGGATCTTTCCACTTTCCGGGCGGATGCTCTTAACCAAGTGGTTAAGAGCATCGGCAAGTGGAAAGATCTCGTGTTCAAGTCCCGGTCAAGGAAATATTTTTACTCTTGTGATCCGTTCGATTCCGCCTTCCCCACCTCTATTGTGTTCGTCCTTTATGTGTGTCCCTATCCCTTTTCCTTATATCTGTTTCTATATATATTAGTATATACTACCTTGATCAAAAATTTCCCGGAATAACCACCGTGTGGCGCTCCCATCGTTCCGATTTGAGTTCTGTTTTTTTTGTTAAATTGGTACATCTGTTGTTGATATTCCCTTTAAATCTTAGTGTCATAACTTGACATTTGCAAAAGTTACGTAGCCAAGAGTACATCTATCTCTGTGTGTGTTGGCGATTTTTTACAATTTCAGAAATGGATTTAAATTTGCAACAACGAACTTGTATTAAATTTTGCGTAAAAAACGGATTTAGTGGCGCACGGACGTTGGAAATGTTGGAAAAGTGTTTCGGCAACGATTCTCTAAAAAAAACGGTCGTTTACCAGTGGCACGAGCGGTTCAGAAGTGGTCGTGAGTCAATCGAAGATGATGAACGCAGTGGCAGACCATCGACATCGAAAGTCGGTGAAAAAATTGATAAAGTAAAAGAAATGTTGGTCAATAACCGCAAATTAACCATCAGAGAAATAGCGGAGGACTTGAACATTGCCTATGGATCCGCCCAAGACATTGTGGTTAATGATTTGGGTTTCCGTCGTGTAGCAGAGCCAAAAGACCTCAATTTCATGCAAAAAAGAGACCGTGTTGACGTCGCAAAAGACATGATTTGCGAGGCTGAATCCGATCCCACATTCATCAAAAGGATCATTACTGGAGACGAGACGTGGGTTTATGAGTACGACACGCAATCCAGACATCAGGCAAGTGAATGGCGTTCACCAAATGAGCCGAGACCAAAATAACCACGTCGTTTTCAGTCAAAAAAGAAGGCAATGCTGACGGTTTTCATGGATTACAACGGTGTAGTGCATCATGAATTTTTGCCAGAAGGCCAGACAGTAAACAAAGAGTATTATTTGGGCGTTATGAGACGTTTGCGTGAAGCAATTCGCCGAAAGAGACCAGAAATGTGGGCAGAAAACTCGTGGATTTTGCACCATGATAACGCACCGTCGCACAGTGCTATCATTATTCGTAATTTTTTGACGAAAAATGCAACAAATACCATCCAACAGCCACCGAATTCACCTGATTTGGCTCCCTGTGACTACTTTCTGTTCAATCGAGTTAAAAAACCATTACGGGGAACGCGTTTTAGCAGCCGAGAGGAAGTAATGGAAAAATTGCAGGAAGCACTGATGGACATACCGAAAACCGAATATAAAAAATGTTTCGAGGATTGGATCAAGCGCTGGCATAAGTGTGTTGCAGTCGATGGGGATTACTTTGAAGGGGACAATATAGATTTAGATGAATAAACTTGTATTTTTAATTTCCTGAATAAATTCCGGGAAATATTTGATCAAGGTAGTATATAAATAAATAAATAAATAAATAAATAAATATATATATATATATATATATATATATATATATATATATATATACACATATATATATATATACATATAAACATAGAAAAATGTAAGGGTATATACATATTTTTTTGTTTGTATATATATAAATATATGTATTTATATTTATATAATTCTTCCGCAATGTGCGGAATACTAACCGGTAATCAGTGTCTGAATTGCATATGTGCCTGCCCTTTTTTAATGTATGCTGTTGCCCTCTTTGTGTAGGCATAGAAACAGTTGCTTACCACGTATTACTCGTGAAATGTGTGGGCATGTGGAATGATAGGTGTGCGGTGGCCCTACCACGCACACCTATCTCTACCACGTGGATTTTGGGTGAATCGCGGGATGCTAGGTGAATGAGGAAAGAGAGGAAATAAGTAGACTGGCCGGTGATCTACCAAACCCCGCCACACACCCTTGCGACAGCCTGCGGGGAATTATGCAAATGTAGATGAATATTAATGAGCTCTTATGCAAATACACTGGTACAAATACACACATAAATATTTGTATATATTATGAAATACCCTCCCCGGACTTCAACCTTGACGTAGTGGAAGGGCTTGTGCGTTCCGATGACCCCTAGAGCTGTGCTGGCGGGAGTAATAAAAATTGCTCCTCGTAGGGTTACGCATGCCACATAGGTCGAAGGTTAGAAACCAGACGAAAGGTACTCACCGCAGCGTCTGTTCCTCAGTGAGGCGGCTGCAATGGCGTCCGATCCCATTGAGGCGGACAGTAAGTGATGGTGTCACGTTAAAAACACTATTGAGGAAGGCAACGGGAAACCACCTCAATTATCATTCCCAAGATTCATATGATGGACAATACAGAGATTTTGAGCCCTGGCAACCACGGGGCTCGGCCCAATTGGCCGTGTGTCTTGCCCGGCAGCGGGGGAGAAAAGGCTTCCGCGGTCGTCATCCCACGAAACCCTTGCAAGGGAAAACCAGCAGCAGCAGGACAGAAGACGCAGGAGAAGAAGACCAAATTAGTTAGAATAGGAACGTGGAATGTTGGGACAATGATGAGGACAGGGAAATTGGAGAAGGTTAAGCGAGAGATGGAAAGGGGAAATATAGATATTTTAGGTCTATGCGAGGTGAGATGGAAAGATAGCGGGGATTACTGGAGTGATAAGTATAGAAAAATATACAGCGGCGGGGACGAGAGCCAACGAGGGGTCGCCACATTATTAAATGAAGAGGTAGGAAGAAGCGTAGTCAACATAGAGCAGATAACGGATAGATTATTAATAGTAGAGATAAAAGCAGAACCGACGAACTTAGTTATTATTCAGGTATACATGCCACCAAGCAACCATAAGGAAGAAGAGGTCGATAGGATATACGATCAGTTAGAGGACATAATCGCGTGTGTTCCTGCAGGGAAACAGTTGATAGTGATGGGGGATTGGAATGCGACAGTAGGCGAAGGAAGAGATGGTGACGAGGTCGGGGACTACGGTTTAGGCACGAGGAATGACCGCGGGGAGAAAGCAGTTGAGTTCTGCGGCAGACAGGGGCTAGGCACACATGGAAAATACCAGGTGACTCAGAAAGGTATCAGAGAGATTATATCCTGCATAGACACAGGTTTCGGAACAGTGGAATAAACTCGCACAGCATCCCGAGAGCGGATGAGAACTCGGACCACAATTTAGTTGTTATGAAATGTAGACTCCGTTTCAAAAAGATAAGGAAGGGGCGGCGATTTAGAAAATGGAATGTGGAAGTATTTAATGGTTTGAAAAGGAAGAAATAAAAAGAGGCGGTAAAGGAAATCATGGAGGATGGTAAAGAGCTACGTACTATCGAAGAAAAATGAGAGAGTATCAAGAAAGGGTTATCGAAAGCCGCAAAATACACTATTGGAACCGTTAACGCTAAAATGAATAGGAAACTATGGATCCCGGATGTGATGATTACAAAGATGGATGAGCGGAGAAAATGGAGGAATATAAATACAGAATTAGGCAAAACGAAGTACAAAGAATTAAATAATAAATTAAGGCGGTCAACAAATAAAGCAAAAGAAGCATGGTGGAAGACGCAGTGTGAGGATATGGAAATTCTGTAAAGGAAGGGTGAAATTGGTGCGCTGTACAGCAAAGTTAAATCGTTATCGGGAATTAAGAAAGGGAGATCTATGCTAATAGTTAGAGATAAGGCGGGTAAGATAATAGTAGACCCAGGAAAGATCCAAGTGAGATGGAAGGAGTATATAGAGGAAATATACTACATAGTAAAGAACTTCGACCAACAAAGTTAGACATTGAAAAAGAATATGACGTAGAGGAAGATGCTTAGGTCCAGGCATACTCGACCAGGAGATAGAAAGGGCATTAAGGGAGATGAAACTAAATAAGACTGTGGGAGTGGATAACATTCCCGCGGAACTATTGAAATGTTTTTATGAAAATGTGGGAGGAAGAGGCTATATGGGCTGATTCGTAGTATTTACGAGGAAGGAATCTAGCCGGAAGACTTTGTGATATCAGTTCCTATTCTGAAAAATGTAAAAGCTACATCATGAGGGAACTAAAGGACAGTAAGTTTCATATCCCACGCAGCTAAAGTTTTTCTCAGGATCATCAACAAAAGGATGGAGAGTAGGGCAAATGATTACTCAGGGGATGATCAGTTTGGGTTCGGGAATGGGAGAGGTACGCGTGATGCCATTGCAGTAATGAGATTATTAATCGAGAGGAATATAGAACACAACCAGGAGGTATTTGCCTGTTTCGTAGATTTCGAAAAAGCATTTGATAGAGTGAATTGGGAAAAACTAATGTGTATATTGCGGAAAATAGGTATAGATTGGAGGGAAAGGAGGCTAATCCGCAACCTGTACATGTCTCAGACTGCTCGGTGGCGAGTGGGGAACGGGGAGTCCGGATGGGCAGTGTTAAGAAGAGGTGGAAGGCAGGGTTGCCCATTATTCCGTTGCCCACCGTTGATGTTCAACCTGTATGCAGAGGAAATGATTAAAGAGGCATGGGAAGAACTAGAGGTAGGAATGAAAGTGGGCGGAGAATTCGTAAAATCATTTAGGTTTGCTGATGACCAAGCTTTAGTTTGTCAGTCAGCGAAGGGGTTGCAGGCATTTCTTAGCTAATTGGAAATTCAGTGCGACAGTTATGGTTTGAGAATCAATATTAATAACACAAAGGTTATGCGATTTTCTAGGAAGAAAAAGGCTAAGCTAAACATTTAAATAGGAGGGCAAAAACTGGAGCAGGTAGAACAGTTGACTTTCTCGGATGTGTTTTGGACCAACACGGTCAAAGTGGTAGGGACGTAAGGAGAAGAATTGCGCTAGGCAAAGAGGCTTTCACAAGGAGGAGGGAGTTGGTTAGAGGGACGTTGAGTAAGGATGTTAAGAAAAGACTCGTAAAAACCTTGATATGGAGCGTAGCTATGTACGGCGCGGAAACGTGGTCATTGAAGCAGGAGGATAGATGTAGACTGGAGGATTTCGAAATGTGGGTGTGGAGAAGAATGGAAAAGGTAAAAGGACAGAGAAGAAAACAAATGGGGAAGTACTTGGTAGGTTTGGTGAGGTCAGGGGTATGTTGTGAGAAATCCTATGTAGGCAGGAAAAGTGGATGTAGGCGTTATTGCCCGGCAGTGGAATTTTGAAGGCTGTGATAGAGGGGAGAATGTTGTTCAATCAGGGAAAGGGAAGGAACAGGATAGAGATGTTGGACGGGATGAAGGGAGGAAGAAAGTACTCAGAGATGAAGAGGTGTCTATTGTAGAGTAGGATACTGGATTATTTATTTTGTTGGGAATCACAAAATGTTTATTTAGGAGCTCGGTCCATCAAAAAACCTATCTTAACTGGTAGATTACCTAGTTATAATAATTATGTAATAATTGACAAAGTCATTTAATGTTTGTCTTAAGGTTTTTTTTATTATTACTAACCCTAAAATATATGAGGTTGCTCGAGTTCCATTTCGTAATTATTTGTATGACGTGCGCTGGAAGAGTCAATCAAGGGAATCTGTCTGCGTCGGTTCCTATCTTTCTTGTTTAACTTCCGTTGGTCTTTTATACCACTACAGTTGCGTAATCGCCTCAGGGTTGCACTTACCTCTTCTGCATTCTCAACTTCGAGGCCTTTTTTTCCCCTCCGAGGCTTAGCTCCCAAAACTATTTCCTCCAACATACATGTACCTCACACGCCCTCCCTTTTTTTAGCAATTTTATTATAAACCTGACGGATTTTCTCGGAACCTTTTCAAATCCTTCAAACAGTCTTTTCAAACAAAAAACAAAACATGTTTTTCCCCTGAATCCCAAACTCTTAGAGCGAATTCCAAATTTGGCCAAACTAAAGCGGAGTGAAACCTATCTTACACCATTTCATTACAATAAACGCTACCAATTAACCCACAAAAACTCTTCCTTCCGTGTCTTTCCAAAGCCTTAAGTAGTCCCGCGGGAACACCAGGTGTCTCCACGGTCTCATTTCATTCACATTCCCTTAACCCCCTTTCTCTCGCAACCAAGTGCGAATGCCCTCATGCCATCTCCAAGTACGTCATACTCTCTACCAACGCCTCACTCTCCCATCCTTGCCATACATGTCCTCTGCTCATATTCTTGCCATCATCTTACTGGTCCAGTTAATTATTTTCATGTCGTTTCTTTAAAGGTATGCTCAGAATTTTCCCTTCAAGACTTCCAGATAGAATCTTCACCTTTCTGTACATCGCAACCATTTTTCCCTTTTCTTGGCAATTACCTCACCCTTGTATCCTTTTGGGCTTTCCTCACCACATCCCCTCACTGCGCCTCACTCCGTCCTTTCCCCTCCATTAGTTTCGCACGTCAGTTTAGTATTTATCTCGGTGAACTTCCTTCTACCTAATTTTGTTTTCGCCTTCTTCCATATCCTCTCATCGCCTATGCTCTCAAGCATATCATCTGAAATCAATGCTCTCCTGTTATTTTCCTGATTGATGCTCCTATTGTTTCTCCTTTGGCTATCGATATCCTTTTCGTTTCAGATGCTCTCGTTCCTCTTCCGCGCATCCGCTTGACTTGTTTCTACTGAAGCATTGCGCCACTCTTTTTCCACCCCATCAGAGTTTTAAAATTCCATTTCCTCGCCCTTCTCCCCTGTTTCATCCTGTGCGACGTTACGTTAGTACTTTCTGAGTCACCTGGCATTTTCCATGTATACCTACTCCTTTTGTGATGCCTCAACCAAATGTTGGCGATGAATAGCCCCTCTCCCCAGTGGAACTCAACGGCCGTCTGTTCGTCTTCACTGGGGCCGGTTACTAAGTACGATTCTCTTTCCTTTGCTCGCAACGTCTTTTGCATCCTTTCAATAGTATTATTATTTTTCGGAATTTATTCTCTCCGCATCCGTTCCTTTTGTTAAACTGCGGTCGAATTACATTTTCCCAGGAAAATCTGCACATGACTTTCATCTTGGAACCGAATAAGGATGATTTGTGAAATGTTACAATGATTTTCATATAATGCATTTTCTCCCAAGATTAAACTGTCGCAATTGATTAGTGAGCAATGGCCCAACACAAATGGCGATGTGGCGGGATAAAACAGATCCACGCTCTGATGGCTGAGGTTGATGATGAAGAAACGGGGCAAATAAATAGTCCTCAGTTGCCGTTCAATGTCCAGTCATTGAAATTACATATTTCTAAACAACTCCGCGTTCCTTCGTGGCATTGAGGGTTAGATGACATGCGTTGGGCACTATATTGCGCTTGTTAAAATAAATAGGGTAGGTTCAGCAATGTATTATGGAGTCATGGCGTGGCATGGGGACATTCCATCTAATCAATGAAACTTCAGGCAACTTTCGATCTCCTTTCATTAACTATTAAAGTTGTATAAAACCCTTTTGTTATATTTGTTTCACTATCATAAATACCATTTATCTTTTACAATGACGAGAGAAATATCTCATCAGTTAAAAACCTCATCAATATTAAGATAACAAAGAGTTTTGTGCTCATTTGCTAGTACTTATTTGATTAACTCGATTCGGTGTTAGTTTAAAAAATATGTTCAGCGCCAGTGTGTATAACTTAGTTGAGAATCGCGTATCTTTATTTACTTCTCAAGCGATCTTCCAACCTTTTCCGTTCTCTAATTCAACGATGACTCGGAAAAACCATGGTGTGTTTTAATCCCTTGATGCCTGATTTGGCTGGAAGACCCCAGGAGTTAAAGGGTAAGGAAACTACCTCATTACCCTGACATGTGAATTTCTAGGGTTGCAGGGTTAAATGCAAGGATCAATACCATATGAATCGAACCATATACGCTGTGTTGATGGTTATCTAAAAATTAGACAAATGCGAAGGAAATCTGAATTACAATGCGTAGAATAATGCTGCTACATGAGATTCATCGTGTCCATAGTTTGGCTCCGCTGACCAATCGCTTCATTCACAGCCGTATCGTGATTCCACCCACACATTTTGTCGACCAATCAATGAGTCGACAGGCTCGCTCCAACGGCGAATGATTGTCGATCGTCGTTGTCCCTCGCCTCTGGAACCAGTTCAATGATCACATCAAGAGACGCTCCAGGGACAAATGTTGACTTCGATCCTTAAAAAGGGAGAAGCCCTACCCCGATTCCAGAATTAGCGATTGTCTCGTCCAGCCGACTCAAGTGCAGCAGCCGGTCAGTTGTGCGACGGGCAGCTGTCCACAGCGGCCTCCACGTGGGCGTAAGCATGCACTCTTTCGGGATGACCTTTTTCATAAGTTTGTTGCAAGGTCCAAGGAATTCACTACACCATATTCCGTGGAAAATTTGGAAGCCTCCCTGAAGAGTACATTAAGCCTTTTCGCTAGTATGTGGTTGGGAGCTGACATATTTGATACTGCAGGTCTGATCGGAATCCCATTTTTGTGAACTTTAGGTAGCCCGAAAATCCGTGGTGCTGAGGGATTCATTTGCACTAGTTTCAACATTTCACAACTTTTGAATAACGTATCACAAGATTCAATCACTTTCTGAATTTCTTGTTGAAACTTTGGGGTTGGGTCTGAACGAAGTACTTCAAGGTTATTGTCCCTGATGAAGTCTTCGCATTTCGTGATGTAGGTATTTCGTTTTAATACAACCACTGCGCTGCCGTTATCTGCTTTCTGGATGATCAAATTTTTATCTGTCACTGAATGTTTAATGGACTATAAGGCCTCGTACTCGGTAGAATACCTTTTCTTTTTTACTTCTAGAAATG
Organism: Hetaerina americana; assembly: GCF_022747635.1. Taxonomy (NCBI): domain Eukaryota; kingdom Metazoa; phylum Arthropoda; class Insecta; order Odonata; family Calopterygidae; genus Hetaerina; species Hetaerina americana. The sequence continues at coordinate 1,780,891 of NW_027287538.1, forward strand.
TATACAGACCAATTAATTAATTCCTCTTCAAGGCATTGCTTCACCCAAAAGCTTTCGGCATTTCATGTAATGATCCACCGTTTAACCGCTATCCCTATGTCAAAATTCAATGTAAATAGGGAACTTAATGTAATTAAAACGTTAGCAGTAAACAATGGTTATTCAGAAAATCTAATTAATAAACTTTACCGGAATAAACTTACAAAAATAGCCGTGAGCCACATTTACAACCCCGAACATTTAAAAGATTCCACTACGAAATGGCGGAGAATGGTAATTAAAAGCTTTCCTTTCAAAAAGTAATTAAAAGCTTTCCTAAAGAAAAAAATTAATGTGCCTTTTACAGTGGTTCATGCCTTAAGAACCTGATCTCTCACACTAAAGACAAAGTCCCCAAAAACGAGAGGAGTGGAGTGTATGAGTTAAAATGCTCAGAATGTAGCACAAAGTATATTGGGCAAACAGGACGGAAATTTGAAGAAAGAATTAAAGAACACCAAACATGTGTAAAAAATAAAAACATAACATCCCTCTTTGCAAAGCACCTCATCGAAAGTGACCACAATAGTGACTTTGTGACAAAAATTATTCATTTTGAAGAAAAAGGTCAAAGGCTCGATGCTTTGGAGCAGTTAGAAATTTTGAAATGTGTCCGTTGGAAAGATGAACTTGCCAACGAAATTCTGTATCCCTCCCACTCTCCACTCCTAGATCTAGCACTCTTCTAAGTCAAAAATGTAATTCTCTTGTCTTCCCTGCTACATTGTAACCTTTTTACCCCTCCAACCTCCCTCTCTGACCAACCCCACTCCTATGATCAGAAGGTATATATAGCCAGCGTGCTTCTATGAGGACCACCACTTCCTCCGAATATCACTCCCAACCCCGGTGCGTGCACTCATCAGGCACCGGAATAACATCCGTCGGCACTGGCAGCGGTACCGGACCACAGACCTGAAGAAACAGCTGAGAGCCCTGAATGACGAAGCTCTATCAAAATGCTTTTACAGAAGTCCGGAAGGACCACTGGGAATCACACCTAGAGGAGGAACTCCTCAATGAAAACGTCGAAGAGCGGGTTGATGGCGTGTGGAAACTGTGAAGGAAACTGCACGGCTCTCAGCACAGCGAACCTCTCATCATAAGCGGAAATCAAGTAGCGGCCTCCCAGGCGGAGAAGGCAGAGATGCTAGCGAGGTTATCTCGAAGGCGTCTTCACTCCGAACCCAGGAAACAGTACTTCCGCGGCGATTGAGGCGGAAATCCACGACACGGGAAGCCAATGACGGGGTTCATGGGTCTGTCATCGAGAAAGAAGACGTCACAGCGGTTATGCGTCACCTTAACCCAAGGAAAGCGCCCGGCATTGACGGCATTTCTAATACCGTCATCCGGGAACTTCCGAAGGCGGCAGTGGCGTACCTGGCCAGCATATTTAACGGCTGCATCAGAATTTCCTTCTTCCCGTCCACCTGGAGGAGAGCAAGAATCGTCTGTCTTCCGAAGTCGGAGAAGACTGAGTTGGGTCCCGGAGACTTCCGGCCCATCTCTCTTCTGGACGGCTTTGGAAAGATATTCGAAAGAATACTGCAGGGGCCGATCTGCGACTTCATACGAGTGCCGTTCGCGGAAGCCTCTCTCCTCCTACGGGCAGAAGAAATTCTCCCGGTCCAATGTCCACTCAACAATCCATCAGCTAGCGAGGACTAAGGACTTCATCACGGACGCCTTCAATAGGAGAATGGCGGTAGCCGGTGCCTTCTTTGACATAAGGAAGGCATTCGACCGCGTCTGGCACCCAGCCCTGCTGTTGAAGATGCAGCGACTCCGCTTCCCGGCATGGATCTGGCGCCTAATCAGATCCTACCTGCAGGACAGGACATTTATCACCAGCTGGCTCAGGACGGACTCTGGGGTTCCACGGATACACGCCGGCGTGCCTCAGGGCTCAGTTCTTGGGCCTATGCTGTTTAATATCTACACTCATGACATCCCTAGGGATCATTGGCGTCATGGAATCCTGTCACTATCTGCAGACGACGCGGCGCTACTCTACCGCTCTTGGCAGAAGAACCTTGCCGCCGAGCGCCTTCAGGAGGCCATCGATGATCTCATTAAATGGTATCGTCGATGGCGGATTGAAGTCAATGCCGGGAAGACGAAAGCCAACGTCTTCCAAACCGGCCGAGGAGCGCCACCAAACGAGCGAATTTCGGTGGATGGAGTCGTCCTTCCGTGGGAGTCTGAAGTCCTTTATCTTGGTGTGCTGATGGATCGAAAGCTCACCTGGAAATCCCAGTGCGAGCGCGCCCGCGCCAAGGGCTTTCCGGCGTTGAGTCGACTTCGGCCGATTCTTTACCCACGAGTCCTAAACGCGGACACTAAGAGAAGACTGTACCGGGCGTGCGTGCTCCCAGCAATTACGTACGCATCACCGGTATGGTCTGGAGTGCCAAAGACGAGTCTTTCTTGAGTCCAGGTAGTTCAGACTGCTGCACTTCGGTGTATATTGGGGTGGGGTCACTACGAACCCGCCTCAAGCATGCACCGCGACGGGAATTAGGAACCGCTAGACGTTCTACTTCCGAAGGCAGCGCAGGATTTCTTCAGAAAAGCAGCGGAGTTGGACTTTGCTCCGAAGAATCTCCGAGGCACAGGTCTGGCCGTGGGATCGTCACAAACGACTCATCGCTAGTCTGGACACCCCTGCATCACTTCCGCCAGGGAAGAAGCCAAGGAAGTGCTAAGAAGACTTCCCTGAAGTAATAAAGCCGCCAAGAGACAACACAAAGAGAAGAACACAAAACGTCTTCATAGTCCCAAAGACTGGTAAGACGAATGGGAGGCCTCCACAAAGAGGTAGTCACAAAGGGGCGAGGTTATGAGGACCACCTGATGATGACGTTCAACGTCGAAACCTGGGTAGTGTGTTTTTTAAAATAAAGTGTATGGAACTACAAAGTCAACTATTTCATTACATTTCAATATGTTATGCAAATTCCACAAAGTTACGCCTGAGAAAAAAAATCATTATTATCGTTCGGAAATAACATGTTTGATGGAATAATCTTGGACGTCATGAGACGTTTTTTGGTGAGGGGATTGATAACAATGGATCCGCTTCCATCCTCGGAGAAGGCTCCGAGGATGGAAGGACACGGCACTTAAAATGGCGAGGATGAAGGCATTCCATGACTGCGGCGATATGGCAAAGCATGCGAAGAAGTCTTATCCATTTCATTCTCTTCTCCGCTTACCCAATACTCTCCCCTCTGATACGGCCTTCAACAGCCCACCACCACCCCACGGTTAACACTCCCCTAGCAATCAACGCAACACGAGGAAGCTCTAAGAATTGCAACCACTATTCAAACGTTAATCTTTAAGCTATACGGCAATAAGGGCATTTTTTAAGGTAATCTACCGGTTAAGGTAGGTTTTGTAGGTAAGGTAGGATGGACACAACTACCAAAAAAATATTTCATTACTCCTAACAAAACACAAATTCCATCAACCTACTCTATATCAGGTCCCTCTTCATCCCTAAGTACTTTCTTCCTCCCTTCATCCCGTCCAACATCCCTATCCTGTTCCTTCCCTTTCCTCTTTTGCCCAACATTCTACCCTCTATCACAGTCTTCAACATCCCACTGCCGGTCAACACCCCCTTCATCCACTTTTCCTGCCTCCATAGGATTGCTCCCAACAAACCCCTCTCTTCGCCCACCATACCAAGTACTTCCTCATTTGTTTTCTTCTCTGTCCATTTCACCTTCTCCATTCTTCTCCACACCCACATTTCAAAAGCCTCCAGTCTACGTCTATCCTCCAGCTTCAATGACCACGTTTCCGCGCCGTACATAGCTACGCTCCATATCAAAGTTTTTACGAGTCTTTTCTTAACATCCTTACTCAAAGTCCCTGTCATCAACTCCCTCCTCCTTGTGAAAGCCTCTTTGCCTAGCGCAATTCTTCTCCTTACGTCCCTACTACTTCGACCGAGTTGGTCAAAAACACTAGCGAGATACGTAAACTGTTCCACCTGCTCTAGTTTTTGCCCTCCTATTTTAATGTTAAGCTTAGCCTTTTTCTTTCTAGAAAATCGCATAACCTTTGTTTTATTAATATTGATTCTCATCCCATACCTGTCGCACTGAATTTCTAATTCACTCAGCAATGCTTGCAGCCCCTTGGCTGACTGACAAACTAAAGCTTGGTCATCAGCAAACCTAACTGATTTTACGAATTCTCCGCCCACTTTCATTCCTACCTCCAGTTCTTCCCATGCCTCTTTGATCATTTCCTCTACATACAGGTTGAACATCAACGGTTATAATGGGCAACCCTGCCTTACACCCCTTCCTAACACTGCCCATCCTGACTCCCCGTTCCCCACCCGCACCTGAGCAGTCTGAGACATGTACAGGTTGCGGATTAGCCTCCTTTCCCTCCCATCTATTCCTATTTTCTGCAATATACTCATTAGTTTTTCCAAATTCACTCTATAAAATGCCTTTCCGAAATCTACGAAACAGGCAAATACCTCCTGGTTGTGATCGATATTCCTCTCGATTAATAATCTCATTACTGCAATTGCATCACGCGTACCTCTCCCCTTCCTAAACCCAAACTGATCATCCCCTAAGTAATCATTTGCCCTACTCTCTATCCTTTTGTTTATGATGCTGAGAACAACTTTAGCTGCGTGGGATATCAAACTAATTGTCCTATAGTCCTCACATGACGTGGCCTTTACCTTTTTCGGATTAGGAACTAAAACTGATCTCACTAAGTCTTCCGGCCAGATTCCCTCCTCATAAATACTACGGATCAGCCCATAAAGCCTCTTCCTCCCACATTTTCCTAAGCATTTCAATAGTTCCGCGGGAATGTTATCCACTCCCACAGCCTTATTTAGTTTCATCTCCCTTAAAGCCCTTTCTATAACATGGTCGAGTATGCCTGAACCTAACCTATCTTCCTCTACGTCATTTTCTTTTTCAATGTCTAACTTTGTTGGTCTGAGTTCTTTACTATACAGTTCTTCTATATACTCCTTCCATCTCTCTTGGATCTTTCCTGCGTCAACTATTACCTTACCCGCCTTATCTCTAACTGTTAGCATAGCTCTTCCTTTCTTACTTCTCGATAACGATTTAACTTTGCTGTACAGCGCACCGATTTCACCCTTCCTCTGCAGACTTTCCATATCCTCGCACCGCGTCTTCCACCATGCTTCATTTGCTTTATTTGTTGACCGCCTCAATTTATTGTTGAATTCTTTGTACTTCATTTTGTCTAATTCTGTATTTATATTCTTCCATTTTCGCCGCTTATCCATCTTTGTAATCATCACATCCGTGATCCATGGTTTCCTAGTCCTTTTAGCGTTTATGGTTCCAAGAGTGTCTTTTGCGGCTTTAGACAACCCTTTTTTGATACTTTCCCATTTTTCTTCGAAAGTACTAAGCCCTTTGCCATCCTCCATGATATTCTCTACCGCCTGTTTGTATTCCTTCCTTTTCAACCCATTTAATGCTTCTACATTCCATTTTCTAACTCGCCGCCCCTGCCTTATCTTTTTGAAACGGAAGCTTTATTTCATAACAACTAAATTGTGGTCAGAGTCCGCATCCGCTCCCGGGAAGCTGTGCGAATTTATTCCACTGTTCCGAAACATGTGTCTAGCCTGGATATAATCTAGCTGATACCTTTCTGAGTCGCCTAGCATTTTCCATGTATACTTGCGTCTTTTGTGGTGTCTAAACCAAGTGTTGGTGATAACTAACCCCTGTCTCCTGCAGAACTCAACTGCTTTCTCCCCGCGGTCATTCCTCGTGCCTATACCGTTGTCCCCCTCTTCATCACCATCTCTTCCTTCGCCTACCGTCGCATTCCAATCCCCCATCACTAACAAATTTTTCCCTATGTGGGCATTATGAGGTTGCATTTTATTTTCTCAGCATGACTTATGAAGGTATTGAGATGAGAGCAAGGGATGACTGAGGTTTATACGCAAAAGTACGGGCGCGAAAATGAGACTTCACCGCGTCCGATGATGATTTGTCCCAGCAAATTGAAAGAGTTCCCCCGCGGTAGATCACGTACCGATCAGAAGCAGAGTCATAAATGGAGGCAGATCTGATGTTTGCCCGGGGACCTTAAACGAAGTTTCTTTTCGTTTACCGGCTCAAATAAACGATTAAAAATAAAACCTCTATTAGTCGATAGCAGCATTCGAAAATTACTACCAAATGTTACTCATGCGGAAAAGTGTCAATTCAATTTTTTAAAGACATTTTCTCAGAAAGTGATAGTTTAATTTTATTTCATATAAAAAGATTAAACTCATTAGCATACATACTGTTTATTAATTACTGCTTTTCGAAATCCGGGCCGCAACTCATTACCCCGGGTATCTAGAGTAGGGACAACTGGAGTTTGGACAATTGGGATATTTTTGGTACCAACGTTTAAGCGAATTGTTTAAAGTGTTGCGCGCGATGATACCAAAATGCGCAATCTCTGATATTTTTCAGTCTCGACTGGAAAAATGAACTTCCAAGCATCGTGCTAAGGGAAAACATTCCCAAGCACTGAACCGACAGTGGCGACGGACAATTAGGCGTGACACTTTGTCTCGAACGACGATGGAAGTTCAATGTGCTAAAAATGGCCGACGAGGCGCTCTGCAAGGTTTGAACATTTCCGAGAGGTGATACGAAAGCGGTGAATGCTTAACAAAATATCACAATGGAAACAAACTCCTAATGGTTCCTTACATTATAATCACGCAACTCTGCTGTTTTGGGTACATTTCCCCTTAGCGCCTCCAAAATGCCCTCTCTCTCACCGAACTCATCTGAATGAGGGGACTCATTGGAAAACGGTGCGTTACTACTGAAAACCGCACCCCCAGCATGGAATGCGGGGCAGGCTCGGCACCACCGCGACCCCCCCCCCCCCCGGGATACCAAGTCCCCATCCATTTCCGAATGTGCTCCAGTCATCGCTATGGAGACGAATGGGAAGGAGTCGAAAGACACGCGCCGCGCCCGCTCCTGTTTCTCCCCTCGCCGGCACACGCAGGGAGGGAGAGGAGATGGCTCGCGACGCGGGAACCAAGTTGGGGGAGAGCATTTCAACCGCTCAACGGGGAGAATGATTTTCGGCGGCATCTAGGGGAAGCAGGCAGGCACTCCCGCTTCTCCTCCGCATCACTCGGATCCGATTAGCAAGGGTCGTAAAACTTCCCCGCACGTAAAACTTCCCCGTAAAACTTCCCCGCGCGGGAATGGCAATGATTTCCGCGTCACTTGCGCGCAAAGTAGAGAGGGCGGGACAAAAAAGCAGCGGCGAAGGATGCCGCGGAGTGCAGAAAAACACGGCGCGAACGAAATAAGAGAGGGATGGAATCAGGCCTAAATGCTCAAAAGCAGAGAGGAGGCAAAGGGGAGGAAGCGGGAGAAAAAAAAGCGCTTGGACGAGGGAAGGGGAACTAAAAGATCTAACTTTATAGTCGCCGACCAACAATTGTCCGTTCTCCTTTAAATAACTCCAGTTCGATCGGTCGGCATGATTTTTTGCGGCTTAAACTCACTGTGAAGTGATCTTTCTCTCTTTGCGAGAACAAATTGATGGCTCTCCCTTCCTGTCTTTTCCTTCGATCTGCCTTTGATTCATACTTCTTCGTCGGAAGATTAAGAGCCGAAGCTCTTGACTAGGAAGAGCCCTCGGATCTTACCACGTCGCCTGCAATGACTTATAAATGCTTCCAGTGCTTCCAGCCGTCCGTATGTACCCGTGCAGCGTTCGCGGCGCGGATGCGCACTGGTCTTCACCGCACAGAGACATCAATAACCCCGATAACAAGAAAGTAAACTGGACTATAAACCCAATGCTAATTGGTGTGTTACTCTTCACAGTTTACCTAATCGGTCCTCGCCACATATAGTATTTCTGGAGAATACACTTTGGTGATAATAATGGTGATAATAATATAGGCATTCTCGTAACAAAATAAAAACCCGCCATAAAAATACTGCTGAAAGAGCCGTGGAAGTTTAAGCTATGTACCCGATAGGGTGAGACATTCCCGGTGCCCTCTCTCGGCTGCGGGTCTCCTTTCAACCGGAACGCAATCAGGAGGGTGAGGACTTTAACTTGCGGCCCCAGACGGGGAAACGGGAATCCGGGAGTTTGCAAAATGTTTCTCTACTATGAGTATGAGTTTATTTTCTTTAACGACTCGTCAACCCTTCCGACAAACTCGTCCATTTGGTGACAGGCATGACGCCATAGGGATTTCATGCGTCATTCACTTCCGAATGCGGAGCGGACGGGAAGAACAACGCTCAAACGGAAAGCGGAGATTCACGATTGGATTGAGGGCACTCAGCGCAATGCCGCCATCTTCCAAAATCAATATATTGTTGTACGATCGATATCACTGCCATTAAACGATCCAAAACGCAGGAAAACTCACGTGGAAGGGCAAAGAAGTATTCAGCACATATTTCAGAGTCGGAATTTATATATTTGAGTCGGAATCTTCTCCGTCAGCCTCCTTGGAAAAAATGAGTCATTTCGACGTTTCCCCGTGTAACGAGGATTCCGTCGTTCCTTCGGAGCATTCGGTGGAAGGGGAAGCCCATGCGCAGGGGGCAAGCGTGAGTGTGCTTTTTTCATGTACCGCGAGAAATACTCGTAATTAAGATCCACACACAACAATAATCTTATGGATTAGAAGAATGTCACATCATTCTATTTCGCTGAAGCGACATTTTAGGCAATTCCACGTATGAAAACACCCAAGGAATAGTTGAAGAATGTCAATGTCCTTAGTAATCAATTTTCTTACTCTCCATCCTTTTGTTGATGATCCTAAGAAGAAATTTAGCTGCGTGGGATATCATTTATCCAGATTCCTTCCTCAAAGATGCCACGAATCAATTTATATAGCCTCTTCCTCCCACATTGTCTTAAACCTTTGAGTATTTCCCCAGGAATGTTGTCTACCCCGGCCTTATATCATTTCATCTCCCTTAATGCCCATTATTTCTCGACGTCGAGTATGCCTGGACCTTAGCTACCTTCCTCTGCGCCATGTTCCTTTTCTAGGTCTAACATTGTGGGCCTAAGTCTTTCACCACACAGTTCTTCTATATATTCTCTCATTCTTGGATCTTTCCTAGGTAAACTATTATCTTTTCCGACTTACCTGTAGCTGTTAGCACAAATCTTCCCTTCTTATTTCCCGATGTTTCTCGTGACTCAAGTAATCCACGACACCAAAGAAGTACCCTCGCGACCTTCATTACGATCAATCAATCTCCACGCACGCATATTTGCTATCCACCTTAATCCCATCCAAATTTCACCTTCTTCCACATCTACCTCGTCTACCCAGAGCACGTTACCCCCCCCCCTAAACCCTCTTCCAGGGAATGATACCCACTCGCATATATGTGATGTTTCGATGGCAACGGAGTTAGAATTGGAAAAGAAACATGACGAAGATAAGGATAACTCAGGTCAAGACACTCCACGATGAGATAAAAATGGCATTAAGGCAGATGAAACTAAATAAGGCCATGGGGGTGGATACCTTTCCTGCGAAAATACTAAAATGTTTAGGAAAATGTGGGAGGAAGAGGCTATATGGGCTGATTCGTAGCATCTGTGAGGAAGGAATCTGACCGGAAGACTTTGTGAGATCAGTTCTAGTTCCTATTCCGAAAAACGTAAAGGCCACGTCATGTGAGGACTATAGGACAATTAGTTTGATATTCCACGCAGCTAAAGTTGTTCTCAGGATCATAAACAAAAGGATAGAGAGTAGGGCAAATGATTACATAGGGGATGATCAGTTTGGGTTTAGGAAGGGGAGAGGTACGCGTGATGCCGTTGCAGTAATGAGATTATTAATCGAGAGGAATATCGATCACAACCAGGAGGTATTTGCCTGTTTCGTAGATTTCGGAAAGGCATTTTATAGAGTGAATTTGGAAAAACTAATGAGTATATTGCACAAAATAGAATTAAATTGGAAGAAGTGTAAGTCAGGGTTGCCCATTATCACCGTTACTTTTCGACCTGTATGCAGAGGAAATGATTAAAGAGGCATTGGCAGAACTGGAGGTAGGAATGAAAGTGAGCAAGGAATCCGTAAAATCAGTTAGGTTTTCTGATGACCAAGCTTTAGTTTGTCAGTCAGCCAAGGGGTTTTAAGCATTGCTGAGTGAATTGGAAATTCAGTGCGACAGGTATGGGGTGAGAATCAATATTAATAAAACAAAGGTTAGGCGATTTTCCAGAGAGAAAAAGGTGTAGCTAAACATTAAAATAGGAGGGCAAAAACTAGAGCAGGTAGAACAGGTTACGTATCTTGGAAGTGTTTTGGACCAACACAGTCAAAGTAGTAGGGACGTACGGAGAAAAATTGCGCAAGGCAAAGAGGCTTTCACAAGGAGGAGGGAGTTGATGACAGGAACGTTGAATAAGGATATTAAGAAAAGACTCGTCAAAACTTTTATATGGAGCGTAGCTATGTACGGCGCGGAAACGTGGTCACTGAATCAGGAGGACAGTCGTAGATTGGAGGCTTTTAAAATGTGGGCGCGGAGATGAATGGAGAAGGTGAATTGGACTGAAAGGAATACGAATGAGAAAGTGCAGGGTATGGTGAGAAGGGAGGAGGGAGGGTTGTTCAGAAAAATCCTGAGGAAGCTGGAAAATTGGATGAAAACAATTTTAATCGGCAGTGGGATGTTGAAGACTGTAATAGAGGGGAGAATGTTAGGCAAAAGAGGGAGGGGAAGTGTAGGTAAGTGTAAGTTCGGGGAAGGAAGTATGTAGAGATGAAGAGGGATGTTAGTGTAGTATAGTATTTTTGTTAGGAGAGACAAGATTTGGTGGCTGCGTCTATCCAAATTCTACCTTAACCGTTGGAGTACCCAATAATGGCAACAATTGTGCTTGCGTGGGAGAAATCGGTATATTTGGTGAGATCACGCTGACCCAAAATGGTTCAGGGTACCTCCGTAACCAGCTCATGTTCATTTGGGGCCAAGAGCGTCAAACCGGGGACTATAACTGAAAGACGTCAGAGTCTTTCCCGGAGCAGTCATGTCCCCTCAAGGCAGACTGGGGACTTGCTCTGAAGATGTAAGAGCGGGGCTCTAACCACCACCGCCCCTTTCCCACGTAAGTCATGGGAATTTTTCGCGCGATGGGTGGGAATATCAACCGGGAATCGAACGCACGGCTCGAGCCCACGTCTTCACACTCGACTTCGACGCCGGCCGACATATGCGCGAGCAGGTGCGCGGGTTTAGGGGCACTCGCTCGCGAAGGGCGCTCGTGTAGAGCGGTCGTTTGGGGAGATGAATGGCGCCAAGTGCCACCGATAAGTACGGGGAAGTCACACGGGCGTGCACGGCAAAACGGCGACGGGGGGGGGGGGACGTCCTCGCTGGCCCCTCGTGACCCTCCCCACCCTGGTGGACCACGAACCTAGATTTCGGTCACGGAAGGGAACGGCGGAGACTTCTCATCTGAGAAGAGTCTGCATCCCTCGTAAAAACAGCATCCCCAGGCTCCATCTCTGAGCCCCTACCCCCCCCCCCTTTGCACCCCGCCTCTCCCCATACCCCTGCCACCGCGAGCGTACCCCACCAAACGCCCCCCAAAAGTGGTGATCGGGAGCAGGGCATCGGATGGAGCCCTTCCATATCGCCCGGACGGAGAGGATGACACCACGAATCGCGATTAACCTTCGCTTCAGGCGTGCGGGAAACGCTTACCCTTTGTTTCATCCTTTCCTGTCCATCCCCTATGGCTCAAATGACCTCAGCTGTCGGTCGCCTTCCCTAAATATTACTACTACTGGGTATGGAGAGGAAAGGATGAAGGGTGGAGAGAAACCTGGCGTCGGCATTATCCTACTCTTGACGAAAGGCGCTAAGGGTTGCGAAGCTTAACGTCCCAACCGACGGACGGCGTACTCACTTAAAGGGCCCTCCGCAAAGCACCTCAAGTAGGGATCGAGATACCTCTGAAAAATATTCAACCCCGCCGGGATTTAAACCCGGGCCCTCTGGGTGGGAAGCCAGTACCGTTAGCGCCCGCACCATCTATATCCCCGCTCGATTCGTCACCATGAATTATTCACAAAGGCACTTTTTCTCGTGAATACTGTGAAGGTCCAAAGCAAACCAGTTACCCCTTTTCCTTTCTTACATGTCACTATTTCCTACCCCCAAAAAGTTGACCTAAAATTTACAGGGCATGTGCATTGCGGGGATGATACGCAAAGAAACGATGGGACATGAAGAGCTCGGCTGATGCGCGCGGCAGATAATCAAGCAACTTTACGACTTGAAATGATGATTGTGATCATTGAAACTAGATCATGATGAAGTGGGAGATATCAACGAGTCGGTGTAAGTCAGCTTCCGGGGAACAAGAAGCTTCAACAAAAAAATAAGAATTATTGCAGCATAAACGCGAAGAGGGTTAAAGGGAATGGAGAAGAAGCAAAGCCTTCATAATAGTTGTGTCCTAAAAACCCTTTAGGAATCATACGAGTCAATACTTTAACTTGAAATTTATTATGACCTACCTTATTTATTACGGACTATGAGTAATACATTTAAACATTATAGGCCTATTTAATGGCAATTCATACTTGTGGTTTAACTTTATTCGTGTACTTTCAAAGGGCGTATAATTACTTTGCGGAACACGGCTCATTAACGGAGTTTCCGCGCTGGTTCACTAGTCACAAAGCATCGTGAGATGACACGGCTGAATAAATACTCAACCAGGTGAATTAATAAGCCGTTTCGTGGTAATATTTCCATATATACGAACGCATTCGTGGCTATGTTTATTATAAATCAACACGGAGCGTGCGCGGTGTTTAAGAAGAAGCTTCATATAACATTTGCATGTAGTTATTTAAATTTTTAATGCATTAGCTATTCCATTTGAATAAAAATTCGAGTAAAATTAGGTTTCGCTTAGCAATCTTTCGCGTGTAATAATTCTTTTGAGAATTATTTCAAATCCCACGCTGTGGAGGATTGAAGCGGGTTTGAAAGGAATTCACACCCGAAGATTTCTTAACACGAAACAATATCTACTTCAAATTTCACCTTCATTTTGTAGACTTATTCTATAGAATTGTTATTCCCATTTAAAATAAAAATTTGCTGCATGAAATAAATAATTCATCGGTCGTGAGTGCCCCTTTGTAAATGACCTGCTTCGCACGAATGGCGTTGGCTAGTGTACAACGATGGCTCTTCATCGGCTCCTCTCCTTCCTCCGGCACGCATCCCGGCCACATGGCGGGTACCAACTGCACGCGCCCCGCGTCGTCTTTCTACTACATTTCCATCGGATGATCAGAGTGTGGCTAGGCAAAACATCATCAGTTTCTAGTACTTCAATTGCCTTTCGTAAATCCTTTTCTTGGTGTGAAAAAGGGCAAGTCTCAAGGCAAGGTAAAGGGCGAATCTCAGAGAAAAAGTACAAGAAAGACTATTGAGAAGACCGAAGCAAATTGAGATTCGTAAAGTATAGCATTCCTGTACTACGCTGAGGTATGGAAATAAGGCGCACTGTCCCACTGTTACCTGAACGGTGGAATGAGGGGAGAAAGGCCGCATCGAGTGAAGAGTGCCTCGGAATATACTATTTATTAAAGTGATTGACGGGGAAATTAATGAAAAGCTCTAAGAAGAGGGGCAGAGGAAAGACATATGGGGAAAAGGCTGAGAAGCCGAAAAACACGGTTTTGAAAAGCAAAACAGAGCATGCACCCGAAGAGAGCACGCTCAACTGATGCTTCGCATGGCCCCGCCGCTGCCCACGAGGGCGCCACGGGTCGGACCCGAACCCCAGAGACGGATGAACTCGGCGCAAGGGGCGACTCTTTCGCAGAGATGTGCGAAAGAAAGGAAAAATTATTGGGCCGCAGGTCGCTCTTTCTCCTCGCTTCTCAGCTGAATGCCTATTGTTTTTTTTAAGCGCTAAGAAAAGAATTGTAAATGAGTCGACGCGAAATATTAAAAACTGCACACTTCTTTTTAATTTGTGGATAACCATTTAAACCGTAGTTGCTACGTTAGCATCGCCACGGAGAGTTGCTCTTTCAGTGCAACGAGACAAGTTCAAGTTATGGCTCCTGAAGTGTTTTACATGCAATTCTGCCGTGATTTTAGGAGTTTCTCATGTAAGGTTCTTTTAGATGAAGCAATTGAAGGAGCTTCCCTCATAGCTGGACTGGGTTCGATCCACTACAATAGTAATAGCAAATGATTAATTGTTGATGATGACCTTTCGATGCTGCGGTCCAACCGGGTTTTCATTCCCTCCTGCATGTGTTTAAATGAACAGGTCTCGTGCTTTGAAATATTCCCACAAGTAGTGAGGAGTTTAATGAAGTAAAGAGAGTGTGTGAAGTGGACGTCTGTCACTAAGGTTTAACCAAGGAATTGCATTGGTGCAATTTGTGATGCGATCAGATATCTGTTGATTAAATATGAATTAATGCATGAATTAAGCAAACGCTGAAGTTTTGATGATCATTTATTTGATAGATTTTGGTAAACCACATAGGCGTACTCGAAAAGCGGCACGATTAGCGTGGATGCCAAGTGTTTCTTTAAGCAAGAGGGGATGACGTATTTGCATTTGAGCGGAGTAAAAGTGATTTCTGTACCGATTTGCTCATCTTGTCTACTTGAGAAGACTATGGAGACACAATGGAGACACATAATGATATAAACTTTCCTTATCGTTAATTCAACGCGGCATGCAAATCCATTCAATTGCTTCGCGATGCCGCCACGAAAAAAGCCCCTAGATATCCAGAGAAAACCGCGTCGGTCAAATTTGAAGAGCGGGCACATGGCGCCTCAGTGGCACGGTCACGTGGGCGGGGGGGGGGACGACTGCTAAGGAGAGGAAGGGTGGATGGCGCACCGAACGGACTCCAACCCTCAAATCTAATTGCAGTTCGGGCTCGGCGTCCGAGTGTCTTGAAATATGCTTTGTGGGATTCCGAAAAAATATCAGTTTCCCTGTGAAAAGAGGTGCGGGGTGGGCGGGGCATGCGGACCCCGAGCGGCGGCGCGGCGCACGAATCCGTGAAGTGGATGCGCTCGAGTGAGTTAATCTCTTGATTGGAATACAAAACCGTTCGCGCCTCTTTCAATTTCGTTCGATGGGTTCGCCAAATGACGCGCCAATCTCCCTCCTCACCCCACAAAAGGCAGCCAAATCTCTTGGCTGGACCCGGTTTGATTGCTCCGGGGTGAACCCCGTTAAAATTACATCACCTTAGTGTGTATCATACGTCGTGTACTTGTTTGTTCGCCTGAAACTTAAAGTATTTTCTGGAGGCAAACAACATTATCGGCACAGAATGCATTGAGGATGACTCCAAGAGGGAAAGCGGTTTAACCTGGTATAATGTTTATTTCCCGCAGGAATGGAATACGAATGATTCGGGAATAAACGCAAGACTAGTAAATGCAGTCCACAAATGTTATCCAATTCATAGTTTTATGTAATCATATTTTTTTTAAATTGCACAATCCAAAATTCAAAATTAAATTTATCAGTGCGTAGCAATTTTTCCAGTTTACAAAATGTGATAACGTAAATACCGTGACGTGTTTTCTATAATTTGTTTGGTAATTAGTAACACCGGAAATAATATTGTATACTAAATAACACCATCAGAAGTAATACCTTGCTCAGTTAAGATACAGTGAGGCACGAGGAAATAAAAGTTAGGAAAATAATACGTTCAATATTGTTTGTTGAAGCAATGCAATGTTACATGATATCCAGCAGGAAATATACGAATGAGGCTCAATCACGGTGAGCGATCCAACCGCGTTTGATAGGAGCGCTCTCCAAATTAATTCACGCTTTGCGACACATTTCTCCCTCCCACGTGACAATCGATAGTCTCAAATACAGGATAGTATTTCATGTCAGTGATTTAATGTTGCAGAACGGGCTTGAACATTGTATCACCGAACATTTATTTGCACAAAATAACACCCAAAGCTGTTCTCTTGGTTTTCCGCAGATAATTTCACCATTTCTTAGAAGCGGGAACGACAAATGGAAACATACAAAGCTGGCAAAGATACGATAAAGGTAGGATTATTATTACTTGAAAGTTTACCATTTAAAATAGCCTTGACCCTCCAAACTCAGTGAGTGTAGGACGACGTCGTGACTTTCTTCGGCCATCGTCCGGTGCATTCCGCCGTGCATGCCACTCATTCCCGCTGACGTCACGACCCGGACCTGCGCTTCTGCCCCGCTTTTGTTTGCGCTTCTCTTACGGCGAGCAGTTTCTCCAAGTTCAATCAAATCAACCGCGAAGTGCCCAGGCAGAAGTGTCCCGGCCCCTGGGCCTCGCTACCCGGGAAGTGTTTTCCCCTCCACGCTTGCCTACTCGAGCAATGGGACATGGACCCCTTTCTCGAAGGACGTTTAGTTATTCCTAATCGAGCCGACCCCAGTAAATCGTCTTTTAGGTCACTTAGGTTGCAAGGGATCTCGATTCATCTCCCGTCCTCCCGAAAAATAACCGCGAGGACTGTCTTCATTTAAAGATTACGAACCTAGCCCTTCGAAGAGGCCACGATTCAAAATACAAAGTCTGTCCTAAAATTAGTAGGATTAAGTCGATACAGAAATGTACAACCAGAATTGGCGTATTCGCTCAAAAGTCTTCGTAGTGTTACCCTTGTGCGTCCACACACCGCTGCCAGCGGATTTTCCTCGCCTCTTACGCCTTCTGGAAGGCGTTGGCGCCCGGAATGCTCCCTCGTCACGGTCTGTTGTGACGCTTCCACCGAGCCGTGGTGACGTCCTTTCAGCATGGATCTGAAGCGGGGGATGTGGAAGATGTCTGGCGGGACACTGTCTAAAAAATTTGAATCCTCACTCCTCACAAGGTCTAGAATCTCTTGGCAGATCCGCGAGCGAGTTTCCTTTTTTTTGTCCGTGAGCACTCGCGACACCAACTTCGCACACAGCTTTCTCATGATGTTTTCGGTCACAGGTCGATGCACATAACTTTGAGGGATGCCAAAGGATTATCAGAAACCCTGGAAACACTTAATCTGCGATCTCTGTCCAACAAAACTTTCACTGTTGCAAAATATTCGTCACTCTTTGTGATCGAAGGGCGTCCTGAACGTTCGGGGTCTTCAATATCGTCTCTACCATCCCAAAACAACTTGTGCCACTCAAAAACACACCCGATCTGCCCGTTGGCGTTATCACTATAAGCTGCATTGAGCATTTCATGAATCTCTCACCTGATTTTGTCCAGTTTCACTCAACATTTGATAGCGCAGCGTTGTTCCAATAACCGGTTCACGATGGAGCGTGACGAGGCCACGTTATAAAAGTTTCGGGAACGAAAAATTTGCGCTTCGCAAAAGCTGGGAGTCAACTGCCACCAGTCTCCAGCCTTTCCTGAGACTCCCCTCCCCCTCGAACCAAGCCAGAGAAACCGCCGCCCGTCCATCCGGGGAAAATTAAGTCCCACTACTTTTGGGAAAGACCTTAAGCATGATGAACATCAATTTTTGAATACTTTTCATCCATCAGTAATAATATATGGAGCTCTGGGTTTATGATGATACCGTAAAATTAAATATTACCTAGGATATGATAGGTTCAGGTAGGAATATTCGTACCATTCAAATAAGGGAGCAATATGAAGATGCTTGCCTTTGACGAAGTGACACCCAAGAAACGACGAGATTGAATCGCCCCAAAACATCTCCATCTCGGAATTTCAATGTTCGTCATTTATGATAACCGCGAGAGGCATTCTGGTTGGATTGAGTGCTCAGGAGCAAAGACCCGGGCATCAGATCATTTGGTTCGATTCGGAGAGACCTGAAGATGATTCCCGTCACGCCACACTGCGACGCGAACACAATTTGAAACGCGTAAAAATGAATGACCGTCCTAGCAGTACGGCTTGTGAGTCAATTCATTTAGTTAAGAACTACAGAGCGAAAATTGAACAATTTTCATTGTTTCGCCAATTGGTGCCGAAACTAGTAACAAGCAAACGAAGTCATAAATTCCGATTATTGCTCTGTGGTGCGCTACAGAGGAATTTCGGCATGTGACCTCGCAAAAAGTCAGATATCAGTATAATATAGATACATAAACTAAGCGACGATGGAAAAGGTGTTTCGTACAAGCCACCTTTGAAAAATAAGCCAAAGAGCTTCACGACCGGTCCTGGCGCTCACCAGGTCTATCGATCGCTTCATCATTTTTTCTCTCCCCAGACCTCTCGTGGCCTATATCTTACCCTTTTTTGTTCATTCGATACATCGTAACGGAGAGCGGGTCGAATACAAGGAAGCGCACCGCGCCAACCATAAATCACGTGATACCGAAGTCATGATGGACGAGTATTTATCTGCGGCATATCCTTCCCGCACACACTTTCATTATCTGCAGAGCGAAAAACGGCATTTTTCGAGGAAATATCAAGGCGCGCTTGTCCAAGGAAATACCTGGAACTCGACTTATTCCTGCAGTACGGGAATTAAATCTTCCAAGAACTTTTTTTAAGCTTAGGAATAATGTGAATACTCTTTGAAAAATCTTTTGAGAAAAAAAACACCGACTAAAACTGAACTGGGGCGATAAAGTTAAAACAAACATGGGGAGTATAACGTGTAGAAGAGATTTTTCCGTACATAAGCCAGTAAAAAGAGGCAAAACTCTGGGTAAGTAAAAATATTGGAACTATCTATACGTAATAAAATGTTGAGTCCTATAAAATGCGAAGATTATGAGCACAACCTTAGACGAATCAAAAAAGCATATACACGTAATCAATATTGATCACCTTCATAATGCTGGGATTTATTATTATTTATTATAAGGTAATCTACCGGTTGAGGTAGGGTTTTGGATGGACACAACTACTAAATAAATATTTTGTGATTCCTAACAAAATACACAGTCCAGTATCCTACTCTACATAAGGTCCCTCTTCATCTCTGAGTACTTTCTTCCTCCCTTCATCCCGTCTAACATCCCTATCCTGGTCCTTCCCTTTCTTCGCTTGCCTAACATTCTCCCCTCAATTACAGTCTTCAACATCCCACTGCAGGTCAATACCCCCTTCATCCACTTTTCCTGCCTCCATAGGATTTCTTCCAACAAACCCCTCTCTTCGCCCACCATACCAAGTACTTCCTCATTTGTTTTCTTCTCTATCCATTTCACCTTCTCCATTCTTCTCCACACCCACATTTCGAAAGCCTCCAATCTACGTCTATCCTCCTGCTTCAATGACCACGTTTCCGCACCGTACATAGCTACGCTCCATATCAAAGTTTTTACGAGTCTTTTCTTAACATCCTTACTCAACGTCCCCGTCATCAACTCCCTCCTCCTTGTGAAAGCCTCTTTGCCTAGCGCAATTATTCTCCTTACGTCCCTTCTACTTCGACCGTGTTGGTCCAAAACACTACCGAGATACGTAAACTGTTCTACCTGCTCTAGTTTTTGCCCTCCTATTTTAATGTTAAGCTTGGCCTTTTTCTTTCTAGGAAATTGCATAACCTTTGTTTTATTAATATTGATTTCTCATAATGATGGGATACTTCAATAAAAATCACTGAGACCAAAACCGAATAGGGGAGGAAAAGGTCTTTGATAATCGTTGACAGGGCTTGACTTAAGTATTACCATGGGATATTAATTTTCCATAGTTTTTACTGGGTGGTTTTTCAAATAAACTTTGACCCCCAAGTCATTAACAATTTTCAGAAAAGTGCATGTTCGTTGAAGTACAATGCATTTTCCTCCGCATCGGCGAAATCAAGTGTCAAGTAGAGCAGACGTTGTAGCATCACGCACTCCGAGCCACCCACCATTGCACCACGAGTGGTCGGGGCGCAATCAATCACGTGCCTGCGCGTAAGGGTACTTGGAATGTAAAGAGACTATCCCTCATGATAGAGTAGATAGCAAATAGAACCTTGAAGACAGATCATGAAAAGGAATGGGGAAATCAATTGTGATGCACAGGGAATGTGACAGGGACTAAATGCTCGCGTGTTAACCGGGTTCCTCGCTGCGTCAAGAATTGGCCCCAGGCCCCCACCACTCTTCTCTTCTCATTTAGGAATATCAATAGTCATACAGATTTCTTTAGTAAACAAATATTTTTTCATATTACAGCTCAAGGAAAACATATTTGAGAAACCTTTGGAGATTATTTCGCCATCAACAAATTGAGTTGTTGGTGGTGGATACCCCGGATGCCATATTTGCCCCAGCAAGCCTTTTAACGGAAGGCCACTACATTTAAGGGTGCCCGAATATGTTCTACATCTACATAATACCCCGAAATCCACCGCGGGGGCCTGTGGCGGGGGGTGTTAGGTCATCACCCGTAAAAGGGAATAAAAAACCATGCGAAACCAACAAATATGTGTCGAAGAAGGTCGCCTTAGAAGATTATCATTCTGATTCTCTAGTCCCCCTTCTGTGAGCACTTTGCATATTTGATCTCGATTAAAGTTCTCTTCTTTACTCTTTAAGAAATGACATAATTTCTACGGCTGATTGATTTTGTTCTGTACCAAAAATTCTACCTTGGTTTCAGTAGCAGTGAAATTTAATTCAAATAGTACATATTTTCAGCCTTTACATTTTTGTTCAAAGCACTCACTTTCAGAGAATCGAGCGAAGAACGCGATTCAGGTTTATTCTGCTCAATCAATAGCGCTGACAGCAACGGCTGAGTCATTGGACCGAGGGGGGCAACCCTAATTGGCCCAAGGTCATTCTCTCCCTCTCACCTCGTCGCTTAATTACCGCGGCGATATAGTTGATATCAAATGACCACTTTTTCGAAAAGAAAATAAAAATTCTCATTTATCGAAGATATCGTTTTTATTACTACGATTACTCCTGGATTCGTTCAGTTGTTCGTTTGCATTGAAAAAGTACACTACCTTGAGAGATAATTTATTTTTTTATACTTTCGCAGTATCCGAATGCCTACATTGGAATGAAAACAAAATTTGTAAAAGTGTTAAATGACTGATTTTGGAACAACAGTCTCATTACCGAGTATTTGCATAATTTCTTCTGTGGTATTTATGTTTCGATAAAACTCTTTCATAAACGATGGGTTGTATGATGCAGGGCTTAACTTGACTACACTTGACGTGAGACATCTCCGGGACCTCTGTTCAAGTCACGCCACGGAATGGACCGCACCTCCAACCCCACCCTGACGTCATTTCGGGGAGCCCCGTGATAATCCCTCGAATACGCGATGGAGAAGAGCGGGGCTCAGCAAACAAGCGGGGATTGACGCGCCACCCACGGACATACATTTGATTTAATGGCTGAAAGTTAATAAATGTACCGACAAGGAGGGTTTGGAGAGAGTCAACCTGGAAAGAAGACTCATATCGTACTTCATCAGAGATCATTCGCCACCCGAATGATTTCGACTCTTTCCGCTAGATCGAACTAATCATTTCTTTTCTAAATCGTGTACTAATCAAAAGAAAACCTCATTTAATAATAAATATTTTTCAACGGATTAAAATTGCGGGTGACGGGGAAAGCGCGTAAACATTATTTTCAATGCGTTCAAAGGCAAATAAGACATTTTGACCTCACCAGTGCATGGATATTCGTGTCTTTTTATCATAACGTGCGTATCCAAAAAACGTGGATTCGGAATGGAAGTGAGCGCAGATTAAATCCGTGTAGATTAAAAAATGAAAAAGGTAAATAAAAGGCCGATCCAGAATGTCGTCCCCAATCGCAGAAGTATAAGGGCCGGCTCCTTTCGCTCGGGGGGGGGGGGGAAATTCAACCCACTCCCCCCTTAATGGGCCGAGGGGACGCGTTTCGAACGCGTCTTTCGCTCGCTGGTCAGTCTATTGTTTTCTTTTTTCCGTCCCGTTCCGGGGACACGTGAAGGCACTCAAGGCAAGGGAGGGGGCCCCGGGGAAGAAGGGGGCTGGGCGAGGAGGATGGGGGCGAAACGTCGCTCACACCGGGGGAGGGTGGCGAGGCGATGGGACGGCTCCCGTTTCGAAGGCGACCCGGATACACGTAGTTTCGGCATGCAGGGCACACTGACGCGATACTGCGCACCAAACAAGAACCACTCTCTCCATCAAAAGGAACAGCGCCCTCTCCGGGATTCCCTGATTAATTTATCACACTTGTTTCCGAAAGGCGGAAAAAATTCAACCCACTTCCCCCGATTTTTGCAAAATTTGTTGAAGAAACTGAGTGATTCCCGAGTTTTCCCGAGAGGGCGGTGTTGCAAAGAGGGAAGGGGGCGGGGATCCCTGCTGCCGCCTCCCACGCCCAGATAAACAGAGACGGCAGCCTCCCTATTGAGACGGGGGAGACTTGGGAGTGATGCCCCTCTGAACTAAATGTGAACAGAAATAGTGCGAGCCCAATTCCGCTGTAATGGAGTGAGGAATGTCGGGTGATGTGGTGGCAAGGAAGGATTTCGGAAATGTCTCGTCAATAAATGGCATCGCGAACTATGGCGAAACAAACTTTGGTCCTCGTTTAGAGAATTCTCCGCGGAGACATGGCCCGGGTGGCTGTTGTGCAGATGAGCGCATTTGGACCGCCATCCTCTGCTCCGGCCTTACGCCATAGCGACCATTCTTGCATTCGAAATGCGATAAATCCGATATAATTTCAAGCCGATAAAAAGCGAAAGGTATGGGATGAAAATCAATGTGAGCAAAACAAATTATGAGATTTTTTAAGAGGAGAGAGGCTAATTTAAAAGCTAGAACTGAGGAAAAACTAAGAGATTTGGAGCAGTTTAGCTGACTTGAAGTGGCTCAGACGAAGTTGGTCAAAGTAATCGGGACATGAGAAGGAGAATGGCATTAGGTGGATGACCTCTTTCCGGGAAAAGGGAGCTTATGGTGGGGACATTGATTCAGGATGTCGTTTGTTCGATGGATTTTTGCGAATTATTTTTTCCCCTTTCCTTTCCTCTCTTATATCCTCCCTTATCACTCATCCTTCCCTCCTGGTGCTTGCACCCCCTGCCACACACACTATTTTGAAGGATCGTTAAATAATTATCTCGATGTTGAAGGATTTTAGAAAAAATATTTTGTTGCAATAACAAATTTTGTGGAATTTAAATGTCAATCATTTCATTTCAAATATTTTGATTTCGATGAAGTTGCACGTCGTGGTGCGTGGGACTTAATCAATTACCTCCGCCAATTGCTCATAGTAAGACGAATTGCACATCACGTAGATTATTTCCTCTAAATTGAGGGACATCAACTCTTTTAGGAATTGAAAATTCTCATACACTGAGTGGTCTTAAAACAGGTGAGTTTACTAACAAATACCGATCTCAGGTCAGCACAGTATTGTTCACTTGCGTTTTCTAAATTTCATACGCTGATATTATCGCTATGATGATTATTGCTCTTACATACCATCCAAAGTTTAAAAGTGGGTGTAGGACGTTCCCCCAAGTTAATACCTCTTCACACATCACACCCCTTTACATCGGAGCATGAAGTAGGCAATGCTATGACGCACTGAGGCCTCGTGGCAGCGCAAACTCGCACAGTGAAAATCATACACGTTAGAAAACAAAATCTGCTCCCGAGGTGGAATGCTTACTTAATGATTGAAATCCGGCGCATGGTTTTAAGGGTTTAGCTGAAGTCATTAAGCGGGTGGGATTCCCCCAAATTAACTCTTGAGCGCCCAATTCCTAGAAGCCGAGCGAGGGCGGGGCGGGAGAGGAAAATGAGGCCATTTGCACCATTACTATTAAATTAGGTCGAGGTAGGATTTTAGGAAGCGGAGTTAGGGTACGACAGGAGAAACCCTGCCTGGAGATGAGCCTGCCATTTAAGGAAGACGACAATTGGTCCGCAGTCTAACGCGCCTGAGACGGTGAACTTCAACCGTTCGGGAAGTCATCCCGAGACGCCTTCCGGATCTCTGCCGAAGGTAAAGCAAAGCATCGATGCCCTTCCCTCTACGCCTCGGGTCGACTCTATGAATAGCCTCAATTGCCATATTACCACGTTTTAGACAGAAGAGGTCTAGCTAGGGAGGTGATCAGTGGGACCCGGTGGGTGCCTTCGAAAAAGCACCACGAAAACTCTAACGGAGACGTTTCCCTGGGGCAGGGAAGTTCCGGGTTGCAAAGGAACGTCTGCGCAATGAGCTGCACACATTCGATAACGCATATTCGATACTTGTTCGACCCAGCACACAGGGCATAAGAGTACACCATCGACCGCCAAACAATGAATTTCGTCAGCCAAAAAATATCTGGTTGCTCGTGCACATCAAAATCAATCTCAGAGATGATTCGTTGGAGAGATTCGCTCTAAATTGCTATAATAAGAACACAAGTGTGAGAGGCCCCTTCGGGGATTTAGGCTGGGAGCCACTCGAAATACGAAGAGAACAAGCGAGACTAAGACTTTACGAAAGGTTCAGAACAAACGAGTTTAAAGATGACACTGAAGGAATTATTTTGGCCCCACACTGGTAGGGTAGATCAGACCGCAAAGAAAAATTAGGGAGATAGATTCCAGTACAAATACACATACAAATACTCATTTTTTCCCCGAAAAATCGGGAATAATAATTGTAAGTCATTTTAGAAATATTAAAAACATTTAATTTACGAGTCGGAACAAAATTAAACATTGCAAAGACATCAGGTATACTTGTAGGTGCATGTGTATGTTAGATGGTAGTTTGTGTGTTTGCATGTGTGTGTGTGGGGTGTAAGGGTTTTTGTATGAATGTATACCATGTTTTGTTTGTGGATTGTATAAATTTGTGTCTTTTGCATGCGGTTTTTTCTTAATTACGGGTAGTGCCCTAACACTCCCCGCCACACGCCCTTGCGGCTGCTTTCGGGGCATTAAGTAGATGTAGATGATAACTCTGGTATGGTTTGATTGATGTCACACAACATACGCATCCTTAAATACACCGCGAGGTTTGACGATATTACCGTTGGAACTGAGTCTATTTATTAGAAGGCATGGACATACTACAGTACCTCGTAAATTCATTTGAGGCTTTGAAAGACAGGTCTCAAGATTTGTCTCCACCGGTCATTTCCATCGATGCGTTTCGTTAGAAGAGTCGCCCGTTCTCGGGGAAGCTTGCGGCGCATGGTTCCATGAAATGCATTCGGTATTTGAACTCGTGACTTCGGCGTTGGATACCATGGCAAGATGCAGAACTAATTCTATCCATAAATAAAAGTTTCGCCGAATTGAAACTCGAAGAGTGTCCTCGTCAGCATGTAAAATACCGCCCCACTGGAAATAACCAACTGGTGACGCGGCCTAAGTTAGGAGGATGGGTCGAAGGAGTGTTGTCACGTGCCGCCATCGCGAAGCAGTTTTCCTTTGTTATCAGTCGCCGTCCCGGGAGGGGAGCATCGCTCCACAGAATGTCTCTCTACTTGGCCATCTGCCTCAATGAAAAATGTTCTCACGAGCATGAAATTTGCCTTATCTACTGAGGAAACCTTCGAGATGAGAATCTGAATCAACAAAGTCGTTTTCCTCGCTGCGGTGACTCTTGCGTCGGTGAGCATGAAAAGCGTTCGCTCTTCTAACGAATTCTTTGCCAAGAACTCCCCTGGAACTTCGATGGACGCCCAAACAGATCAATATAAGTTTTGGCGTTCCCGGAGTCAATTAGTGGAATGGATCAAGCCAGGACCACACGCACCGGTTTGACGGCTGGGAAAACACCGGTTCTGCACGGATGACTGGCCGTGAGTGGTCGGAGAGGCTGGACGGAATGCCGCGTGTTTGTGGCGATTCGGAAAAAAGCAACCGCTCTGAAGGTTGCAAGGGTACCCACGCCGAAGTCCAGGAATAAAAAAGCCATTGTTAACCTTTGCCTGAAAAAATATCCGTATGAATAATTAAAAGACGCAAAAGAATAAAATAGTTAGAATCCAATCGTATTCAAAATAAGAAAAGAATTTCACAAATTAATACATTTGGCTGAAGTGGATATTATGGAACGTAAACGTATTTCAAGTCAAATAGTTCGAACATTGGTGTGATATTGCTTTAATTAACATTGGTATACGTGAAACGTATATGGTTCAATATGGTTTTGGCTACTGCAAGTTATTTTTATACTTTTTCATTCGACAAATTACCTGGTAATAATTTCCACTAATTAAAACTTGCTGTAATTAAGAATCCCCACC
Organism: Hetaerina americana; assembly: GCF_022747635.1. NCBI lineage: Eukaryota > Metazoa > Arthropoda > Insecta > Odonata > Calopterygidae > Hetaerina > Hetaerina americana. The sequence goes on from NW_027287538.1 coordinate 1,807,199, forward strand.
TCTATCCCACCCCTAATGAGACCCTCATTACATGTAACATTTGCACCCAAATGCGTGTGGCAGTAAGATTACAGAATTCAGTTGTTTTTTGCAGTAGGCGTGCGCGTGCTGAAACCTCGCTTGGAGATGTACTTTTAAACTAAACCGTAAGCCCTTAATTAAAAATGGAAATTTAAAATACTCCAGTAAATTCTAAGAGTCAATGAGCTATGCATATCATATTGTAATGAAATGAAATAATTTACTTTGCAATTCCAAACACTTTATGTAAAAATACACGACCATTGGTTTCGACGTTGAACGTCATCGTCAGGTTGAAATCATCATGAAATGAAATAATTTACAAAGTAAATAATTTCATTTCATTTCAATATGTTATGTAAATTCCATAAAGTTACGCCTGAAACTAATTTTATTCAGAGCGATGCATATTTCACTTGCAGACGGATTAAACTGATATTCAAAATACAGACGGAAATAGTTCCCGAGGAATATTGGCTGGAAGATGATTGTTTATTATAAACGTTCCTCTCGTTGAAGCCCTCGCTCTGATCAGAGAGCAACTGGACTTGTCTGAGTTCGACGACAAGGGTTTATTCAGTGAAAAGGGCATATTTTGCCGAGAATGTGTCCCCATCACGATCTTCAACAGTATATCCATCTACATCTAAATAATAGCCCGCAAGGCGCCGCGGGGGCGTGTGGCGGGGGTGTTAAAATAGAATAAAACCTCATGTAAAAAACAAATAATGTTAACTCTGCCAAAATATTAGTTTGATCATGCACTCGATAAATTTTACTCACGCGGAAGAAAGTCAAACAACGATTTTCAGCAACAGGGCACGTAGAGTCAATGCATACCCTACAACTGTCCAAAAGAAACATGCAAGATATCGACAAATATATACACTACCGATCATAATTATCTCCTGCGCGATTTCTGTCATGTCTATTAGGATATCAAATAATGCTAGAAAAAAGACATTTTATATATTTCCGTTCTACAAAAAATCTCCCTGATTTTATGGCGGTGATTTCATTTACCATACCATATATATTCCATACATATATACACCATAAGTGGGGACCTGTGATATGTCTAATTAACATCCTCAGATAAGTAACCTACCTCAAATTTACGCAATAAATTTAATCTTTTTTTAAGCCTACGGGAAACTAGTGGCTCTCACCCTATTTCTATCAAATAGTGTCGTGACACTGCTACCTTGTTCATCAAACAACTTTTCTAAAACCTAGCTGCTCTTCGTTGCACTAAATCTAGTTCCGAAATTAAGCCTACTTCATGAGGATCCCATGTACTTGAAGCCACGTTGAAAACTGCAATACAGGAGAGAGTGTTAGGCAAACGAGGAAAGGGCAGAAACAGGATAGGGATGTTGGATGGGATGAAGGGAGGAAGGAAGTACTCAGAGATGAAGAGGGATCTGATGTAGACCAGGTTGCTGGATTGTATTTTGTTAGGAATCACAAAATATTATTTGGTAGTTGCGTCCATCCAAAAAACCTACCTTAACCGGTAGATAATTTAATTACTTAATAATCCTGTAATTCAATACTGTGGAATGTAAGTACTTTCTTTCGTGTGATTAGTATTTATTGAGCGCATGGTCAAACTAATATTTGTTTAGAGGTAGCATGATTAAGATTTTGAATGCATGGCTGATGACCTAACACCCCCCGCCACACGCCCTTGCGGCGGCTTGCGGGATATTGCGTAGGCATTGATGTACATCTGGAGGTGTATAAACATATTTTAGAAAAATATCGTTATCGTTCACGCTAACGTGACACTCGGAGTAAAATGATACAGAGACTGTAGAAGATCCACATTGAGTCAAAGCAGAGGTTGGTGAGCCAGAGAGTGGTGGAGGCCTCGAAAGGGACATTTACATAAAATACGAAAACATTCTAGCAGTAGGCCTTAAAATAAAACAATATCATAAAAAACACTAATACCATAACTCTTGTTAAATTCAAATATAATGGTGTCTGGTGTCGGTTGTTGGAATACGTTTAAACTGGATTTGGAAAGAAAAACTCTTTAATTTTTTGCTTGTTGTTAAGTTTCGAATAATTTACCGTGTGAATTATGAAAACCGTAGTAATCCAGATGAGGGCAGGAAGGAAAGCTCAAGAATTAAAATGACAACAGATCGCCATACCAATCGGTCATGTTCGGATGCCCTGGATTGTCTTATTTTCCCGTCGACTCTTTATCGATTATTTACTCTCGAGTGAAATTGGACAACCCTGAGAAAACCACGGAGTAGGGGAGAGGGAAACGCTGACTGGATGTTTTCCCCTTTTTGGTTTCATGCAACTGCTTGGAATCTTTAGATATATTAATGGAGCATTACATAGAGACAACATAGCGCTTACATTTACTCGTACTTCTAGTTACGTATCAGGTTGGTGGCTGGTGTACAGCGACGTCCCTCACAAAGGGTTTGGATCCCGGAGGGGGCAGGGTTTTCGGTGGTATCCCTGCTGGAGGTGCTTTGAGCAGAGTGCCGTGAGGGTGGATTACGCCGTCCATCCGATGGGACCTTAGTTAAACATTCGACTTATAGTTACGTCTTTCTTAAGAATAGGTCCATCCCGACGCCGGGTTTCTCTGCGCACCGTTGCCGCACAAATCCTCCCTCCACCAAATCATCAAGCAACCCCTTGATGGCTCAAAAGACCCTAGTTGCCGGTCGCGTGTCCATCGCAACAACTGCTCATCCTAAGACTGCTTACCTCAGGAGGAAACGAAGCGACGTACCAGGTGTGCGGGTAGGAAATTCGGATTTCAGACAACAGATGGTGCACCAATGCAGTTTGTGGTATAAAGATTTTACACTTGTGCCATTTTGTTATGTGATTAACAAGAAGTGTCAGACGCGCGCAGGAGTGATAAATTGAAAAAGTGTTTGAATAGTTCAAATATGTCGAAATTTATACCAAACAAAGTGAACCAGCGGACAGTATTCTTTTTTTTATTCATTTGCAGAAAACTGCTGCTGAATCATACCAATTACTTGAAGAAGCTTATGGTCATCACAAGATACGAGTGAACGATGTGAGAAAAAGATATGAAACAAATGGTTCGATGAATGGCTCGCGGCGAAAGGGGGAAAGATTTGCTACTGCCGTGGTATCCACAAATTGCCCGAAAGATGGGAAAAATTTCTAACTAGTCATGGAGCATACTACTTTGAATGGAGCTCTTTTAATGATTATTGAGAATTTTTATTTTTTTAAATCCACATTTCGTACTTGTACACCAACTAGCTCACTTTACGAGTGTTGCTCGAGCCGCCTATTGAGACCATAGATTCCACGAAACACGTCAACATAGGAAAATTAGACGAATAATTGAAGCACTAACGACCATCTTGACATTGACCCTGGAGTGGAAATGGTGAATTAATCGGGAGATCATTATGACGTCAGTTTTAAGCAGCTTTTGATCTTAATGGACAGAAAAACTCAATTGTCTTTAACGCGCGCGCGTCTTCAAAAAGACGCGCCAATGGCCCCCAGGGTTACTTCCCGTGGCTAGGTTTGCCTCGATGAAAGAAGACACCTTGCTTTTCCACAGAATTTTTCATCAGGTACGTTCGAAAAAGCGTCAGAAAAGAAGTAAAAAAATAGCGAGAGAGATAAACAAAAGATGTTTCTGGTAACGTAAGTCCAGGATTAGCGTGGACAGAGTGACCACGACTGAAATCGGTTCAACTGAAACATGTATTTGGCAAATATGGTCACTCTGGATGACAGACATGTCAAGCAAAGCAGTCATTTTAGTTTCAAGTCTGTCCTTCTGATCATAATATACTTGAGAAATGGTCTATTCAAGGTTAACACAGGTGCTCACCAAACTTGATAGATGCCGTTTTGGGAACAATATTCTCCACAGCAATGTCACAAAAGCAATTAGGATCAATCCTCACTAATTGGCAAGTAACTCCAAGTACCTCGAAATTATTTGGAAAAGAAGTAGGCTATGCTAAACATTAAAATAGGAGGGCAAAAACTAGAGCAGGTAGAACAGTTTACGTATCTCGGTAGTGTTTCGGACCAACACCGTCAAAGTAGTAGGGACGTAAATAATTGCGCTAGGCAAAGAGGCTTTCACAAGGAGGAGGGAGTTGATGACAGGGACTTTGAGTAAGGGTGTTAAGAAAAGGCTCGTAAAAACTTTGATATGGAGCGTAGCTATGTACGGCGCGGAAATGTGGTCACTGAAGCAGGAGGATAGGCAATTAACCAGTGCATTAACTATAACAACAGCAATAACAATAATATATTTATAGCGGTTGCGTCTAATTGTCATAATTCGATGTATCATTCGCTCACGGAGAGTCGAACGCAGTTATCCAGTTAGTTCACGTTTCGGCAGTCGCGCGAATTCAGCAAAAATCCAGAAAGAGAGAGGCCCAATTACTCAGTCCCTGCCCATCCCATCATCCCTTCCCTTTGACAAACGGCTAAGGAGTGAGTCTCCATCCAAAAAAAATTAGACCATGAAAAGAAAATCTCGAAAGAAAAGAATCTGCGAATCCTCCCAAATGACGGATCAAACCATGGCACTCCTTGGCATATTATTAAAGAGAGGGATCAACAAAGGATGCGTCACACTTTCACACAATTAATGGTATCACATGAGACCCTGTCTCTTTCCCCGGCGATACTCGATAATTTCCGTTTAAATGCGAAAAGACGACCGGGAAAAGTGGAAACATGACGCCTATTGGCACATTAAATGAAATAGCCACAAATTATTCATGCCCTAAATGTGATGCTCTAAAAGTTCCCCATTTCCCTCGTGATCTGCAAAAGTAATTTTCGGGACCACATGACAAACAATGGAACATCGAGCAAAAAAAATAATACTAGCACATGAAACAAAACAAAAGTATCAAAAAATACACAAATGATCATCCACTACGTTTAGCTCTACAAATTGGATGTATTGCGTTTCTAGTCGACATGAAGTATAAAATAAGGAAATGAATTTGAGTGCTCATCTAAGGATGTCCAAGGGGCCTCTGAAACTACAAGGTCACCACTTCCCGGACCGCCCTCGGTCACCCCCCCCCCCCCCCCCGGCCGCCCCATGGTCGTCGCAACGGATTCCTCCTCCTCGCGGCGTCTGGGGCTTCAATTACCTGCTATTTAAAATTCTCACAGTTTATGGGCGCCTTTCAGCATGAAACACGTTCCTGGAGGTGTAGACCCATGCCTGTTAAATCCGAAACTATCTATGAACATTTAAGGCGGTGGAGTTATTTTATTGGCTTAAAAGTCACCGTTAATACCCTCCCCCCCTCAACAATCAATTGCCTCGGCGACCGTCGTTTGTCCCTAAATCTTCCGTTCCCTACGTACGTGACCCGACACGCTCGTGCGTCAACAGTCCACTGATCGGATTATGGAATGCATTCAAATGCGCACTTTAGTGCGTGCGTCGGCTCGCGAGCGACGCCCCTGGATAGGGGTGGTTGAGGAAGACGGCGGTAAATTTCCTCTCGGGCCTGCGGGAATAGATTTGACAAACCTTTACCGAGGTATCCCATTACCTGCGGCTAGAATCACCCCCGGAGCACCCTATCACCCCTCCAATGCCACTTTATTCCACTTTTTCCTCCGAAAAGGGTTTTTTATTAATGGCCCCTACCAGCCACTTTGACGAGACGCCTTCGCCCCCACCCCTCCCCTTACCTGTTCATCCCCTCCCCCCTATTCGCCACCTCCCCCTCCCTATTCTCCCCCTCCCTATTAGCTCACTCGCTTTATCTCTCTCCCTCCTGCCGAAAGGACTGAAAATGGGAAGAATACCTCCCGTGAATCCTATCCTCCACTCCCCCCTCCCTCGCACCCCCCTGCCATACGCCGTCGCCCTGCAAGAAGACGTCATCACGCCACCACCCTTCCCCCCCTCGCCTCCTCCATTTCCGCTTGGGAAGGGATTTGACGCCATAGAGCGGGAGGTTGGGGGTGCGCGTGGACGCCTGAGAATCCCCCTCTCTCGGCCGGTGGCGATCTTTTACGCAGCGATTAAGGCAGTCTCCGGGGGATTTCGGGGGGTAGGGGGGGCACAAGGGGGAGGGGATGAAGGCGAGGCCACCACCTTGCCAGCGGAGGACCCACACCCGCCACCAACACGTCTCCTCGCCGTGGGGTGATTATTCAACCTCCGCTCCACTCGTCGTAGTCCTCGTCATTCCACTCCGTAAACCCCCCTTCCCCCCTGTCGACGGCAACAAATGCTTACGCCGGAATGGTTATTTTGAAAAAAATTGAGAGCACTAACAAAAAGGAGCCGCATTACCACGGCGGTAATCTGGCCTTTCTTGTGTACGCCCGACAAAAGTAGTCCAATGTCTTAGCGTCCACGGAATTGATTGCGGAGGCTTAACGTGCGATTTTGGCGGCATTTAGAGGAATACGGTAAGAGTGAAGGGGAAGTGAGGGAAGGAGTGAAGTAGCCGAAAGAAGTATTTACAAGATGAAGAGACATGATGGCCCTGAGGAAATGGGCGCGTATGAAAAGAAAAGGGACTGGAATCGGAGGGGCGAAGCGGTGTGGGCGTGGATTGAATACATTTGAGATGTGGCAAGCGGAGAATAATGGAGGAAACGGGTCGGACCAAAGGGAAGAGGAGCACTGGAATTCAAAATGTTGTGAGTGGGGAGGGCAAGATGGTGGGGGAGATGCGAAAGTGACTCAGATAATGAGAAAAATATTTTAATCCCTATACAATATTCGATTATGAAGTAATAGGAAAAGTTTCGGAAGTACTTCTTCCCTTGAGCGTCGACTCACTTTTGCCAGAGTGGCGCCTCCATGACTCGAAGGCTCCCTGGAAGACAGAAGGTCCTTAAGGGTACGCGTGCAAGCTTCTTTGAGGGCGCTTAAGGGTCCCACGGCGGTGTCATTTGATGGAGGGAAGATTTCTCTTTTCGGAAGAGGAAATAGTCTGCTGGTGCCGAGTCGGGACAGTAAGGGGGTTGGGGAATCGTCGCGATGGCGTTATAGAGGGTCTTCGCAAGCAGACACTCTCGACTCTGCTTTTCTTGGTCGTCCTTGGTCGAGACCTTTGGGAGGACGAGTTTAGCGCAGATCTTTCTCATTACCAACTTTTCAGTGATAATGGTGTGCACTGTCATATCAATGCCAATATACGATATCTGCGATCATTTTGCACACTCAACCGAAGACAGTCTGAATTCAGCACTTCACACAATGCACGTCAGGAAAAAATATATACGTACGATACTTTTTATCCACAGCATGAATGTTGAAAGGAACTCATAAAATATAGATAAATGGTTGCACTTTTTTACATATATAGGTGGAAAAGTGCAACAATTGTATCAGCCAAGCATGGAATGAATGGGTGAAGGGGATAGAGGAAGGAGCAGAGGGCAATAATTTTCAGACGGCAAGTGAATGGCCCTAGAGAACGTATCGTACGAATAGATGGACAAATAAATAATGCAGGGAAAACAAGAAGAAAGTCTGTCGATGCTTAGTAGTAAATGGTCGTAGGGTTGTGTCGGAAAGAAAAGTTTGAAATGAGCACCTCGGACGAGTGAGCTCACTCAACGAGGCAAGAGCGAACGACTCTTAGCTGTCCAACAGCTGTCAATGAAAAGACCGGATGCTGTTACCACGATTCCCCGTATGAGATACGTGGGCGTCGGTTGCAAGCGACGTCGTTTTTGCTGCTTCTGTGTCTGTCGGTGAAAGGGCAGTCCGGGGAATGGCATTCACTTTTGCCCTCCCTCGTGCGGCAATCGCTCGCGCCCGCGATAGCGGGTTTATCACGGCTTGGTAGTACTTCGTGATAAGAGCTGAAATATATGCCTTCGATTTATTTTCAAAGGGCTAAGAGGGGAGAGTTGACATGCAATCTGTTTGTTCCTGGAGTCATTGAATTTCCATGCGCGGTAGAACTGCGATCGAAAGCTACTATATTACGTGTTCTCCAATACATCCATCACACCTTCGAGCATTTCAAATAGGGAATCCACCCGTTTAACTCAAATGAGATAAAATTGCACTATTTAGCTTATTTCACCATTGATCAATAAATAATTATTTTCATTATTTGAACAGGACGAGATAAAGATAATTCAACCAAAATGCAATACGCATAGAGGAAAAATAAAAATAAGTGAGGGTTTCCCTTAATATTTACTAGAATTGAGAAACATATTCCATGCGGAGATCAGAGCTAAGCATTGGTTCCACTTTCCAAAATCAATGTGCTTTGACGTGCACCGTTCAGCTGTATGTGAATTTGAGTGTATTCGATCTAATGGTGCTTTTCAATGTGCGATCCATTATTATTATGTATTGTTTGTAGATGTTGATATTCTATTTTGTTTATTATGGTTGTTGCTAAACACGTCAATATTAAGCCTCCTCACGGTGTTGACGTTATAAGCATTTTTCATTATTTCAACCGCTTCTTGTATTATGAGTCTCGCGAGCCTACTCGGCGGCAGCTGCCGGAAGCAGCGCGGAACCTTCGTTGTTAAAGAATATTATTATTATTTTGTATTTTGATACAATTTTCTATTGATCCCTTCACAATTCATTTGAGGTAAAAACACATATTTTTGTAATAAAATGAAATTGGCAGTTTGACAGCAATAAGTAATTTATTTACAGCACATTATTGCTTGTATTTATCAAGGTTTTTATCAGACATTTATATTTTATATTTCTTCGATAATAATTCCCCAGACAATCCAATCTGATAAAAACACTCGCATTTCTAATATAGGCAATTAGTTTTCTGATTGTTTCAACTCATTAAACATGAAATATTTTCTAAGATACATTTGAATTACCATCATTTAAATCTTGGGAGTGATAATTGAGGTGGTTTACCGTTGCCGTGTTGTGAATTATCCCAAGCTTTAGTTTGTCAGTCAGCCAAGGGGTTGCAAACATTGCTAAGTGAATTGGAAATTCAGTGCGAGAGGTATGGGATGAGAATCAATATTAATAAAACAAAGGTTATGCGATTTTCTAGAAAGAAAAAGGCTAAGCTTAACATTAAAATAGGAGGGCAAAAACTAGAGCAGGTATAACAGCTTACGTATCTCGCTAGTGTTTTGTATTAACACGGGCAAAGTAGTAGGGACGTAAGGAGGAAGAATTGCGCTAGGCAAAGAGGCTTTCTCAAGGAGGAGGGAGTTGATGACGGGACTTTGAGTAAGGATGTTAAGAAAAGACTCGTAAAAACTTTGATATGGAGCGTAGCTATGTACGGTGCGGAAACGTGGTCATTGAAGCAGGAGGATAGACGTAGATTGGAGGATTTTGAAATGTGGGTGTGGAGAAGAATGGAGAAGGTGAAATGGACAGAGAAGAAAACAAACGAGGAAGTACTTGGTATGGTGGGCGAAGAGAGGGGTTTTTTGGGAGCAATCCTATGGAGGCAGGAAAAGTGGATGAAGGGGATATTGGCCGGCAGTGGGATGTTGAAGACTGTGATAGAGGGGAGAATGTTAGGCAAACGAGGAAAGGGAAGAAACAGGATTGGGATGTCGGACGGGATGAAGGGAGGAAGTAAGTACTCAGAGATGAAGAGGGACCTGATGTAGAGTAGGATGTTGTGTTTTGCTAGGGGTCTGAAATTATTTAATTAGCACTTATGTCCATCCAAAAACCTACCTTAACCGGTAGATCACCTAATAATAATAATGTGAATTACCAATTATTGGGACCATGAGACAAGCCTTGGATTTTGAAAGACCAAGTCGATAGTTTCTACATTTGAACTGGAAGCTGAAACGACGCAAATGAATATGTATTCCAAATTCCAACTGAATCTAATTGCAAAATAACTGATAATTTCGTGAAAATAATATTTCCAAGCTTAGATTACTTTTAATTACTTGTAGACCTAATTTTATTCATCCGTTTACTATTTCTCTTCAGCAGATCTTTACGATAAGAGTTTAACCGCAAGTTTCTTCGATTTTCATTTGGCTTAAATTTGAAATATATAATTCCTTCATAATCCAATCTTTTTTGCAATTTTCGTATCCTATTCGAAGCATTCAATTGTCAAAGAAGTCTTAGCACAATATACATCAGCTCTTTGACGTAACATATCTCATTTATTTACGGCCGGCTTTAAAAATATAAATTTCGGTGTTGACCATCTTTCAGTGAAAAACATATTTTTTATCGGGTCTTGTTCGTGGAGCAGTTTCTCTTGACGATTGCTATCAATTAAGCTTTTTAGAAATTTATCAATCTTTGGAATACATCTGAATCTCTTCTGGCGAACACCACCACGCAAATTCTCCCCCTAATCCACGCTGCCATTCAGTGCATAAAAACTCCTCTCTTCACGTATCCCTTAACCCTTCAAGGATTCCACGTCAATCCTACATGCCTCCACATCCTTATTTTATTTCCCTTAATAGCCTTTTAATCCTGCCATCAAGTATACCTCGACTATTCTCATATTTACCACTATATTTATGCCTATGCTTGCTGGCCGTATTTCTTTGCCACGCACATAGTTGCTCTATTCATTGGGAGACCTGAGGCCTGAATTGAGGACAACTCCCCTCGATTCAATCCTCGCTTGAGTTTCTTCTTTTTCGGTGCGCTCCTGTGTTTTTCATTTATTTTGTGCGGGTCACCTATGCGTCGGCCAATCGTCAACCATCAGTCCAACAGTCGCCGAGGCTGTTTCGCCGTATATCACTTGTTTGGAATAATTGATTGTGGCCATAAATTGACATTTGGACCTGCTTCTTAAGATGCCCAATGGGTTGTATAGTAAGTGGAAGAAATGAAAAATATATTGATTTACAGTATACTTTCATCCTCGCGGGTTCAATTTCCATAATAGTCAAGATGACGACGAGCTCCTAACGTGTCAAGACTTGACAAGGGCTTGCTAATTGTAATTGCAGGAAATCAAATTCAACTGAAGATTACGAATGCAGATAGCACACTGAAAAATCTTCGTAACACTTTTGGAAGGTTTGCGGAAACATAACCCTGACTTGTAATAGTGAATTTATTCCACATTCATGCCAATTCCCTGATCATCTTGGGTGAGCGCATGTACAGTTGAGGATGACCAATTACGTCGATATCCAATCCATACTGCTGACATTGGGGAAAAATATTTTTTCTCGTGTATCTCGAGTGCGGATAATTAATTATTATATTTTTCAAAAAATTCCGCGCAGAAAGACGAAATTTTAAACGTGAATTTACATCGTAGGAATAATTACTCAAAGAGAATTGCTCACAATAAATATCATTGCAATGCGGTGATATAACTCGTCGCCCCCATTTTAACGGCGCGCCATAGACTAGCCTAAAAAGGCATGGCGGTCGATTCGTTGATTTAAAGTAGCAATATATTTTTTAGGAGCTTCAACGACTTAGTTTATTTGCATTTTTTTTTAATCCCGCAAATTTTCGTGGGCCTCTACTCATGTGACTCTCCGTAGTAATTTTGAAAATGCATAATTAAGGAAATATAAACGTGGACCATGGATTGAGATTTTTTTCGTATTGATTTGAACTCGCAGTGATTTCCGGTTGAGATTCGTCCTATGCCCACGAAGCATTCAATGTAATTCCAAATGGAACTATTCGAAAGAAAATAAAAACGAAACACTTAGTGGGCCATAGCAGAAGAGCGCGTTTGCGGTGAAATTCCCGAGTGACCGGTGTAAAGTGGTTGGCGCGGAGGCGGAAGGAGAAAGCCAACCGGCCGCCAACCGTTCGTTCATTCCTTCGTTAACTATGCGGATGGATTCATGCGCTACACGGCAGTCAGTCAGTCTTCGGACGCCACCGGCACGTCGCCGCTTCCTGCCGCCGAGGCCCGGGACCCATTCACACGCGGTCGATCACGCCCCCCCCCCTCTCCAAATGGCCTTTAAAAACCTCCCTTTCCCACTTCCCCGCCAACTATATTTTGCCAATATAATTTCCGGTCCACCTTTTCCATACACCCTTTCGCCTCCGCCACTTTTATGCAAATACTTCTTTTCACCTTTCGTCTATATTTCAGATTACCCATGTGCGATTCGTAAACCAAGACAACTTTTAGTAAAAAATGTAGCATCGAAGCCATGGTCAGTGAAATGAGAGGGAGAGGAGATTAAACGGTGGACATTCAAAGCCGTGATGTCTGTCCAAGGCGGCACTCAATCTTTCAACTATGGGTGGAATGCGGTACGGTGGCTGCGCGCCAGCATGGAGGAACGAAATACGCATAATTCAAGACATGATCGGCATACCAAGTTTAGGGCAGTTTGATTTCAGTGAGAGTTTGATCAAATGCGAAGACTGATAGAAAAGGAAAGAAAGATTACATTTAATTTTGTTCGTTGCAAATTCAAGAGTAATCATTTTCAATCAATGACTCCAGGTTTAAAAATTTCACTTTCCTGCGATCCCATTCTCTTATTTTACGCAACATATTTTCACATAAGTTGAAGTACTCATACCGAACGCAACTTAGCATTGAAGAAAAGTTGACAAATTTATACGATGTTATTTTGAAGCATTGGACAATAATAAGATTTCCTTCGCGGTCGATGTATTTCAATCAATCCCGATGACGTCGAGTGGTGAACACATTCCAGTTGTAACATTCGAGGTAAACAGATTTGCACGCCAATCAGAACGTAAGGAGCTTTTTAAAGTGTTCGCGAGAGTTACTCGTCCCATATTATCGCGGTGAACATCCAAGTTGATCCAACTTGCCGTTATTGAAGTCACCCCGGCATGTTTCCGGGCACATGCCCTTTGTCCTCGCCGGCGGGCGAGCGATTGTCCCGGGAGGTCATGAATTGCGTCCATCCAACATCCACTCCGTCTCTTCCGTCCGACGTTCCTTTTTCAATTGCGGCACAATTGCTTTGTTCGGGTTTCCTCTTCCACCTGCCGTGTGCTTCCCCTCAACACCCTCTCCCCCCTCCCTCAACACACCCCCTCCTCCACCACACGGACGTATGCGCGCGTGTGGGCATCGACTCTGCACGGCAAAGGGAAGCCCCACCGCCCGTTGTTCCCGTTGGACGCCCGCCTTTCCACTCCCGCCCGCTCACTCTGGATTTCGACCGGGCTCCCTCCCTCCCGGGCTCCGCTCCTGCCCTCCTCCGCTACCCTTCGAGGTCCTCTCCCGCCCAAGATGTTCTCCCCCGCACCAGTCAGACGTCTGGGCTCGGTCACGCGGTGGCGCCCGCCCGCAGCCGTGGGATACCCCCGCAGCACCCATCTTCGATTTTGGCCTCAAAAATGAAATCGATTTCGGGATGAAAGCGCGTGCTGTGTATAATTCTGCCGGCGGGAGGACCATTTATTGTTCAAGAAGGAGATGCAGCAGAAACCTGCACGTTGGTCTCAATGGTTGTCGGAGTGAATCGAAAGAAAGAATAACAACATTATTGGCAATCGTGCGTTGGAAGGTACTGGGAACACGAAGGCTACGTGCAAGCTTTGGACTGCTCTAGAGGCGGGTGCATATCCCACGAGTTGAGGCTGACAAGGAGGGAATAACTTATCTTTGCGTTACATTGATGGGCAGAATTTCCCATTCTTACCGTTGAGTTTTGCATGACCTGTCTCGTTGTGGTGGGGGCCTGTCGTATAAATGGTTGTGGTTCATTTTTACTCCCTTTTTTGTTATAGCAGGTAACTAGTTTATTGGGTGAATTGACCCTTGTTTTGAATCGGGTCTTCCTCCAGCATCTATATACACATCTGCAACTTTATGTGATATATTTTTGCTACAGTTGCGGGTGCATGTGCTTGTTAGTTGATATTTTATTTATCTTCATGCGTGTAAGTCAAACATGAATATATACGCCTCTGTGGGTGTACATTTGCATGAATTCGTTGGTTTTGCATGTGTTTTTCTTCTCTTTTACGGGCAATGACCGAACACCCCCCACCACACGCTCCGCAGGGTCGCTTGCGGGTATTGTGCAGATGTAGATAGGCGAGACTACGATACTCGTACAAGACTCGTACGAGACTCGTACAATAGAAGTGAGATGATATGGACAACCAAATTGACAGATACGTACATGAGTGCGACACGCTCTCTCGAAAATTTTGTGAGCACAACAGCTCTATGGTGCATTGGGGCGATCGGGAGTGAGAAAAGTATTCGAAAATAAAAGAGCACCGAATGTCGACAGGAATGCGAATGTCGCCGACTTACGTGTGGATTGGCTCGTGAAGGTGAACCATAAACGTATGTGAAGCTCCTGGAGGTCAAACTACCCATGCAGTTATGTCTAAGGTAATGACTCCGGGAAAGGTGGGGAAATTGGGCGAGAGGTGTTTTACATAGTGATGTGTAAGAATTACAACTCGTTCGATCCTGCCGAAAGAAGTACAAGGAAATCACATTCAAAGGGATCTCAGAAAACAAAATGGACAGCGGAAACATTTATCGAAAAGCAAATAGGATGTACATTTTTTTATTTAAATTCGGATCTCAAATGAAAGCAGAATGAATTGGAAATATTCAGTAAGCATTTTCATCTTTGAATAAACTCCACAGCCAGGCTTTGAAAACTACACGTTAATATTTGTGAGCAGTCATTTACCATTAGATAACATGAGAATTTGCGACGAGGAGCAATGGCTTTCCTAAATCCTTGGAGTTTTTCTATCGCGAGATTTGTGTTATCTGACGAGGGTTGAGTCGGCCGTGGGAGGGAAGTCCCTGAGGTGCAGGGAAGTTAGAAGGGGAGCGGCGTTTGTCGTAGCGGCGGTGCGGCTGGCGGGGAGCATTGACGCCGGCGATCGTCAATGGGTGGCGCGGGTGAGAGGGAGAAAGGGACCGAATACGTCCTTTTATCGCCACCGCGCGAGATACGAGTTGGGCCTGTACCTTCAGCTATCAAGACGATCGTGATGGCCATGTTTATGGGCATCATTCTAAATGGAGTTTGCGTTGCAATCGACGCATGCTCGAGAGGCTTGCTGCTTGGCTTCCCACGCGGACATTTTGGAAGCGCGGGGGCGGCCGGTTTACCGACGGCGCTCTTGGGCGCTCCCGTCTCTGCAAGTCCCTCGGACTCCCAAATAGCTCGCTTGGTCCCAAGAGCGGAACAAGAGGATAGGGTGATATCATATGGATAATCATATCATAGAGGGTTTTTTTACTCTCTGCTACAGATCTAATTCAGGAAGTGGATATTTGAAATTCAAAGAATTAAACTTGGTTATTCAAGTACTATACCTAATTTAAGAGCGGAAAAAAGTGGTTTTTTAGAAAGAGGCTCAGTGGACCCCGTCGTCCAAGCTGCGATTTAGTGCGTTGATGTGTATAACCTCTGACGATTTATCCACTCCCGTTATAATTTACATAAAGACGCTATTGGTAAACTTGACGCTATTCTCATGCCTTAACGGTGTTCAAATGATTCTTTCCCAAACGGCGTGAGAAATTGCGACGGAACTGAACTTTGGGCGTCATAGCCGAGCGTTTTTTATTTATTTCTTGAAAAAAATATCAGATTTGAATGAATGGACTTACAGTTCAAAACGAGCTAAACAGTGACGAGTGCCTCACATCTAATAGTATCCGTTAATACGCTAGTTTTATTTCATCGGCTAAAAACCATCATTATTATTATTATATTTAACGCGAACTAATGCAATAGCAATGGATATGATGTGCCTCTCGTGGCATTACCAGGACTTAAAATACAATTGTTCAACATGGGGAAACATTTTACATAATTAAGTATTTCAAATATTCCTGGAATCAAAGGTTAAACAGTTTTGAGATGAACTTAAACCTGTGTTTCTCCGCACAATTTACATTCATTCCAACAAAAATCCGATTGATTCTGATTTAATGCGACGCCTTGGTTGTTGTTCTCCTCAAATTCATCAGCTGCAGTTCACTCGTTTGATCTGCATCGGGATCAATCACGTCCTTGGGTCTGCATCCCTCTGTAGCTGTGAGTAATGCCTCGGTTCCTCAGAAGTGAACAGCTCATATCTATTGGCGAATTTACCCCTGGCGATATCGATAAATAAATTAAACTCACCCCATGCTTGCTTCCCTGTGGTATGCAGAGACGCGCGTCAAAGTTGGAAGAAAGTATACATGCGGATTCACGAGTTCTCACCTCTATATTGGTGGCTGAATCGGGTTGGGACCCCTACCCGATTCAACCAACAATATAGAGGTGAAAACTCGTGAATCCGCATATGTACTCGCTTTCCGATCTTTTAAAATCCCCACACTTAACCGCTACCTTTAATTCGCCTCCCTGCATTCCCAGCACCTCCCCCCCCCCAGACCACTTAACACCCTCCGAAAATTTTCAGTCTTACTTGAAGAAGGCCTCGGAGAAGGCCCTAGGCTCAAATAAGCTACAATGTGTGTGCCCTTTTCAGTGCTACCTATTTTTTTTTGTGCTCTATTGAGCCGTCCAAATGCTATATTGTTCTTGTGAGTGATTCAACATCATCGATATACATATATATGCGCATATATATATATACTATATATATATACTACCTTGATCAAAAATTTCCCGGAATTTATTCAGAAAATTAAAAATACAAGTTTATTCATCTAAATCTATATTGTCCCCTTCAAAGTAATCCCCATCGACTGCAACACACTTATGCCAGCGCTTGATCCAATCCTCGAAACATTTTTTATATTCGGTTTTCGGTATGTCCATCAGTGCTTCCTGCGATTTTTCCATTACTTCCTCTCGGCTGCTAAAACGCGTTCCCCGTAATGGTTTTTTAACTCGATTGAACAGAAAGAAGTCACAGGGAGCCAAATCAGGTGAATTCGGTGGCTGTTGGATGGTATTTGTTGCATTTTTCGTCAAAAAATTACGAATAATGATAGCACTGTGCGACGGTGCGTTATCATGGTGCAAAATCCACGAGTTTTCTGCCCACATTTCTGGTCTCTTTCGGCGAATTGCTTCACGCAAACGTCTCATAACGCCCAAATAATACTCTTTGTTTACTGTCTGGCCTTCTGGCAAAAATTCATGATGCACTACACCGTTGTAATCCATGAAAACCGTCAGCATTGCCTTCTTTTTTGACTGAAAACGACGTGGTTATTTTGGTCTCGGCTCATTTGGTGAACGCCATTCACTTGCCTGATGTCTGGATTGCGTGTCGTACTCATAAACCCACGTCTCGTCTCCAGTAATGATCCTTTTGATGAATGTGGGATCGGATTCAGCCTCGCAAATCATGTCTTTTGCGACGTCAACACGGTCTCTTTTTTGCATGAAATTGAGGTCTTTTGGCTCTGCTACACGACGGAAACCCAAATCATTAACCACAATGTCTTGGGCGGATCCATAGGCAATGTTCAAGTCCTCCGCTATTTCTCTGATGGTTAATTTGCGGTTATTGACCAACATTTCTTTTACTTTATCAATTTTTTCACCGACTTTCGATGTCGATGGTCTGCCACTGCGTTCATCATCTTCGATTGACTCACGACCACTTCTGAACCGCTCGTGCCACTGGTAAACGACCGTTTTTTTTAGAGAATCGTTGCCGAAACACTTTTCCAACATTTCCAACGTCCGTGCGCCACTAAATCCGTTTTTTACGCAAAATTTAATACAAGTTCGTGGTTGCAAATTTAAATCCATTTCTGAAATTGTAAAAAATCGCCAACACACACAGAGATAGATGTACTCTTGGCTACGTAACTTTTGCAAATGTCAAGTTATGACACTAAGATTTAAAGGGAATATCAACAACAGATGTACCAATTTAACAAAAAAAACAGAACTCAAATCGGAACGATGGGAGCGCCACACGGTGGTTATTCCGGGAACTTTTTCATCAAGGTAGTACTATATATATGCAGTCTTCCTTGAAGAAGGCCTCGGAGAGGGCCGAAAGCTTAAACAAATTATTGTGTGAGTGTCCTTTAAATATTACTATTTATTTGTGTTCTATTGTGCCGTCCCACTATTATATGTATGTATGTATATATATATATATATATATATATATATATATATATATATATATATATATATATATACATGTATATGTATATATAACACTTTTTGAAAGTCTCACGGACGTGAATAATAATGTATAACACTTAGCACTAGTGGACACAGACAAAAACACAGAAACACACAAAAAAGAGACTCATTATTTTTCGAATTTTCGGTGGTCGTTGCCACCTTTATCAAGGAAGAGAGGGACAGAACTGAAGGGAATACGAGGGCTGGAGCGATGGGATGCGATACATGTATATATATATTTATATATATATATATATATATATATATATATATATATATATATATATATATATATACATATATATATATACATATATATATATACATATGAATACATTTATATACACATGTATATGTATATATATATGTATATATATATATATATATATATATATATATATATATATATATATGGTTCGAGGTGGCCAGGGGGTAGAGCGCTGGACTGCTGACCGGAGGGTCCAGGGTTCGATTCCCAGACGAAGAACTCTGGGCACCTGCGGCTCCACCCAAACTAAAGTGATTTCTTGGGTGTCAGGTCTTCCTGGGAAACCATAATCGGCACAGGGAAAGGAACTGGTCCCCCTACCCTGATGTGTGAATTTCACACGCCGCATAGGGCATAGTACTGGGTCAACTCTATCATCACCTACTAAACCGACCTTCGGTTTGATTACTGTGTTTATGGTTATATATATATATTTATATATATATATATTATATATATACATATACATATATATACATATATATATATATATATATATATATATATATATATATATATATCCCTCCCCGGACTACAACCTTGACGTGGTGGAAGGGCTTGTGCGTTCCGATGACCCCTAGAGCTGTACTGGCGGGAGTAATAATTATTGCTCCTGGTAGGGTCACCCATGCCAGATAGGTCGAAGGTTAGGAGCCAGACGAAAGGTAGTCCACGCAGCGTCTGTTCCTCAGTGAGGCGGCTGCAATGGCGTCTGACCCCAGTGGGGCGGCCAGTAAGTGATGGTGTCACGTTAAAAACACTATTGAGGAAGGCAACGGGAAACCACCTCAATTATCATTCCCAAGAACAATGTGATGGACAATAGAGATATTTTGAGTCCTGGCAACCACGGGGCTCGGCCCAATCGGCCGTGTGTCGTGCCCGGCAGCGGGGGAGGCAAGGCTTCCGCGGTCGTCATCCCACGAAACCCTTGCAAGGGAAAACCAGCAGCAGCAGGACAGAAGACGCAGGAGAAGAAGACCAAATTAGTTAGAATAGGAACGTGGAATGTTAGGACAATGATGAGGACGGGGAAATTGGAGAATGTTAAGCGAGAGATGGAAGGGGAAATATAGATATTTTAGGTCTATGCGAGGTGAGATGGAAAGATAGCGGGGATTACTGGAGTGATAAGTATAGAATAATATACAGCGGTGGGGACGAGAGCCAACGAGGGGTCGCCATAGTATTAAATGAAGAGGTAGGAAGAAGCGTAGTCAACATAGAGCAGGTAACGGATAGAATACTACTAGTGGAGATAAAAGCAGAACCGACGAACTAAGTTATTATCCAGGTATACATGCCACCGAGCAACCATAAGGAAGAAGAGGTCGATAGGATATACGATCAGTTAGAGGACATGATAGCATGTGTTCCTGCAGGGAAACATTTGATAGTGATGGGGGATTGGAATGCGACAGTAGGCGAAGGAAGAGATGGTGATGAGGTGGGGGACTACGGTTTAGGCACGAGGAATGACCGCGGGGAGAAAGCAGTTGAGTTCTGCAGGAGACAGGGGTTAGTAATCACCAACACTTGGTTCAGACACCACAAAAGACGCAGGTATACATGGAAAATGCCAGGTGACTCGGGAAGATATCAGCTAGATTATATCCTGGTTAGACACAGGTTTAGGAACAGTGTGATAAATTCCCACAGCTTCCCGGGAGCGGATGCGGACTCAGACCACAATTTAGTTGTTATGAAATGTAGCGTACGTTTTAAAAAGATAAGGCAGGGGCGGCGAGTTAGAAAATGGAATGTAGAAGCATTAAATGGGTTGAAAAGAAAGGAATACAAACAGGCGGTAGAGAAAATCATGGAGGACGGTAAAGAGCAAAGTACTATTGAGGAAAAATGGGAATGTATCAAAAAAGGGTTGTCTAAAGCGGCAAAAGACACTATTGAAACCGTTAACGCTAAAAGGACTCGTAAACCATTGATCACGGATGAGATGATTACAAAAATGGATGAACGGCGAAAATGGAAGAATATAAATACAGAATTAGGCAAAATGAAGTACAAAGAATTGAACAATAAATTGAGGCGGGCAACAAATAAAGCAAAGGATGCATGGTGGAGGACGCAGTGCGAGAATATGGAAAGTCTGCAGAGGAAGGGGGAAATCGGTGCGCTTTACAGCATAGTTAAATCTTTATCGGGAAGTAAGAAAGGGAGATCAACGATAGCAGTTAGAGATAAGGCCGGTAAGGTAATAGTTGACGCAGGAAAGATCCAAGAGAGATGGAAGGAATATGTAGAAGACCTGTATAGTAAAGAGCTTAGACCAACAAAGTTAGACATTGAAAAGGAACATGACGTAGAGGAAGATAGCTTAGGTCCAGGCATACTAGACAATGAGATAGAAAGGGCATTAAGGGAGATGAAACTAAATAAGGCCGTGGGGGTAGATAACATTCCCGTGGAACTTTTGAAATGCTTGGGAAAATGTGGGAGGAAGAGGCTATATGGGCTGATCCATAGTATTTAAGAGGAGGGAATCTGGCCGGAAGACTTTGTGAGATCAGTTTTAGTTCCTATTCCGAAAAAGGTAAAGGCCACGTCATGTGAGGACTATAGGACAATTAGTTTGATATCCCACGCAGCTAAGGTTGTTCTCAGGATCATAAACAAAAGGATAGAGAGTAGGGCAAATGATTACTTAGGGGATGATCAGTTTGGGTTTAGGAAGGGGAGAGGTACGCGTGATGCCATTGCAGTAATGAGATTATTAATCGAGAGGAATATAGAACACAACCAGGAGGTATTTGCCTGTTTCGTAGATTTCGAAAAAGCGTTTGATAGAGTAAATTGGGAAATCTAATGAGTATATTGCAGAAAATAGGAATAGATTGGAGGGAAAGGAGGCTAATCCGCAACCTGTACATGTCTCAGACTGCTCAGGTGAGGATGGGAAACGGGGAGTCAGGATGGGCAGTGTTAGGAAGGGGTGTAAGGCAGGGTTGCCCATTATCACCGTTGCTGTTCAACCTGTACGCAGAAGAAATGATCAAAGAGGCATGGGAAGAACTCGAGGTAGGAATGAAAGTGGGCGGGGACTTCGTAAAATCAGTTAGGTTTGCTGATGACCAAGCTTTAGTTTGTCAGTCAGCCAAGGGGCTGCAAGCATTGCTTAGTGAATTGGAAATTCAGTGCGACAGGTATGGGATGAGAATCAATATTAATAAAACAAAGGTTATGCGATTTTCTAGAAAGAAAAAGGCCAAGCTTAACATTAAAATAGGAGGGCAAAAGCTAGAGCAGGTAGACCAGTTTACGTATCTCGGTAGTGTTTTGGACCAACACGGTCAAAGTAGTAGGGACGTAAGGAGAAGAATTGCGCTAGGCAAAGAGGCTTTCACAAGGAGGAGGGAGTTGATGACGGGGACTTTGAGTAAGGATGTTAAGAAAAGACTCGTAAAAACTTTGATATGGAGCGTAGCTATGTACGGCGCGGAAACGTGGTCATTGAAGCAGGAGGATAGACGTAGACTGGAGGCTTTTGAAATGTGGGTGTGGAGAAGAATGGAGAAGGTGAAATGGACAGAGAAGAAAACAAATGAGGAAGTACTTGGTATGGTGGGCGAAGAGAGGGGTTTGTTGGGAGCAATCCTATGGAGGCAGGAAAAGTGGATGAAGGGGGTGTTGACCGGCAGTGGGATGTTGAAGACTGTGATAGAGGGTAGAATGTTGGGCAAAAGAGGAAAGGGAAGGAACAGGATAGGGATGTTGGACGGGATGAAGGGAGGAAGAAAGTACTCAGAGATGAAGAGGGACCTGATATAGAGTAGGATGATGGATTTTGTGTTTTGTTAGGAGTAATAAAATATTTGTTTGGTGGTTGTGTCAGTCCAAAAACCTACCTTAACCGGTAGATTACTTAAAAAAAAAAAAATATATATATATATATATATATATATATATATATATATATATATATATATATATATTTATATATATGTGTGTGTGTGGATAACCATCCCGTGGAACTTTTAAAATGCTAACGAAAATGTGGGAGGAAGAGGCTATATGGGCTAATCCTTAGTATTTATGACGAGGGAATCTGGCCGGCAGAATTTGTGAGATCCGTTTTAGTTCCTATTCCGAAAACGGTAAAGGCCATGTCATGTGAGGACTACAGGACAATTAGTCTGATGTCCCACGCAGCTAAAGTTGTTTTCAGGATCATAAACAAAAGGATAGAGAGAAGGGCAAATGATTACTTAGGGGATGATCAGTTTGGGTTTAGGAAGGGGAGAGGTACGCGTGATGCAATTGCAGTAATGAGATTATTAATCGAGAGGAATATAGACACAACCAGAAGGTATTTGCCTGTTTCGTAGATTTCGAAAAAGCGTTTGATAGAGTGAATTGGGAAAAACTAATGAGTATATTGCATAAAATAGGAATAGATTGGAGGGAAAGGAGGCTAATCCGCAACCTGTGCATTTCTCAGACTGCTCAGGTGCGAGTGGGGAACGAGGAGTCCGGTTGGGCAGTGTTAGGAAGAGGTGTAAGGCAGGGTTGCCCATATTCACCGTTGCTGTTCAACCTGTATGCAGAGGAAATGATTAAAGAGGCATGGGAAGAACTGGAGGTAGGAGTGAAATTGGGCGGGGAATTCGTAAAATAAGTTAGGTTTGCTGATGACCAAGCTTTAGTCTGTCAGTCAGCCAAGGCGCTGCAAGCATTGCGTAGTGAATTTGGAAATTCAGTGCGACAGGCATGGGATGAGAATCAATATTAATAAAACAAAGGTTATGCGATTTTCTAGAAAGAAAAAGGCTAAGCTTAACATTAAAATGGGAGGGCAAAAACTAGAGCAGGTAGAACAGTTGACGTATCTCGGTAGTGTTTTGGACCAACACGGTCGAAGTAGTAGGGACGTAAGGAGAAGAATTGCGCTAGGCAAAGATGCTTTCACATATATATATATATATATATATATATATATATATATATATATATATATATATATATATATATATATATATAAATATATATATATATATATATATATATGTATATATATGTATTTATATATGTGTATATATATATAAAAAGAGACGTTTCAGGCGTGATATGGTGGAATATCATGATTAATTAAAAATAGCAATTTTCCACAAAAATCTTTGTGGAAAATTGCTATTTTTAATTAATGTATATATATATATATATATATATATACACACCAATAAAGAACGAGAGAGAGAGAGGTCTGTAGGGAAATGAGGGCGAAACTCGAAACATCTCAGAGAGTGTGGCAGTGGGGTGCATCGGGGTGGTGTGATTAGGCGACGGGATGCATTTTAAAACAATGGAAACATGTCGGGTCCTTATACAATGGACTCCCCGGGAAGAGAAGGGCTCTCCGGTGGGAAGGTTGTGAGCGGATATGGGAAACTTCATCAAAGCGAGGGGATTGGCGGGGGGGGGGGTTTGAGGTTGTACGTATGTTGGGGGTCAACAATGGATGTCATTTTGAATCGAAGCGCCCTTCGTCCAGAGTTAAATTCTGTGCTGGAGGGCGCCATAAAGACCCTGAAATCGATTAATGCGGCGGCTCTTTTCTCAGCGACAGCAGCTTGTACATTTCGTGTGACAACAGTTCAAATTTGGAGGGCCTGGGCGCTGGGGTGCATGTCCCCTCTCTTCGTTTCCCTCATCTCATCCCCCAGCCTTTGAATTTTGAAACCATTCTCGGCGTGGACCTGAGACCCCGCGCTGCGTTGAGCGGTGAAAGATAAAACCGTTGACAGCAATAATCAACGGCTGAAAAGTATACAAGGACGACGCGAATGTTTACAAAGAAACCGGCTCTTGGTGACTGGTAAATGTTGAACTTCATGGTTGAAAATGCACTCATGGGCACCTAAAATCATTGTTGGTATGCCGTGTCTCTTCAGATGAATGTATAATAATCTCCCGCACGATTTGATATGTAGACATTTACATAATAGTGATGTATATGCTCGTTAATAGCACAACGTTTTATTATTAGCATCCCGATTATTATAATATTTTTACCATAATTAGAATTTCTATTTATTACTGTGACAAATCTAGCCCCCCTCCGCTGAACTCGATCCAATTCCGAAATTAAATTTATCTCTTGAGGATCCCACATACTGGCAGCATACTCTAGGTGGGGCCTGACTAGGGCAAGGAAACATCGTTCCTTCACTTTTTCGTCACATTTACCTGGCACTCTTTTTACAAATCCCAATTTTTTATTAACGCGATCGCATATTTCCCGTATGTGCTTTCCCCAGGACAGATCGTGAGTAATTGTTACACCCAAGTATTTAAAGGAATCTACCCTCGCGATTTCTGTTTGTTACACTTCGTAACTAAATGGGAGGGAGTTACTCTTTTCCCAAAAATGTATTACTACGCAATTTTTCAAATTTAATTTCAATTGCCAGGTAACATACCAAGTCTGAATTGTATCTAGGTCGGTTGCTAACGCGACTCTGTCTTCGTGACTTCGAATGTCCCCATAAATCACCGCATCCTCAGCAAAAAGACGGAGCCTGCTATTAACCACGGTGCTGAGGTCATTTATGTAAATAAGAAGCAAGAGGGGGCCTATGACACTTCCCTGTGGTACACCCGATGTGACCTTGACAGAATCGGATGATACACCGTCCAGGACAACTGTTTGAACGCGGTTTTTTTAATTGTCTAATCCAGCATATAGCACTCCAGTGTATTCCATAAGTTTCAAACTTCGCGAGTAACTTGCAATGAGGGACTTAATCAAAAGCTTTTTTAAAATCTAGAAATATCGCATCGACTGGAAAATTACTTGCACCGGAATGCATTATATCATGAACAAAGAGTGCGAGTTGAGTTTCGCAGGGTCTACCTTTACGGAAATCGTGTTGGTTGTATATATATATATAAAGGAGAGTGTTTGTTTGTATGTATGTAATTTGTTTACTTTTTTGCTGTCATAGAAACAGCATTTTTCCAACTATTTTCCAACCAGCAGGATACTTTTGCAAGAACACTATTGTATTCAGAATTGCCGAGATATTATACGTGGAATACATCAAGGAAAGTCTTTTGTAGAAGAAAAATGGGCAACTTTGATCCTGAGAATAATATTTATTCATGTGACGCATTGGGCCGAGTCTACACAATCCATCCTAACAACGCCGAATTTTATTTTTTAAGAATGCTTCTACATACCATTAGAGGACCTCGCTCATTTGCAGAATTAAGAACGGTAAACGGAGAAATATGTGAGACATTCAGAGAAGCTTGCCAGAATTTAGTGCTAGAAGGAGATCAACACTGGGATAACTCATTGCGAGAGGCCAGTTTGATTTCTCTTCCAGGACAAATCCTAATTTTGTTTGCCATCATAATAACCTCCTGTAATCCATCTAACCCAAAAACATTATGGGAAAAATATAAAGAATCAATGAGTGATGATATACTGGCTAAAGTTCGAAGTGAAAATCCTACATTGGATATTAGGTTTAACTCCGACATTTTTAATAAAACTTTGATTATTTTGGAGGAAAAGTGCATCACCATGGTTAACAAGACTTTGGTGGAACTCGGTCTTTTTGCACCTGTACAAGATCAACAGGGTGTATTTTATCCAGATTATATACGTGAAACTAGCTATAATGTCTTAGACTTAGAAGCATACATCGCGGATAAAAAGCCACTTCTTAATGAAGATCAGAAATTCGCGCACGAAACAATAATGGATCAAGTAGATAAACAAGAAGGAGGTATCATTTTTCTTGATGCTGCTGGTGGCACGGGAAAAACATTTTTAATTAATTTAGTTCTCGCTGAAATCAGGGTTCATGGAGAAATTGCTCTAGCCGTTGCATCTTCAGGTATTGCAGCGACATTAATGGAAGGAGGAAGAACAGCCCACTCTGCCCTTAAGTTGCCACTTAATATTTTCCGACAAGAAAATCCCACATGTCATATAAATAAAACAAGCGGCCAGCCACAAGTTCTTATAGAATGTAAATTGATAGTATGGGATGAGTGTACGATGGCTCATAAAAAATCTCTTGAGACCCTCAACGCAACACTTCAAGATCTTAGAGGAAACTGCAGTTTAATGGGAGGAGCTCTGGTACTCCTGTGTGGAGACTTCCGTCAAGCTCTGCCTGTCATTCCAAAATCGACTCCAGCCGATGAAATTTATGCCTGTTTAAAACATTCTGTTCTATGGAATCATGTCCAAGAAATTAGCCTTAAACAAAACATTCGAATCCTCTTAAGAGATGGGAATGCTCAAAATTTTGCAAATAAACTTTTGGAGATTGGAGAAGATAGATTAGTTATTGAAGCATCTGGTATGATAAAATTGTCATCAGATTTATGTGTATCGGTGAAAACTGTCCGCGATATGATACAAGCAGTCTATCCTAACGTTAATCAAAATGATAAAAATTTAGAATGGTTGCGAGAAAGAGCCATTCTTGCTCCGAGGAACGATGATGTTAATGAAATTAACAAGGAGATACTAGCCATGCTGCCAGGAGACGTGATTGAATATAAATCGGTTGATACCGTAGTGGATGCTGACGAAGCCATCAATTATCCAACAGAATTCCTAAATTCACTTGATCCAGCTGGATTGCCACAACATCGCCTTATACTTAAAGTAGGATCTCCAATCATTTTATTGCGAAATTTAGATCCACCAAAACTGCAATGGGACACGATTGTGTGTGACAAAATTAATGAAAAATATAATCCAGGCAGTCATTTTAACTGGAAAAGGAAAAGGTGAAATAATTTTTATTCTACGGATACCTCTAATCCCAACTGATCTTCCCTTCAACTTTAAAAGATTACAGTTTCCAGTCCGGGTAGCTTTTTCAATTACCATTAATAAATCACAGGGACAGTCTTTAAAGTTTTGTGGTGTTGATCTAAGATCGCCATGTTTTAGCCACGGGCAACTTTATGTTGCTTGCTCCAGAGTAGGTTCGCCTAAAAATTTATATATTCTTTCTCCAGGATATGACACAAAAAATGTAGTTTATAAACAGGTGTTAAATAAAAAAGATTATTAAATTTGTATGAAGTAGTGTATTATTGCACTTTTTAATTTGTTGCTTTTATTTATGTAGTATATTCATATTACTGTTTCTCCCTAACAAGTGCAAAGCCGGGTATTCAGCTAGTTAATCAATAAATCTTGGCTATCGAGGTACCTGATTATTGAAATAACAATGATGTGCTCAAGAATCTTATAGGAGATGGATGTGAGCGATATTGGTATAAGTATTAAATGAAGAGGTATGAAGAAGCGTAGTCAACATAGAGCAGGTAACGGACAGACTATTACTAATAGGGATAAAAGCAGAACCGACGAACATGGTTTTTATTCAGGTATACATGCCACCGAGCAACCATAAGGAAGAAGATGTAGATAAGATATACGATCAGTTAGAGGACATAATCGCGTGTGTTTCTGCAGGGAAACCTTTGATAGTGATGGGGGATTGGAATGCGACGGAAGGCGAAGGAAGATGTGGTGATGAAGTAGGGGACTACGGTTTAGGCACGAGGAATGGCCGCGGGGAGTAAGCAGTTGAGTTCTGCAGGAGACAGGGGCTAGTCATCACCAACACCTGGATTAGACACCACAAAAGACGCAGGCATACATGGAAAACGCCAGGTGACTCAAAAAGGTATCGGCTAGATTATATCCTGGCTAGACAAAGGTTTAGGAACAGTGTGATAAATTCGCACAGCTTCCCGGGAGCGGATGCGGACTCAGACCACAATTTAGTTGTTATGAAATAAAGCTTCCGTTTCAATAAGATAAGACAAGGGCGGCGAGTTAGAAAATGGAATGTAGAAGCATTAAATGTTTTGAAAAGGAAGGATTACAAACAGCCGGTAGAGAAAATCATGGAGGATGGTAAAGAGCTAAGTACTATCGAATAAAAATGGGAAATGATCAAGAAAGGGTTGTCTAAAGCCGCAAAAGACACTATTGGAACCGTTAACGCTAAAAGGACTAGGAAACCATGGATCAAGGATGAAATGACTACAAAGATGGATGAGCGGAGAAAATGGAAGAATGTGAATACAGAGATAAGCAAAATGAAATACAAAGATTTACACAATAAATTGAGGCGGGTAACAAATAAAGCAAAAGTAGCGGGGTAGAAGACGCAGTGGGAGTAAAGAGTAAAATCGGTGCGCTGTGCAGCAAAGTTAAATCTCAATCAGGAAGTAAGAAAGGAGATCTACGCTAACAGTTAGAGATAAGGCGGGTAAGATAATAGTAGACCCAGGAAAGATCCAAGAGAGATGGAAGGAATATATAGAAGAACAGTATAGTAAAGAACTTAGACCAACAAAGTTACACATAGGAAAAGAATATGGCGTAGAAGAAGACAGCTTAGGTCCAGGTATACTCGACGATGACATAAAAAGGGCATTAACGGAGATAAAACTAAATAAGGCCGTGGGGATGGATAACATTCCCGCGGAACTATTGAAATGCTTAGGAAACTTAGGGAAGAAGACGCTATACGGGCTGATTCGTTGTATTTATGAGGAAGGAATCTGGCCGGAAGACATTGTGAGATCCGTTTTAGTTCCTATCCCGAAAAAGGTGAAGGCTACATCATGTGATGACTACAGGACTATAAGTTTCATATCCCACGCAGCTAAAGTTGTTCTCAGGATCATAAAAAAAGGATGCAGATGAGGGCAAATGATTACTTCGGGGATGATCAGTTTGGGTTTAGGAAGCGGATAGGTACACGTGATGCCATTGCAGTAATGAGATCATTAATCGAAAGGAATATAGAACACAACCAGGAGGTATTTGCCTGTTTCGTAGATTTTGAAAAAGCATTTGATACAGTGAATTGGGAAAAACTAACGAGTATTCTGCAGAAAATAGGAATAGATTGGAGGGAAAGGAGGCTAATCCGCAACCTGTACATGTCTCAGACTGCTCAGGTGCGGGTGGGAAACGGAAGGTCAGGATGGGCAGTGTAAGGAAGGGGTGTAAGGCAGGGTTGCTCATTATCACCGTTGCTGTTCAACCTGTATACAGAGGAAATGATCAAAGAGGCATGGGAAGAACTCGAGGTAGGAATGTAAGTGGGCGGGGAATTCGTAAAATCAGTTAGGTTTGCTGATGACCAAGCTTTAGTTTGTCAGTCAGCCAAGGGGTTGCAAGCATTGCTGGGTGAAATGGAAATTCAGTGCGACAGGAATGGGTGAAGAATCAATATTAATAAAACAAAGAGTGTGCGATTTTCCAGAAAGGAACCTTAACCTATAGATTAAATAATAAAAATAACAGGTTAAACAGATCCTTCCAACTTCCTTCCTTTCATATCACTCAGGCCTCTCCTTGTTGAATATTTTATTTCCAAGTGATGCGAGAAACTAGAGAACCTTTATCTTGGGCCGTGGGAACGGCTGATTAGCGAAGGTTCAGGTGAGATCTCTGGAGGAGGAATGTTTGCCTAGGAGCGAGGAGCCAGTCAAGGGGCTGCAAGCATTGCTGGGTGAATTGGAAATTCAGTGCGACAGGTATGGAATGAGAATCAAATTAATAAAACAACGGTTATGCGATTTTCTAGAAAGAAAAGTGCTAAGCTAAATATTAAAATAGGATGGCAAAAACTAAATCAGGTAGAAACCTTTTACGTATCTCGGAAGTCTTTTGGACCATTACGGTCAAAGTAGTAGGGACGTAAGGAGAAGAATTGCGCTAGGCAAAGAGGTTTTTACGAGGAGGAGGGAGTTGATGACAGGGACGTTGTGCAAGGATATTAAGAAAGATTCGTAAATACTTTGATATGGAGCGTAGCTATGTACGGCGCGGAAACCTCGTCACTGAAGTAGGAGGATAGAGGTAGACTAGAGGCTTTTGAAATGTGGGTGTGGAGAAGAATGGAGAAGGTGAAATGGACCGAGAAGGAAACAAATGAGGAAGTACTTGGTATGGTGTGCGAAGAGAGGGGTTTTTTGGGAATAATCCTATGGAGGCAGGAAAAGTGGATGAAGGGGCTATTGACTTGTAGCGGGATGTTGAAGACTGTAATAGAGGGGAGAATGTTAGGCAAACGAGGAAAGGGAAGGAACAGGATAGGGATGTTGTTGATGAAGGGAGGAAGGGATGAAGGGAGGAAGAAAGTACTCAGAGTTGAAGAGGGACCTGATATAGAGTAGGATTCTGGATTTTTTGTTTTATTAGGAGTCACAAAATGTTTTATTTAGTAGCTGTTTCCATTTTAAAATCTACCTTAAGCGGTAGATTACCTAATAATAATGTGAGGCAGAATTTCAGGAGTACTCTTTTCTATTCCTATCCCTTCACACGCCAATTCCCACAACCTTTCATTCGGCCAGTGTTTTGCACTCAGCATCCTAGAGTCCCTACCCGATTCAGCCACCAATATAGCTGTGAGAACTCTAGCATCCGCGTATATTTTAGCTTTCCGATCTTTCAAAATTCCCACCCTTAACCGCCATTTTTAATTACTCTCCCAACATTCCCTGCACCACACCTACCCTTCCCGTCCATACCCCTACCACTCTCCAGCATCTTTTCTGTCTCACTTGAAGAAGTCCTCGGAGAAGGCCGAAAGGTCAAACATTCTACCTTGTTAGTGTCCTTCTAATGTTACTATTTCATTTGTGTTCTTGTGCCGTCCCATTATTATACTGCTTGTGTGAGTGTTTCCGTATAATCTATATATATATATATATATATATATATATATATATATATATAAACACAGATGTAGATTTTTAGAATATAGAGACACAAAGAAAGGACACTCACAATTTGTTATTTTACGTTTCTAGAGCACGGCTGTCGTCGTCAGACAGTCTGAAGACGACAGCCGTGCTGTCGAAACGTAAAATAACAAATTGTGAGTGTCCTTTCTTTGTGTCTCTATATTCTAAAAATCTACATCTGTGGTTTTATATATTTGTGTTTCGCCGAAGAGCGTTCCATTTTGAAGATATTTTATTATATATATATATATATATATATATATATATATATATATATATATATATATATATATATGTATATATATGTATATATGTGTATATATATATATATATATATATATATATATATATGTATATATATAATTATATATATAAATATGCTCGCTGACCCGGCGAACTTTGTACCGCCTAAAAATCAATGAATAGTTTAATTACACCATTTATAAATAATGTGCGGCTGTACGGATTTTAATCTTATTTGACTTGTCACAACAAAATTAGGAAATAATGTCAATAGAACTAAAAAAATAAGTATCGAAGTGGCTTGCTAGAAAGATGTTTTCTTTTTTAAATTTATGCATTCGGGTTTATTCCCTTGAGTCAAACACCTTATGGTAAGCAATATTTTTTCTTTTGTTAACAGAAGCAAGAACAAATAAAGCGGATTGTTTATCAGCACATGGTCATGCCACATTTAATTATCCATGAGAAAAAGATGGATTTTCTAGATTTAGACCACAAACACTCAACGATGAGCGTTGTGATTTGTTAATAGTCGTCGCGAATGCAACACGAGTTGGAAATTGAATTGAATCGAAATTGAAAGGCCATATCGGTTGGGATCATATGATTCCTAGGAATGAGAAATGCCTCATCTTTGAACTTTACTTTGAGTATTGTCGCGTGAATCACCGTGACCATCAGGATTTTTATCATCAAACGTGTTCCATAGCATATTTTTGGTTGGTTTAGGTTCCGAGGCCAACCTTCAGCTGTAAATGGTGCGGTGGTAAGCCAGGCATACCCAAGGAGTTTAAAAATTCCGATGGATAACTAGTTGGTGTCTTCGTCTTCGTTTGACCACTGTTTCGTTTTCATTTTCGAGGTATTCGGCTAATTGTTTCAAAGCAAAACTTCAACGGATTCTACAGGGGCCGTACAATAAGTATCGGCACTGGTTCGCTGTAGTCTCAACGGAGCGGTGGATGGGGGTCAGACCGGTCGGCTCGGTAGAGGGGTTCCCCCCACCACTCAGGCGCATTTTAGTTCAGTTGCCTCCGGGCATGAGTTGAGACAAGAGGTGGATTATTGTGACGTGTGATTGTTTGTGGTGTCGTCGTGGTGCCAGCATGGAGCGCACCGACGAGCAACGCTCCGCTGTGAAGGTTTGCGTTAAACTCGGTAAATCCGTGTCGGAGACACTTGAATTCATTAACCAGCTCATGGGGATGATGCCTTAAGACGAACAAGAGTTTTTGAGTGGCACAAAATGCTTAAGGAAGGATGGGAGTACGTCGAAGGCGAGCACCGCGTCGGGCATCCGACGCGGTGCTCGAATCGATGCTCAGGTGGCAAAAGTGAAAACGTTTTGGACTCTGACAGGGGTTTAGCCATCGCCCTTATCAGTGAGGAGATCGGCCTTTTAGTCGGAACCGTCCACACCTTTGTAATAGAGGATCTTGCGATGAGGAAAGTGTGCGCGAAGCTGGTGCCGAAAGTCTTGAGCGAGGAACAAAAACGGTCGCGGGTGGAAATTTAGCTACTGACGAAATATGTCGTTACAATGTTGCCTCAATCCCTTTTACAGCCCCGACCTGGCTCCACCTGACTTTTTCTTGTTTCCGAGAATAAAAAGGAAGCTCAAAGGATATCGGTTCGACTCCATCGAGGCGATTCAAGCGGCGACGACAAAGGCTCTCAACGGTATTCCAGAAACCGACTTGCAGCGGGCTTCTGACGAGTGGCAGACGCGCCGAGCTAAGTTTATCGATGCAGGAGGAATGTATTTTGAAGATTATCAAGTAGTTGTTATGATAACCGCAATAAATTTTGATTTTTGGTACCAGTCCCGATACTTATTGTACGGACCCTTTATCTGGCAACATTTCTTTAAACTTTTTCTATCTTTTTAATGTGTCCCACCTCAAATGGATCCCATACTATGTACGAGTATTCTGGATAGGGCTAACCAGTACCCTATACGAGTATGCTCTCTCTTTTGTGGCTACGCTACTTCCTTTTAAATTTCTCATGACCCAATCCAGTCCTTTAAATGCCTTCCGTGTCACTTGGACTCCCCACCTAAGATCCCTAGTTAAGTAAACGCCTTAATATTTGAAGTGACTGCTTCTTGGGATTCTTTCTTCAAAGGGTGTAAATATGCATCCTATTTTGGAAAAGTTTTATGCTAGTTCCTACTGACATTAATGCCAATATTATTAGATATAACCCAGTTACCAAGGCGATCGATGTCGGTTTGAAGCATTACGTAGGCCATTCATTTGCTCTGCCCATGTACTTACAATTCAATCATCAGCAAAAAGTCTTACTTTTGACTGTAAAGATTGGAATGGATGGTGTATGGATATGTGTGGGATTGAGGGAGGATGAGATAAGGGACGAAACGGGAATGGACAAGGGGGTGAAAGGGGACGTATAGGCGGCTATTGGATGGATTCAGTTGGCTGAGTTCATCTCGGGGAGTTTAATGAAACACCCAAATATTCACCATCTCGCATGTTCTCACCCCTATCCTGCTTGCGCATTCAGGAAGGATTTGAATCAAAAAAGGATTGGTCGTGGGCAGTAGCATGAGTAGAGATGGGATAGTTAGAGAGAGAGCGAGCTTTAGGGGGGTAGCAGTGGTGGAGGGAAAGGATGGTCACCCACGCTTAACGCAGGGAAATAGTTACAGGAGAGGCGGTATGTAATGCTTTTGGATACCACCGCCACCTTCACTTCAAAAACCCCAGCCAATATTACGGGCAATGAAAATGGCCCCTGGTAAATACCAGCTAGGTCGAAGGTTAGGAGCCAGACGAAAGGTAGTCCACGCAGCGTCTGTTCCTCAGTGAGGCGGCTGCAATGGCGTCTGATCCCAGTGGGGCGGCCAGTAAGTGATGGTGTCACGTTAAAAACAATATTGAGGAAGGGAACGGGAAACCACCTCAATTATCATTCCCAAGAGTATAATGATGGAGAACAATATGGGTCCTGGCAACTACGGGGCTAGGCCCAATCGGCCGTGTGTCGTGCCCGGCAGCGGGAGAGGCAAGGCTTCTGCGGTCGTCATCCCACGAAACACTTGCGAATTGGGTATCAAAGGAGCGGAGGGGAAAATAGCGAAGCCATTGATTTCTACTTGTTCGGAGATGACTTTGCAATAGTGACAGAAATGCGATAGGGCCTGCAAACAACTTTGAATGTCATGAGCCAAGTACGTAATTCGGGAATATAATACGAGCATCATCATGAAGGGAGCTAAAATCATTGTGTGTAGAAGTAAGAAGCCGATGGCAGATATCACAATCCGTGGAATAAAATGGAAATATTGTAATAAACGCAGAAAATGAGTTATTTCCGTGTTATTTATTTCATGCAATCACATCTTTCAAGGTCACATTTTTGCCCACCCCTATTCTTTCTAATGCCTTCATAGACTGGATTTCTTTGTGTTTCTCATGTAATTTTCCTTTGTAAGAAATAAAAATATCTTAAGGGGTAGAAGGGAGTCTATCAAATATATCTAAATATAGTTCGTAATACTATCAATAGAGGGGCCATGGATGAAAGATAATTCGATTCCCGAGGTAGAGATTTAAGCAACTAAAGCGAATTTTCCTTTGGACCATCAATTGTAGTTTTATATGAGAATCCACTGGTATTATAACGATTCGAACACCTAAAAATGACTATACTGGCGTAATAGAAGAAAGGAACAACCGCAAGTTTGCCAAGTTCCCGTGTATTGGTTTTTATTCCAACATCAGACAGGAAACGGTACCTGTACTGGAGATACTGCACGCGTCAAAGAGAATGTGAGATGATGCCTGGTGAAACTTTCCTCGGCCATGGTGGCGTTAGCCTCCTAATGCAGACGCGTTGTTCTCCCCGACCATTTCACGGGCGTCAAGCACGCCACGATGTATTTTCCGCACCGTTAGAAGCAAACATCAGGGGCAGCCATCAAACAGAGGAGGGGCAACTGAATATAAACGCCTGCTACTAGAACTAAGGAGAATTACATCGGAGTGGTGACGGCTGCGGTCATAGCGTTTCTGGCATTCACGCTCCGCGCGGAGGGTCATAGCCGTGATGGAATGGAATCTAGGTGGGGTCGAGAGGCAAAAGGAGCTCCCTCTTCCCTAAAGAAGACTTCCTAATCTATGGAAATAGAATGCATATGAGAAAGATAAAAGGATAGATGGACTGTGGTTTTATTCTGTTTTACGAGTGATGACCTAACACCAGCCGCCACACGCCTCAACGGCGGCTTGCGAGGCGTCATGTAAATGTAGTATTTACAATGGCAATTTTCTCATTTCCTCAGCGCGACATTTGGGTCGATATAAGCTATCTCAGCTCTGAAATTTTATTTATGTGCATGGAAAAGTATTGTAAAATTTCGCATCCATTTCTGCGCTATTGCTTAGTAAATTAATGCCATAACGCACATACTATGTATGCTAATTTTCACGGAACCACAAGACAAATTTTGCGTTCAGATATGCAAAGTGATTCTTCGTCCAGGAAAATTATATAGCCCATGGGATTTTAGGTGTGAAGAAATTCCCTCTACTTTCCTCGTATTTTTCGATTTTCCTTGGCGTGGGTTTGTGTGTGAACATTCGATAAACACGGCAGTTTCGTCTAGCCACAATCTGGCGTGAGTGGAACCGAAAAGAAACATGGCATCAAGGATTTTATCACCACGGGAAGTGAAATGAGTAATTTTTTATGGTAAACCGAAGTAAATTACGGTCAACGTTAAAGAAAAAACTTCCACAATCCAGACAAAT
Organism: Hetaerina americana; assembly: GCF_022747635.1. Classification (NCBI taxonomy): domain Eukaryota; kingdom Metazoa; phylum Arthropoda; class Insecta; order Odonata; family Calopterygidae; genus Hetaerina; species Hetaerina americana. Next base: position 1,843,307 of record NW_027287538.1, read on the forward strand.
CGAAAAAACCTCGCTCCCTTGAGCTCTTCGCTTCCTTCTAAGATGGCTCGAGGGAGTTTTTTTTATGGAAGCCCGTGCTTAAAATTTCACGTCAAAGACTCTGAAGTCGGGAAGGAGGCAACATTTGCGTTCCTGGACATAAAACAAGTGCACGCGAGAAGCGTTTCGGCTTTAATTTTCTTCGACCCGAACCGTAACGACCGACCGCTCTCCTCGCCCCCTCCCGAGAGCTTTTAACACTGCCCCCCGTAACCATGGAGTTCCTTCCCTCACCCTCACCCTCTCTCTCTCTCTCGGGATCGACGTCATTTTTTTCTTCTCGCTCCCTAGATCCCTATTTTTTCCCTCCACCGAACGCGGCTCAAGACACCCCAAGACATCCTCGGCTGAAACTTATCGAATTCCCTTTCCTTCCCCCTCAGCGACCGAACTTTCGAGCCGATGGCCCCGCACTCTGTCGGGAAGTTCTCTTCGGGAAGGGTGGAAATTCCTCTCGAGTCGGATGCAAAAGGGCCAGAGGACGTGTGTGTGATGTGCGATGGAGGGCCCAGGTGGGAGGGTGGGGTTTGGGGGGCAAATGGACAGCGGAGGGTGGGGAGGATGACACGGCGTCCTTGAGGGCATTCAGCCTGCGACCCCTCACGTGTCCAACGCTCGAACTTCTCGACCGGACTCCCTTTTCAAAAAATCCCAAAGAATAACTCCGAAACGACATCCTCCCGCTGACCGTATCCATGGGAAAAGGAAGAAATGAACTGCACAGAAGAAGCGATACACGAAAAAAACAATAAAAACTCTCGACCCTCCCGCTTCGGTTCGCTCCGACTTGGGTTTAAGAAGAAGATTAAGGGGCGGCGAGCATTCGTCTATATGGTTTTCCACGAAAATAAAAATCACATGTCGAACGGGAGAACGATTTTAATCTTTACCTAAATCCGGTTGGGGTCTCAAGTCCCATGGGGTCAAAGGTCTCAGCATTCTCGTCTCAAGCTCACAAAAAGTCCAAGGGTTGGCACGGGGCCAAGCGTCGGTGGTACTTGATCGGGAGTGGCCCTGAAGTTTCCGTGCACGACCTACGGGAAGTGCCGACCTCACGAGAGGGACGTTAAAGGCTCTGAGGGTCCAAATGATATGACACCAATGCGATGAGACAGGAAAATAAAATAGCCTTGTTAGAGCGGAAGAATTTTAGACCTAAATGTTATGAGAGCAGGCGAACAACTCGCGTATTCAGACCAAAGAATAGTTTCTTCCCGCCGGAAAATATGGAAATATTCAAAACCATCATTTTATGATTAAATTTGCTGTTCCATCTTCAATAAAATTCTTATATTTCGAGGGGGAAATGTTATTCCTGAGCATTCAAAGGGTGTGCAGGGTGACGGGCATTCCGACGTGACGATGTATGCCGGAGCAAAGGGCGACCGACGGACGGTAAATGGCGAGGTCAAAGGGCGAGAGCACCATGACACACGCCAGAAGAGAGTTCCGCATTCCTGGAAGGGAGTGAGTATTCCAAGTAATTATTAGCGGAGGCGACCGACTGCTGAGGTCATTAGCGCCATTAGTGATGGATGGGAAAGGAGGAAGGGTGGAGAGAGAAACCCGGCGTCGGCCTAACCCACAAGGAAAGGCGCCAAGGGGTCCGCAGTTTGATAAAGTACTTTGAAGAGTTTACAGTGTTTGTGCAAATCAGTTCAAATAATTACTTTTAAAAAATAATTGCATTACCTTTGGAATGCACCCTGTACTATTAACTAGCATACACTTGCACCTATGAATATACATGAAACTGCGAATATACCTTATGTCTACGCAACTTTTAGTCCAATCCTGACCTGTAAATTGAGTAGTGGTAGTTATAGGGGAGGCGAGCGACAGCTGAGGTCATCTGCGCCAGAGTGGATGGATGGAAAAGGATGAAGGTTGGAGAGAAACCCGGCGTCGGCATTAGCCTACTCTTAACATAGGCGCCAAGGGGTCCACCCCATAACGTCCCATCCGACGGACGGCGTACTCATTCAAAGTGCTCTCCACAAAACACCTCAAGTAGGAATCTGAATACCACTGAAATAGCTGCCGCCGCCGGGATTCGAACCCGGAGACCCTTCCGTTTGGAAAGCCAGTATGCTAGCCACCCCACCGTTCCGATCACCCTGTCTTTTCTAATTGAGGCTAATTGATCGAAAAATATTGAATAATCGGATCACAGATTTATGTACATCATATTTCCGAGAAATTTCATCAAGGGCTATCGCATACGCATGACGCAAAGATCGCATTTCTAACTCCGGAAAATAAATCGTCCATAACGGCACTTAAAAAATCCAAGTACCTCCTTGCGATACAAGAAGTATTGCTTCTATAATGATCAATCATTGAAATTAAGTATTGGAGTATGCATACATGAAATACCAATCACGGACTCATTGTTCCTTTGAGGGGGAATTGCGAATATCCAGACGCAGATTGCAGGTCGCAACTCAACCGTTAGCCACCGCCTTATACATTCTCACGATTGCTCCCGCAATACGCCATTTATGGCCGCTTCTATTCTTAACATACATTTATGACTTATGCTCACACGAAAGTAGCAATCTCAGGTAATTTGCTGACGACACGATGGTATGCAGGGAAGTAAGAGGATTTTGCGAGCTACTCTCTGGAGACTTAGACACAATATTGGATTTGTGCAAGGAATGGGGATTGCTGCTTAACATAAGTAAACGCGCAGTTTTGAAAATTTCGAACTAAAGAAGTGGTGAACAGGACATAAACTACGAAATATAGGGCTAGGGGGGGAAACTCAGCGCTAACAGCCAGCGGTTTCCCAGGAACATCTCGTACCCTAAACATCTCTTTATTTTGGGGGGAACTGTAAGAGCCCAGAGTGCCTCGCCCGGGAATCGAACCCGGGACCCTCCGGTCAGCAGTCCAACGCTCTACCCACTGGACTACCGCGACCCACAAAAAAATGGTTAATACCCTCGTTAGTCTTCGACCGAGTATTCATTCGCTGGTGGCAAATGTGGACACGCGTAAAATAATTTGAATGCCTGTGAAATACTACGCCGTTAAACCATCAATTGCAATCCTGATAGATACACTTGACATCATCTATTACAAATTTTTCGCAAGTAGTAATTCCTAAACGAATCCAAAAACATTGTATCCTAAATATGTCCTTCTTTAGACAACTCATCCAATGTGGATAAAAGCTATTTATATCAAGTTTATTTTCACTAGGCAGTCAATGCTTAGAAAAGTGGGAATTTTTTTTCAGTCCGAAATTATGTTTACCATTCATGGATTCTATGCGCATTGAAATCAATGAATTAATAGCAGTAGTACTTTTAGGGGAGGCGACCGACAGCCGAGGTCATTTGCGCCATTAGGGATGGACGGGAAAGGATGAAGGGTGGAGAGAAACCCGGCGTCGGCATTAGCCTTCTCTCCTCTTAGAAAAGCACCTAGGGGTCCGCAGTATAACGTCCCATCCGACGGACGGCGTACTCATTCAAAGTGATCTCCACAAAGCACCTATTCGGATTAGAACCCGGGCCCTAGTGTGGGAAGCCAGTAGGTTGGCCACTGCACCAGTCCAATCCCCATGAATTTAGCAAGATTTACTCTTCAAATAAAGTGTTTATTACTAGAGAGAGGATTCAGTATTTCGAAGAATATTGAGCTTGATTCGGCCGTGAGTTAATGAATCCAGGAGCATTAAAATGGTCTACATCTACATAAGCCCCCCAAGCCTCCGGAGGGGCAAGTGGCGGAGGGTGTTTAGTCAACACCCGTAAAAGAGAATTAAACCACTTGCAAAACCAACAAATCACGTAAATCTACAAGCACAGAGGCAAATGTGATACTCATGCGGAAACCTTTACAACTTGCACGCAAATATATCGGCATCTACACAATACCCCGCAAGCCGCCGCAAGGGCTTTTGGCGGGGGGTGTTAAGTCACCAAACATGCATGCAAAACCCCAATCATCGGCATGGACATGAATACCCAGCGATCCACCACCAAATAGGTGTGTGGGAGGGGGTGCAACCACAAAGTGGGAAGGGTGATTGATAAGGGCGTGGAAGAGGAAGCGGAGAGGCGAAATATTTAATTGAAAAATTGTCAAATACAGTGCAAATTGGTAAACATACTGGAGGAAGTCTAAATTCAAAAAATGGGTTAATTCAACTGACAAACTAATTACTTGTCAATCGAAAAGAGGGAATAAAAATTAGCCTTAGCCATTTACAAAAATTGACCTCCACAGAAACAATACAGGTCATTCAGAATTGAAAAGGAAGAGGTGGACCTTCTATTAGCACATGGACGTGCTAACTCATTGACTCACATGACATAGCTCCTATTTCTCGGAGGTCATTTAAAGTAGAATCCAATGAGGAAAATCGAGATTTACATGCAAAAAATATGAACTCCCAAACATGAGGAAACATTTTTTCAAGGTGGTTCAAGACAGTATCCTCAAATGGCATAAAGATTACTTGAGGCGTGTCTCCGGGTACAGGAGGGAAATGAGCCACGATCAACACCCGAAGAGAGAGCCAATATCAGCCAGCGCGCTGCGCCGTCCGCAGGTAAAGGAAACTTTGGAGTCACTCCCGGATGTAATGAGCGCAAGAGGGCAGGTCTCAATAACCACTACGTAGAACTTGGCCAACCTCCGTCTTCCCCTTTCACCGTTTCCTCCCCTCTTGCCACGCGCCGATTCCCGTCCTTCCGCTGACCCGCCGACCTAGCACCCTGCACTGCATCACGTCCTCTTTCTCCCCAACACCTATTCCAGGCATTTTTCCTGCCTTAAATGAACGTTAGCAACGCACTTCTCTTCGACCCTTTAAAGAAGAGATAGAAGCAAAGTGCTTGAATTCCATGCCACTCCAAACACCAATTATGCGGATCCTGAATCGCAGTGATTGATTTGTGATCGTAAACCGCCAACAACCAACACACAAAAACTCCACAAGTGATGCCTTTATCAATGTCAACATGCCCGTTCTGGAGCGATGACCCGAAATGAAACCTCCCCGCCATGAAAAAGTGCCGGGAATCCGCGGCGGCGCCGTGGATTCGGCTGCTCTGTCTGAAGGCCGGGCGCAAACCTTCTCCCCCGTGCTCTGAAATATCTGTGGAAAAGAGAAACGAAAGACCGCGACCCACCCGACCCTCGAGAATGGGAATTCGGGGCCCTTCGCTGGCGACACGCCACCGACGCGCCCGCGTTTGGGCCGAGGGCGACTCCGAGGGCCGGGTCTCCAGTGCCGGCGGGACGTCCGGGCCTTTCCCCTTGCCTGTTCAGAGTCGACGTGGCTCCATGGTCATTTTACATGGTTCATATTACACGACATGTAACAAGAAACGTGTATGTAGTGTGTTGTTTGCGATAGGAAGAAAATTAATGCTAGTGAAAATTAACTTATAATAAAACACGAAACACGAAAGAAAAGAATCCTACAAATTAACCACTATTACAATGATAAATCGTAATGCCATTTTACCTCGCACTTTCAGGCTTATCTTCGAGGAATTGTGTGATGTCCATGTTAAAGCATGATAAGGATATGGTTACATTTTTTTAAAGATACTGTTATTATACGCTTTCTTTTCAAGTCCACTTCTGTGTTTTTCGCAATAGATTCCTCTATTCGCGTTTTATTCGTTTGCTTTAGTTTTTTTTCTGGACTTAAGTTGCTATCACTTTTCACTTTTTTTATACGTAATTTTATTCAAACTGACAGCAATATGAAATTTCTCCATGTTCCCCACGTAGTGGATTTCTTCCTGCAACCAACTGCAATTCGTTTCTCTCCCCCCCCCCTTGGAGGGGGCGGGAAAGGGGTAAATCTCGTGGGCGGAGAGCACAGGGGTGGGAAGCGACTCTTCAGAGGGCTCGCGGGGAATTTAAAAGGTCGACTGCGGTGACCAAGCCCAATGGGGAGGGGGGCATGTGGGCCGCAGTGCCTCCGCCCCCTTCCCGCTCCACGATCAACGAATCACTCACTCACATCCTATTCGCAAACGCCATCATTTCCTCACGATGTCCCGCTCGCATCAGCCCACGATCCAATCCCCCGCAGCCGCCCCGTGGACGCCCGGGGGAGGGAGTAAACGGTGCGTGTGCATTGCTGAACTAAGTGACCATTGCTCGATCCCCTAGAGGACCTTAGCGACGTACTCAACTCGATAGACACCGGGCTGACGGCCGAGACCGCAGACATATTGACTTAAGCGGAAGCACGTTCTAGCAGCGCATCAAATTGCTGGATGCACTGATTACGGCATGGAGGAACGAGGCATAGACGGGGAGAACGTCGCACGTTTGCTACATCTACATAGTGTCCCCGAAAGCCGCCTCAAGGGCGTGTGGCGAGGGGTGTTAGGTCACCACCCGTAATTAAGAATAACACCGCATGCAAAACCAAAAGGAAATCATGCAAATCCACGCTCACGGAGGCTATATTCACGCCTTTTTACCTTGAACGCAAATGCAAATACATTTACTACCGACTAGCATACACATGCACACCTACGAATATATCTTATGTATACGCGGCGTTCATCCTTTTCCCGACTTTTAAATTAAATGTCTTTAATATTTCTGTGGTGCGTTTGGTTTCTTGCCATTATGATTCCTGATTGTCCGCGGAAGGAACGATTATTTAAATCCATCTCTGCTGGAGCTTATCTCCCTTATCTTAACTCTATGTTCCAATCTATCTAAATAATTTTGGGCCATGATAATTCCTTTATTTTTATTGTCAAACTCATTTGTTCTGAGCCTTTCTAAAGGTCCAAGTGGCTTTTGTGCTCTTCGCATATCAAGTAGCTCCCAGCCCAATTCCCCTCAAAGGCCTGTCACGCTCTTTGCACTTCCGCGATTTCCCTCCACCTTCACTTCTACCGCCAACACTATTCTGAAATTATCCTCGAGCCCCAAAAAATAAGGACTGTAAACTTTTTTATATTCTGATATTTTCTTTCAAAATATTTTACAGACACAGGCAATAAAATACGCAAAGGCAAAATCAACGTAACTATAAGCATTTTTCTGTTAGATGCCAGGACCGGGAGGTCAATCCGCAACCTGTATATGTCTCAGGTGCGAGTGGGGAACGGGGAGTCCTGATGGGCAGTGTTGGGAAGAGGTGTAGGGCAGGGTCGTCCATTATCAGCGTTGCTGTTCAACGTTTAACAATAATACATGTTTTTAAATTTATATTTCCGCATATATTTAGGATTTCGAATAAACATAACTTTGGGATGAATATCTCAAGTAGGATGTGTTTGAACAAACCCTATCCGAGTGGGCCTTCCCTTGAGCTGTGCAATTGAGATATTAAATATTTGCTGAGATCTTAGAAAATACTGCTCTGCGACTCCAAGATTCACGCTAGTACTTCTTACGTCGGGTCGCAATCCGCTTAGGGAAAAAATATGTCTCGACGCAGCTGCGAATTCAAGCCAAGCGGGAAGCGTAACTGCCGGCGAAAGATTTTTTTTTGGAGTTTTCACTGGTCTGCTGTCCGCCGAGTCCATAAAAAGAGCGGTAAATATCAGCCAACTAGAATGCAGCTCGCGATTTTTTTACCTCCGTTTCCAATATAGAAATCTCCTGAAAATTCCGGGGCCGTACTTTCACCATCCTTTTCTTTAAACCTCCGTTGCAGATCCAGGCGTCCTTGACACTCTTGAAGTTCTCCCGTCTCCAGAAGGAAACTGCGCTCCTCATTTTGACGACTCAAAAGTGGAATTGGGGATTTCGTAACTGATGGTCGACTCTCCAATGAACTCGCCTTGATGCAAATTTCAACAAAACTTATAATGTCGACGGTTGTTTTCCAGTGGGAAATGGCGAAAATACGTTTGTTTGCATGCCTTATTTGGAGCGTAGAAAAAGATTTCATCCGACATAAAACCATTTGCTCCAGGAGAAGGTAAGGCAAGCGAAGATGGGCCAGGAGGCGTGTTACCGGGTGGGAGGGGAAGTCTGCGGAATCGATGAAGGGAGGCTTATTGTAGTGCCGGGTTGCGTTTAGAAAAGAGGTCATTGCTAGGGCGAAATTGAGACCAAATGATCCCATCTTCCAATTAATCCATTCATTAGCTTCGTTTTGTGTTGTATGTATCACAACTTAAAGTTCTGCTTTGATAGGAGAGGAAAACAACCCTGTTGTTCTTCGGTCTCCGTCCATCCAAAACCTGCCTCCAATGGTAGAATCTAAAAGAAGCCACACAATAGTATATCCAGGGAGGATCATGCATAGGAGGAGCTACTGAGAAAAAACTGTGGGAATTAAAGAATAATAAATCAATTCAATTTACACTTCACAATTATAATTTGCTCGTTATTGTATAGATGTTGACTACATTCGTAGGTACATGTGAATGTTCTTAGTTCTTGAATGACGCAATTAGACTTTGAATAGAAAGGATGGGTGGCACATTTCTTTGCTTTTCCTCATCGGAACGGGGGAAGGGGGTTTGACGGAGTTCTATGCAAAGCTATTTTCTTTCATTATTTCAGACACTGATTGCGAAAGAAGGAATTTAATCAATCCTTCGTCACTCGAGAGCATATTCTGAAAATGACTGCTAATGCAATAAACGCTTCAGAATTGTTTACCCTATTGCCAATGGCTTGAATTATTTCTAAATATTTGTTTCAATCGCCGTTCCTATTCTGAGGCTATAAAAATGAAGAAAAACAGATTAATCAATGTAACGTACTTATTTTGCTTAATTACATACTAAGTGGCCAGTTGTTCCGTAGTTGCTGTGAAAAATGCCGTCTTTAAAATAGCAAATAGCAAAGATAGTATAAAATTGCATTAATTTTAAAACTTTTATCTCATTTTATGGTATTTTTCTCCAGGATAATTTTTCGATCATTGATCCTAATTAATAATTCTTTTAAGATATGGTCTGCGTCGTATGTAGTTCAGTTATATTTATGCGTACTTTTCTTGCCACTTGTTTCATAATTTTTAGTTTAGCTTTGTATCAATTAAATATTTATGCTACCATTAGTCTTTACATCACTTTTTCTTTTTTGTTGGTTTTATTAATTAAGTAGTAAAATGGTGACTCCTTTTACAAAGATTTGGCGAAAGTTCTATGATTGCCCAGTTGGATTTATGCAGACAGCTATATTTTTACTAAGGGCATTACTCAATACTTCTCACGTTGTCCAAACCCAGAATTACGCTTGTAGATTATTTTCCGTAATGTGTACAAACCAAAATAATATCTAACCATCACACAAACGAGACATGGATACCAGTACGATGCTCTTGGCCATGAAATGAAGCTCCAAACAAAGGAATATGTTCTTACCTCTAAATTTCAAATATCTGTGTCCCATAACTTAATCAAATAGATATCCATTATTAAAATAGAAAGAAAGACTCGTACTTTTCCACAGATTTAAATCTGTGGAAAAGTACGAGTCTTTCTTTCTATTTTAATAATGGATATCAATTACTTCCACGAAGTGAAGCCTGAAACAATAGAATATATAATCAAATAGAGTTATTAAAAGAATAAAACTGACGTTCATTCATGCAGAAGACGCCAAATTTCTCTTGCCTAAGGAAAGATCCGCATTTTCCCACCTCGCGTGAATGAAGCCCTCCGTTTTTTCAACTATAACAAGAATTCTCACGAAGAAATTACAAATGTTATTGTGACCAACAAACATGTATACTCCCGCTATTGAGATTCGGCTAGTTGTCTCGCTTCTGGAACTTGGAATTATGGGGTAGAAATATGGCGAAGTTAGGATACCCTTCTCGCGTCCTAAATCCGGGGGCCGAAATAGATGTCTTAATTGCCTTTCGCTGCCGAACGAGTTGAGAGAGCCTTCAAGATGGCGTCCTCCCTAAATCGAGCGATTAAATGCGCCTAAATGACGGGTCCGGACGCCGTTCGCGGCTCATCACCAGGCAAGGCATCGCCAGCGACTCGCTCATTGGACCTTTCATTTCGAAGCGACACCTCTTGCGCGCCCAGGGCATTTCTCAACAGCAGTTCACGCGGAGGGACGGAAGTGATCTCCATTCACGGCATGCGATTACTTCCGCTCACCGGAGAATTTCCCAACAAAAAGAGGCGTAAACCTTCTTATTTGATGAATAGTAAGAAGCCATTCTTTGGTTCGTCTGGGAGTGAATGCGCATAAACTTCTTTGGAAAGATCCCGGACATAATTGGAGCAACCATGACATTTTTATTGAAAACCTTTTTCGACGCTGAAAAAATTGATATTTTCCGAAAATAATTCTCAAAATAATATCCGGGTATCCATGTTTTTCCCGATATGATATACCTCTTAAGTTAGACGAATAAATTATCGCAGGTACTACCATATAATTTTTAACTTGGTCTTCCGCTACGTAATTGGAGTAACATTATATATATATATATATATATATATATCTATATATATATATATATATATAGGTATATAGATATATAGATATATATGTACATATATATATTTTACTTAAACATGTTTTCTGTGGCCAACATTCACCCCAATTTAAGCAAGACTCAGACTTTTAGAAAGGTTCAGAACAAATGAGTTTAGCAATGCAATAAAGTAAGTATTAAGATGGCACCACTCTATTTGGGTAGATCAGACGACAAATAAGATTAGATAGGGTAGATAGACACCAGTACAGATACAAATACTCGTTCTTTCCCCGGACAATCAGGAATCATTCGTTGTGAGAAACCAAAGTCACCCTAGAAATAGTGAATACATTCCATTGACAAGTTTGGGCAAGATTAAACGTTGCATAGACATAAGGTTTATTCGTAATTGTGCATGAGTATGTTAGTTGATGGTATATGTATTTGCATGCGTGTAATTTAACGGTTTTTGCATGAATATGTGTGTAGATTATCATGGATTCTTTGGTGTAGCATGAGGTTTTATTCTCTTTTACGTTCTTGGCCTATTCTCTTCTACGGCTTGGTCTTCAGCGCCAGTTTGTTTATTCCCGACCTTCCCTTCGATGACTGCGTTTCGATCGGTCACCTGAACCCAGAGTGGGGACGGCAGCATCTGCTAATGGCTCCTCGTGTTTTATGACGTGGCCAGAAATCTCGCGGAAGATCCCGGCGTATCCGTTGCGTGAGACCCTCCCGGGCATTCCGCTGGGTTAGTGCCGGCTGCCGATGTTTCGTAAACCGGTTCGGCCATCGTCCTCAGGGCTTCCTAATGAAGGATCTTTGAGGAGCCCTGAGAGTCAGTCCCCTGTAGGGAACTTCTTTTTTTACGCTAACATTTATGCTGAAGGCATTCTTAAAGAAATTAATTCACGAATTTCCTTATTTACGCCGTAGGTAACAATTATGTCGTTTAATGCTTTTATTAAGTAGGCACAGTTAGACGTTTCCTTTTTGCATGTCTCTGTTGTAGAATTACGTATACGTCGCTTTTAAAGCCTTCCTCTATTTCCCGAGGATCATTTCTTTGCTCATTACTCATGGGCTCACTTAAACACCATTCCCTCCTTTTGCCGTGCGAATCATATGATATCCCTCCCCTGCTCTACATACATTTTTTCCTCTATTTCCCGTAAGCCCGAGGTGGCGGCATTCTACGAGAGAAAAAGGCTGGCAGAAGAGACAAAAGTAGTTTTTCACAAAAGAAAAATCATCGTCCCGCAGGATTCCCTTCCTCCGCACTGGATCTATCCCACCCTCAACAGTGTCCCCAAACACACAAACCTCTATTTTTTCCCTCTCGTCGTAAAACAAAGGAAGGCAGCCCGAGAGAGAGAGATGGGGGGCAAGACGGTGATGGGGGACTAGGGAAGAGAGGGACGGGTGAGCAGGGGGTCCCGCGAGGGGGCAATGGGGGGGCGGAGGTGTAGACGCTACAGTGGTGCTCCCTGGCGGTGGACTCGTGAGTTATGCGGGTTCCCAGCGGCTGAGAGTGTGTCATCGCCTTCCAACTACCGCCTTACGACTTCGAATCCCTTCTCCCCAAAAAAACTCCCACCACCACCCTCGTCTCAGTGTGAGATCCATCCCTTTTACAACAAAAAATACACGCCTCCTTTGTGTATATATATATATATATATATATATATATATATATATATATATATATATATATATATATATATATATATATGCATATTACACTATTTACGTCCGTTACCCTTATCAGTCCCCTCCCGCCCTCACCTGCTCCTCCTCTACGGTGGAGGGCATAAATTCCTCCGGGAGGGAGTGAAAAGGGAAAAGAAAATGTAGAAAGATTAGGGAGAAAATAAAATCCCCGCTCGTATTTATCGTCGCCCCTCTCATCTTTCACGCCCCGCGTATTCCACGCGCTCTCCTCGACGACTGCCCTCGCGTCACTTTCGTCGACATCACTCCCCACCCCCCCCCCCCGCCACACCTTCCCAACCCTTACTTTTCAATTCTGCATTAGCTGTCTCCTTTTGGTGGAAGCCTGCCGTATAAATGGTTGTGGTTCATTTTTATTCCATTTTTTCGCTTAACAAGTAACTTATTTATTAGCTGAATTAACTTTTCTTTTGAATTAAGTGTTCCTCCAGTATGCGCGCACTATATATATATATTTTTACGTGAGTTGATAGTTTTTCACCGAATATTTTCCCCTTTTCCTCCCCTCTCCTCTATTCTCCTTCCTTATCATTCGCCATTCGTAGTATACGACTCATGGAAAAGATATTTAACAGCACTTACAAAATACTCCACCACCCTTTGAAACGGACATGGAGCAGGAGGCGGTAGGTGACCAGCAATTCTATATTTTATCATTACGTAATCTATCGATTAAGGTTGGTTTAGAAACTACGAAATTACTATCTTGCATATCCTAATGAAACACAACCCAAAACTACTCTAATCTGAGGTCTTTCTTCATCTCTGTGTACTTCCTCCCCCTCTTCATCCCGTCCAACATCCCTATCCCCTATTCATACGCCTTCCTAGCTTGCCTAACTCTCTCCTTTCTATGACAGGCTATTACATCCAATTCTCAATCAAAACGCTCTAAATACATATTTCCTGCCTCCTTGTGATTTCTTTCGTCAACCCCCTCTCCTCCCCTCTCACCTTACGCAGAACTTCCTCATTTTTTTTCCTTTTGATCAATTTCAACATCCCCATCGTTCTCCAAACCAACATTTCAAAAGCCTCCAATCTACGCTACACATCCAAGGCGAGGGGGCGCCGGAGGGTCCTGACAATGCGACGGTTGCGAAGGCTCGATAAACTTCCTTATGTATCCGTTTTTTAAGCTTCGGTTTTAAAGCTCACAATTTTTCCCGCATCCAGAACTAATTTGAACGATGTGTTTACTTCAATTTTAAAGTAGGAACGGTGAAAAAATATTTGTAAGCCTTTCTCGCTCAAGGGATACTTTTGAAGGGGTTTATTCTCATATGGTCTATCGTTGGCCCAATTTCACGACACTGAGTACTTCGGCAGTAAGGTTTAGTGTGAATATAGCGGGTGTGAATCACGAGAAGAATCAGCTCATATGATAATTAGATTCCGGGTTTTTACATTAAATATTTACCTTTATAATCATTTTCCAAATAATTTGTTTCCAGCGATATTATCAAGGCTGTATTGGTTAGTCATTTTCATTCATCCCACGATATCATTCTTGTTATAGTATTATTATTTAATGTTTGCATCATTTTATGATGGCAAAATATATTACGAAAATAAACGGCCACTATATTGTTTATCTTTTCATGGGATTTTAATAGATAGTTCCAACAGAGGACCTTTTCTCTCATGCATCGTATAAACACGATTGAATTTTCCCTATGCCGGCTATATGTCAATAAATAAAGTCCCTGTTCGCTAATCTAAGTCACGGTTTTGCTGAAATTGTGTATTTCCTTGAAGCATAGCTTTTTTCATACAATGGGAAATATTCATAATAATGTTTGGAAAAAAAAAACTTTCGGAAATATTTCGCTTTCACGAGTAAATTGAGTAGTAAACATACTTCTGCACAAAAGTCCTCTTAATCATATATCATCAAATGAAAAGGTAGCCGTGCTATGGAATGAACTTCTGTTGAACCAACGCACACACACAGGTATCCAACAATTGAACCAAAGCCAATTTCATCGCAACGGTCCCTTTAACTGTCTTTCTTTTTAACACGGTTTAGGAAATCTCTTAGACTAATACGATTCATAACGGCAGTAAAGGAGCCAAAGAAATACTATTATTTTACCGTCAACCGCCTAGACGAGTATCACAAATCGAATTCGAGAGGAACTTACTTTGAAGCCGAGTGTTTGGTTTCTCTACGAAGGACGCTTATTTTAAATGCTTATTTTTTTTAAGGTAATCTACCGGTTAAGGTAGGTTTTTGGATGGACACAACTACCAAAAAAATTATTTACTACTCCAAACAAAACACAAAATCCATCATCCTACTCTATATCAGGTCCCTTTTCATCTCTGCGTACTTTCTTCCTCCCTTCACCCCGTCCAACATCCCTATCCTGTTCCTTCCCTTTCCTCTTTTGCCTAACATTCTACCCTCTATCACAGTCTTCAACATCCCACTGCCGGTCAACACCCCCTTCATCCACTTTTCCTGCCTCCATAGGATTGCTCCCAGCAAACCCCTCTCTTCGCCCACCATACCAAGTACTTCCTCATTTGTTTTCTTCTCTGTCCATTTCACCTTCTCCATTCTTCTCCACACCCACATTTCAAATGTCTCCAGTCTACGTCTATCCTCCTGCTTCATTGACCACGTTTCCGCACCGTACATAGCTACACTCCATATCAAAGTTCTTACGAGTCTTTTCTTAACATCCTTACTCAACGTCCCCGTCATCAACTCCCTCCTCCTTGTGAAAGCCTCTTTGCCTAGCGCAATTATTCTCCTTACGTCCCTACTACTTTCACCGTGTTGGTCCAAAACACTAGCGAGATACGTAAACTATTCTACCTGCTCTAGTTTTTGCCCTCCTATTTTAATGTTAAGCTAAGCCTTTTTCTTTCTCGAAAATCGCATCACCTTTGTTTTATTAATATTGATTCTCATCCCATACCTGTCGCACTGAATTTCCAATTCACTAAGCAATGCTTGCAGCCCCTTGGCTGACTGACAAACTAAAGCTTGGTCATCAGCAAACCTAACTGATTTTACGAATTCCCCGCCAACTTTCATTCCTACCTCGAGTTCTTCCCATGCCTCTTTGATCATTTCCTCTGCATACAGGTTGAACAGCAACGGCGATAATGGGTAACCCGGCCTTACACCCCTTCCTAACACTGCCCATCCTGACTCCCCGTTTCCCACCCGCACCTGAGCAGTCTGCGACATGTACAGGTTGCGGATTAGTTTCCTTCCCCTCCAATCTATTCCTATTTTCTGTAGAATACTCATTAGTTTTTCCCAATTCACTCTATCGAACGCTTTTTCGAAATCTACGAAACAGGCAAATACCTCCTGGTTGTGTTCTATATTCCTCTCGATTAATAATCTCATTACTGCAATGGCATCACGAGTACCTCTCCCCTTCCTGAACCCAAACTGATCATCTCCTAAGTAATCATTTGCCCTACTCTCTATCCTTTTGTTTATGATCCTGAGAATAACTTTAGCTGCGTGGGATATCAAACTAATTGTCCTATAGTCCTCACATGACGTGCCCTTTACCTTTTTCGAAATAGGAACTAAAACTGATCCCACAAAGTTTTCCGGCCAGATTCCCTCCTCATAAATACTACGGATCAGCCCATATAGACTCTTCCTCCCACATTTTCCTTAACATTTCAATAGTTTCGCGGGAATGTTATCTACCCCCATTTTTATTTAGTTTCATCTCCCTTAATGCCCTTTCGATCTCATTGTCTAGTATGCCTGGACCTAAGCTGTCTTCCTCTACGTCATTTTCTTTTTCAATGTCTAACTTTGTGGGTCTGAGTTCTTTACTATACAGTTCTTCTATATACTCTTTCCATCTCTCTTGGATCTTTCCTGCGTCACCTATTATCTTAACCGCCTTACATCTAACTGCTATCATTGATCTTCCTTTCTTACTTCCCGATAAAGCTTTAACTTTGTTGTACAGCGCACCAATTTCCCCCTTCCTCTGCAAAGTTTCCATATCCTCACCCTGCGTCTTCCACCATGCATCTTTTGCTTTATTTGTTGCCCGCCTCAATTTATTGTTCAATTCTTTGTACTCCATTGTGCCTAATTCTATATTTATATTCTTCCATTTTCGCTGCTCATCCATCTTTGTAATCATCTCATCCGTGATCTATGGTTTCCCTGTCCTTTCAGCGTTAACGGTTCCAATAGTGTATTTGGCGGCTATAAACCACCCTTTCTTGATACTTTCCCATTTTTCTTCAATAGTACTTGGCACTTTACCATCTTCCATGATTTCCTTTACCGCATGTTTGTACTTATTCCTTTTCAGAACATTTAATTCTTCGACAATCCGTTTTCTAACCCGCAGCCCCTGTCTTATCTTTTTGAAACGGACGCTGCATTTCATAACAACTAAATTGTGGTCAGAGTCCGCATCCGCTCCCGGGAAGCTGTGGGAATTTATCACACTGTTCCTAAACCTGTGTCTAACCAGGATATAATCTAGCTGATATCTTCCTGAGTCATCTGGCATTTTCCATGTATGCCTGCGTCTTTTGTGGTGTCGAAACCAAGTTTTGGTGATGACTAACCCCTGTCTCCTGCAGAACTCAACTGATTTCTCCCCGCGGTCATTCCTCGTGCCTAAACCGTAGTCCCCGACCTCATCACCATCTCTTCCTACGCCTACCATCGCATTCCAATCCCAAATCACTATTAAATGTTTCCCTGCAGGAACACACGCGATTATGCCCTCTAACTGATCGTATATCCTATCGACCTCTTCTTCCTTATGGTTGCTCAGTGGCATGTGTACCTGAATAATAACTAAGTTCGTCGGTTCTGCTTTTATCTCTACTAGTAGTATTCTATCCGTTACCTGCTCTATGTTGACTACGCTTATTCTAACTTTATTGGAGTGGAGTGGAGCAATAATGCTCAACACTTTTAAGTATGTTGTGTAACGCTTGAAAAAATATCGCTGATGGTTTGCGTGCATCATCCAACTTTTCACTATTAATTGCCAAATCTGGAAAGCCACTTTCAATTGATGAAGAACATATCTTACCAGCAGCAAGTTAAGTCCTGATTACAGTTCTCCATAAGCCACCATATGGTAAAACAAACATCATTTCCCTTATCAACAATTCAGGTCAACGAGGAGTAGATGAAATGGCAGAAAATGTGGAAGATATATTGTGTATCATCTTGAAAACAACAGAATTAGCATTTCAGTTGGACGAGTCAACTTTGCCAGGCAATGAATTGCCTGTGTTCTGGCTTACGTACGCTTTATTAAAAATTAAAATCTACCCCAAGAGTTGTTGTTTGCAGAGCAATTAGAACCTGACACTATAGGTGAGTCAATACTTAGTACCGTAGAGCAGTTCTTTAGGGACCAAAAAAATCCACTTTCTAACATACTTGCTGTTGCAATAGGCGGATCTCCGTCAATGACTAGTCGTCATATTGGCTAAAAAGAGACCTTTAAGGTGTGATATGGTGGAATATCACAACTAATTAAAAAACTAAAAATTGGCAATATTTTCCAAAGAGTGAAGTTTATAAATGCGACCGGTTTAAATGTAACTATATCATCGTCAGGTAACAGTCATCACTCTTGAGTCCAGCATATGTATATGCTGAAGTGCAAGTAAGGGGTAGGTAGGGGAAAGAGGGTGGAAGGGGGGGAGGAGGGAAAGGTGGGAGGCAGCATGGGTGACTACGTATGTGAGTGTATGAAGGGAAGGCGGTGGGGAAGACAAAGTAAACAGGTGCAAAGTCCTTCCTAGTCCGGAGAGAGCGAGGTAGCTGGATGGAGGTGGATTTCCCGTTCGGGGGGGGGGCGGTGTCCCACGGAGCGGAGCCAGATTCCTATGGCCGTGGAGTAAGCGGGACAAGTCGGGGGTATTCCCCCGCGGTCGTTGACTGGACGTCGGCATGGTATCAATGGGCAAAGGAGCCCACGAGGGTAAACTAGTGATTAAGGGTCAGAATCACTTGTATATGGTGTTTCCAAGGGGAAAGCCCAAGCGAGGGTTAGCAGAAGGTTGGAGGACGGTTATTTCACACTTTTAAACTGCCGATGAAGGGGGGGGCGCAACGTAGAACCTTCCCTCCTGGTTCGTGAAGAAGGAGGGTGGGGGGTGTCAAGGCTTTCCGCCTGGGTCGGGAAAGCATGGTCTCCGTACGCACAGGGGAGGGGTGGGTATTCCCTTGAGTAGGGACAAGGGGTCACATATCACATGAACGTCTTGGGAAGGAGGTAGAGAGAAGGAGGGAGGGGAAGATAAAAATTGGACTTCATTTATGCGGTCCAAGTCCTTGTGACGTATGGTTTCTAGTTGTTCCATGACATCTAGCTTCTCCCCTTTATCCAGGTCGCGAAGTACTTCAAAGCCGAAGTCACAGAAATGGTTAGAATCAAGTCGATGTTTGGCAAATAAAGAATTAGTGTAACCTGTAATGTAGCCGCTCGCATTGATTTATTTTATTTTGTGGAAAATATTGCCAATTTTTAATATTGTAATTAGTCACCATGGTTGTATTGCATACCTTAGAAAATATATACCGAAAGTTTTTGCTAATCATTGTGTCATTCACCGACGACATCCAGTGGTTAAAATCTTGAGTGATCACCTTCAGATGTCTTCAGGCATTGTAATTAGCGTAGAAAAGCAAGATTTGTGAAACATTGTTATGATAAATTCAGTATCGTATCCATGATATTAGAGCAGCTAGGCTGGGATTCATTCAATGGAGCGAAGGTTAAATTACAGATTGAAGCTCATGCATATGAATTGGAAGGACGTTTCTTTAGCAGTGGTGACGTTGAAAATGTATCATTGCCCCCATCGTGCTACGGTAGAAGAAATCATGTTAATAAAATTAGAGAGATCAAGTGTAGAACAGATAGATTGAAGATTTGATTTTTTCCACAAATTATAAGGGATCAGTATAACATTGTCCGACTATGGTAGAGTCATATTCTGGTTAAAATTAGTCTGGTGTGCATTCACCCCCTGCCACACACCATAGCGGTGGCTTGCATGGTATATAAATAACTCTCTCGAGAGTTGTGTAATTAGAACGACGAAGATTTCAAACGTTTGTTACTTCACACGGAAGTTCTTAGGCTATCGAAAGGCAATTACATTTCCCGCCTCATATTTGGTGGAACGTGGTTTAGTGAAATCATTCAGCTTATTTCCAAGCATAGAAATAGAAATAGACTTCGGGTTTGTGAACGCGGTGACTTAAGGCTTCTCGGTGAAGTTTTCTCGGGTCTTCCATCGGGTTATGGGTTCCATATTGACCGACGTTTCGGTGCCCGCCTCGTGCATCGTCCTCAGGGTAGATGGTGTCAGAGGATGTGTGATCATCTGCCCTGAAGATGATGCACGAGTCGGGTATCGAAACGTCGGCTAACACGGAGACCCTGACCCGGTGGAAGACCCGAGAAAACTCCATGAGGCAAATACGCCCGGAGAGCACCAGATCTTAATATTTAAGGCTCCTGCTAAATGACATTAAACCGGACGCAGGAAAACTGGTATCAGATCATGCATCCCATTAGCATTTTATTTGATGGAAATATGTTATTAAATTAGACACTGGAATCTCCTCAAATGAGTTCTATACCATGAAAAACCATAACCAATAGTCACTTAATTGTTTAACTAATTTTAGCAAAACATGATTGGTATTTTTATATATTGAAAATTCCCATGCTATATAATTGCCAAATATAAGTAAAAAATAATATTTAAACTCCTAAAAAAATCTTTCTTAAAATTATTTGTCTTGAAAATTTACATATAGTATATGTAACAAGTATATTATCACCTAAGTTCCTTTTATTGTGTTTTAAGTCTTTTGCATAAATGTGATGCGTAAATTATGCATCTCTTTGATTCTAAATAAACATTTGATTATTCATTCTTTTTAATTCAATTATTTCAACGTTCTTTATTTTTGTATGGTTAGATTATTATTTTAAAGCTTTCAATTTGGGGGCGTTGAGTATAGGTTTATGGATCCAAGGGGGCGGTGGCTCGAATACCGATGTAGCCTTTACCTTTTTCGTAATAGGAACTAAAAATGAACCATTAATGCAATTGGGACAAGGATTTTTATTATTAGGTAATCTACCGGTAGAGTTAAGTTTTGGGACTGGACAAAACTACTAAATAAATATCTCCTAGCAATACACATCCCTACATTCTACTCTACAGCAAGTCCCTCTTCATATCTGTGTACTTCATTCCTCCCTTCATCCCGTCCAACATCCCTATCCCCCTTTCATGCCCCTTCATCGCTTGCCCAACTCTCTCATTTCTCTGACAGTCTTCAACATCAAATTCTCGATCAATCCATACTCTCTGAATACATTTGCCTGCCTCCTTATATTTTCTCCTGACAATCCGGCCTTCTCCTCTTCCACCGCACTTTTCATTATTGCAATCGCATCGCGCGAGCCTCTCCCCTTTTTAAACCCAAACTGTTCATCCCCCCTAAGTAATAATTAGCCCTGGTAATCATCATCCTAATAAATAAACCTACTAGTCATCATCATCAACGAAAGGGTGGAGAGTAGGGCTAAATTTAGGAAATAGCAATGTGATATTCATAACTGAAAAAGGATATTTAGGAAATTTTTATGGTTAAATATGGTAAATTGGATAGTTCATAATGGCCACTGAAACAGATTAATGAACACGGGTTCAATGGAAATATATAGTTTTGAAACCACGGTAGTAAAAGGCTTCTGGATGGTGGTGGGTCGAAAATGCAAGATAAAGGTAGACTGGGGGAATAGGCACAGTTATCTGCAATCGGAGCATGTCTCAGAATGCAAGCTGCGGGTGGCGGATGGAGAATCTGAATGGGAGGGTGTAAGGCAGGGGGTGTTCATTGTCATCATCGTCATGTGCTTTTCAACGTGTATGTGGAGGAAACGGCGAAAGGGGCACGGGGAAGAACTTAAAATAAGATCGAAAGTCGGGGTACAGAATCCATAAAATGAGTTAGGTTTGCGGATTGCCAGGCATTAGTCTGACAGTCACTCGAGGAGTTTCGAAGCATTTGCGAGCGCTTTGGAAAGAAAGTGCGATAGGCATGGGATTCATATAAAACATTAAGAGGCTAACCGGTAGTTGAGCAAAAGGGAAGTAAAGTTAAGCGTCAAAAAAAGTGGTATCCAAATAGATATTTAGATATTTTAGTACCCTGCCTGCCACCGGTAGGGTGGGTGGCAGGGGGTGAATACATACCAGACTAATTTTGACCCGAATATGACCATACCGCGGTCGGAAAATGTTATGCTGATCCCATATCGTTCGGGGAAAAAATGACATCTAAAATCTGTGTGTTCTACACTTCAATCTCTAGTTTGATTGGCATGATCTCTCGTGCCGTAGTTCGATTACGGTAATATTACATGAAGAATGATCTGGTACTTTCCCGGCGAATAATGTTTTCCAAGATTATTAGGGTCTCCCACCGGGTCCACGTTCGTAGGTTTGGCAAATCTACGAATGTGGACCCGGTGGGAGACCCGAATAATCTTGGAAAACGGTACTATTACATGTTCAACATCACTACTAAAGTGTCGTCCTTCTAATTCATGCGAGAAATTAATTGTATAATTTAACCTTCGCTCCATTGAGGAATGATTCCCAACCTATCTCCACTGGTGTTTTGGATACACTTGTAGGTTTATCATAAGAACATTTTACAAATCTAGCTCCTTTACGCTACAAGCGATCCAATTCGGCAATCAATCCGCCCTTTGAAGATCCCAATTATAAACTTGCAGCATATTCTAAAGGAGGCATTACCAGCGACAGACAACATTACTCTTTGACATTTTCATCGTATTTACCAAGCACTCTTCTAATAAATCATAATTTTTTGATAGCTTGTCCATTTATTCCCCGAATACGTTTCACCCAGGAGAGATCGTGAGTGAGGTCAACGCTGAGGTATTAAATTGAGTCTACGCATTCCATTTCGGTGTTCCCAATGCAGTAGGCGTTCGGGAGAGAATTGCTCTTTTTTTAAAATCCACTACTGCGCACTTTTTAAAGTTTAATTCCGATTGCCAAGAGTCGCACGAGCGTTGTATGGTATTAAAGTAGTACATCAGTGACAGTGGAACAGTTTATCTTCCTCGGGTATATTTCTGGCCAAAATTAATGATATCGGCTTTTGAAATCGGCTCATGCTCCATTGACCTTTATTGTTTCGTGACTGCGCTTGTTGTCACATCCCCTTTGATGATTTGGTTTCGGGGCTAACTTCGGTCCTTTCGGAATGGTCGACTGGTTGAATAAAATGTCCGTTTGAATGAGATGTGGATGTGAGATTGGAAGGCGGAATCCCGCGCAGAACAGGCGAAAGCGAACACAGCAGCGCGCTATGTCGATGCGATCCGTACCGAAATCGATATTTTAACCGCGACTCAAGATCATCTCGATAACTTCGGTTCGATTTTGATTTGATTTGCGCTGAGTTCTACCATACGATGCAATGCGCATTCGAATCATCTGGGAATCCTAATTTCGGAAATAAGTATTCCTGGAGATAAAAGGGATCACCCAGAATGTACGACACTTTTTATCCAGCGGATAATCTCCCGCTAACCCACGATGTGGAATTAACATATTTGTAAAAAAAGACCGAATCGATTCCGATCCCCTCCCCATGCTTATAAATCCATTTTTCTGGAATAATAGTCGTTTCCATTCTGGAGGATCAAGAGGATTTTATGGCAATGATTCCGTATCGATCTCATTCACGGTCAACCTATCGGTTATAATTGTAAATCAGCAGATTCCCAGATCCCAGGAGACTCCCAGGAGCAGACAGGAGACCGCACCCCGAGCGAATGCTCCTTCCTCTCCAACCCGTGCCTCCAAAAGAAATCGCGAATCTCGATGCCCTTCCATTTCATATATATAGATTTTAATGTAACAATTGGAATCGAATCCATGCGTCTCATACCCTCACTTCTAGCGAAGTGATTATAGTGAATCGATTATAACTTTTTATTCGTATCGATTCCTTTCAAAATATTATCCAAATTTAGAATGTGATTGGTTTAGAAGTTACAAAAAGATGCGCTTAGAACTTATACATCAATATCTGCGAACTTTCACCTCCACGCTTACTGGTCCAAGGGGATATCAAAATGGCGACACTAGTGAAATCACCGCCTGAACTTCGTGCATCGGGATGTGTTTTGACCCGGAAATACGTGATTTAGAAGTGAAAAAAATAAGATTGATACAAATGGTCCCTGCCACGTGCTGCGAGGTTGGTCGCCGAGGAATCTTAATTGAAAAAGTTTTCCCGGGCGGCCGAGTGTAAAAAAGTCAAAACGCCGCCACATCTCTCGACTAGATTAATGGTCATTTCATTGAAAGTTTGGTTTAGACTTTTCCGATCGTCGTCCGTACATGGGTCTGTTTTAGTAACATTAAAACTCTTTTTATTGACGTCCCTGTTTTTTATTCATCAAAAAAATTCGCCAACCCTGTACAAAAATTATCCACACGAGGCAATTCCGTGGAAAACTTCACCGCACTCGTCTGCCGTACATTTAGCATCAGCCAGCCATGAAAACGGCGCAAGGAGAGGCAATAAAATAAGACATGAGACGATCGCGTGGTCGCGTTCGCCGCTGCATCGGCGACGTGGCTCGAGTGGTGACGTGGCTCGAGTGGTGACGTGGCTCGAGTTGTGACGTGACACCGCGCCCTGGATGGTTGCACAGCAGCCGCGTCAACTTCAGCCGAGGGTTCGGCCACATTCATTTTAAGGAGATCACATCTTGAATGCCGTTCCTCGCCCGAGATTTCAACTCCATAATCGCAGCTTTCAAAGCTTTTGTGTGAAAAGAGGACCATCTCAAAGAAATGGATATCCAATGTGCGACTTCCGGGCAGTGATTACATTTTCACTCCATGCTTCCTAACTAGCAAGAAAGCAGGTTTATCTTATCTTATATATATATATATATATATATATATATATATATATATACACACACACACATATAAAAATATATAAAAGATTGGAAAAAAAATAATAATTAAAAAACATGCAAAACAGAAAAATAGGTACATTGTAGACCAGAGTTAATAAGTTAATGTTTAATTTTAAGGCTTTAGGATTAGTTAATGTTGTTCCGTCTTGTTGACGAGTGAATGGGCAAAATGTTCCAGCCCTTAAAATTAAGTTAATTTTAGTTCTTCCTTTAAGTTAATGGCCAATTGCCAATCCACTAGTGGTCTTTCTTTAAATTTCTCCTTCACTAACACTGGAATGGTCGATGTTCGTCACTTACACTTTCGTTTGTCATGTATCTCACGTGCCGATTGCATAACCACTGCAGCTGAAGTGGTGGATATTGTCGCACCGAAGCAGTTTACTACGGCAGGGCAAACGCCCAGACAAAATGGGTTCTGGTCTGGTCTGGTCAGACGACATTCAGAAGCCCTGAAGACGATGACCGAGTCGGGCATCGAAACGTCGGCCGATATGGACGTTATAACCCGGTGGAGGACCCGAGAGGAATTTATGCAGCTGATACGCCGGGAAAACACCAAATTTTTTATCATTTGTTTCAAGTTTGAAAACTCCACGTTGTTTTGCGTTTGTTTGGCAGCCACCAATACGAGTATTAAAAGTTTTCAGCGAATTTGTGAAAATGGAGAAAATTGGTCATTGTTATTTGATACAATACTTTTATTTAAAAGGCCTCAGCCCAACCAATACAAAGGCGGAACAGCATTCTACTCTTGGTTAGTCTGCTCTTTCGTTTAGAACAGTGAAATATTGGGTAGCAAAGATTAAACGAAGCCGTACGAGCTGTCAAGACGAGCATCGCAATGGTCGACCAAATGAGGTGATGACTCCAGAAACGGTGAAGGAAATCCACAAAGTGATACTGGATGGTCTTCTACTTAAAGTGCGCGAGCTAGCAGGCATAAAGGGAATTTTAAAACGTGCGGTACATCGTATATTAAATGAAAATTTGGACATGAGAAACCTGTGTGCAAGATGGTTTCCGCGTTTGCTCACACTCGAGCAAAACCAATGCCGTGAGGATGTTTCAATTGAGTGTTGAGCAACGGTTCACAGCAACGAAGTAAAATTTTTGCGCCGTTTCGTAACCATGGTTGAAAAATGGGTCCATTACATCATGCCCGAGACAAATGAACAATCAAAACAATGGATTCAAAAGGGAGAACTGTCTCCGAACAAGGCGAAGACTGTGTCATCTGCACGCAAGGTCATGGCATTGATTTTTTGGAATGCGCGTGGGATAATTTTCATTGATTATATTGAAAAAGGAAAAACTATTAACGGCGAGTAGTATCATACGAACTTATTGCAACGTTTGAGCGAAGAAATCAAGCGAAAGCCGTCGCATTTGGCTAATGAGAAAGTGTTCTTTCATCAAGGCAATGAACCAGTTCACAAATCCGTCATTGCAATGGCCAAAATTTATTAATTGAAGTTTACATTGCTACCTCACGCACCCTATTCGCCAGATTTAGCACCATCGGATAATTTCTGCTCGGAAATTTGAAATAATGGCTCGGTGGTCAAAAGTTTTCCAACCGTGAAGAAGTGATGGCGGCAGTTAATGGCTACTTTGAGGAGCAAGACAGTTCTCATTTTAAAAAGGGTATCGAAGCAATTGAACATCGCTGGGAAAAGTGTGTAGAGCAGAGAAGAAACAATGTTAAAAAATAAATACTTTTTTTTAATTATGGTAATTTGTTGGGTAGGGTACTTCTGGGATTACCCTCGCAAAGAGTGCTTGAATTAGGAATAAATGCGGGTTGACATGTCATTAAATTGGTTTGTGACTGAGGAAGTACCGGTTAGGCAGTCAGCCAAAGGGTTGAAGTAAGAGTTGAATTCTTTAATAGAATATGCTGAAAGTATGAGATGAAGATTATGCTAGAGAAAAACAATGCTAAGAAAAGATTTCGATCTTGAAAAGATTTACGAAGACTTTTATCAATGTGGAGCTCTTGGGCTCAAAGGTTTCAAAAGAGTATCGAATATTCATTACTATTTCTCTACTTAACACAATGTGCCATCAATGAATTGATTGGAATAATATGGGCAGATAAAATTGGCCACGTAACTGCTGTTTGCTAGATGGGGACATTCGTTTTACGGTCGATTTTGGGACTGCGAGATATTTATTTTTCCAATTAATCCAGCTCAGATGCTTAAAAGATCCTCAACCAGATGTGCTCCAACATGGCTTTGAATGGCGTCATTTAAATTTATTGCACACCACATAACTTCAAGGCTAACAGAAATCTTGTACGAAATGGTTTCTTTATCTGTCCATGGTAATTAAATAATGTAAGTACGTACGCATTGTTTTTCTGAATAAGGTTAGTGTATCACCAACGGTTCATTCATAGACTATGAGGCCACATAGCCAGTTACCCAATTCCTCAATTTAGGAAATATTCTTTCTTTCGTTTTTCGTTTACTTCTAACCGAAGATCCAATCCAAGAAAGAATCTTTCACTGTAGTAAAAAAATATAACATTCTAACAATTTTTTAATTAAAAAATAAACGAAAAATGAATAAATAAAATTTGGTGTAAAGATACATTGGTTTTTTTACTTCAGTGATAAGTGCAGCAAAGCCAGAAAACATCGATTATAAGAATCTTGTAGTCAAACGCTTTATCCTATACGCTTATAATTATTGACGACTTTTTCTGAGAAAAATATTCCTAGAGCACACATAAAAGCCGTAATCACCCATTACTGCATGCCGGACCGAACATTTTTAAGGTACAAGACCGGTAGAATATAGTTTGTGGGTTAATTATTGAAAACTATTTTTTATTCTGGGAAGGAGATAAAAAACATAGACTATCCATTTTCAGCCGCTAAATGAATAACGTTCATATTTTCCACGATGCTTATCAGCAGTCAAAAAAAGGATTGTTGCATGCAAGCGAGGGCAGGAATGTACAGAGTAAATATTCTGATTTCTATGTCTCATAAACACTTCCTTGGTGCCGTGGACAAGAAATAAAATCCCACACAATCTTCTGACGGCAATGTTCACCGTATTTGAATTTTCCGCTTGCTCTGAAATTGATCAACAGATATTGGTCTGAAAATATTGGCCATCAGATACACTTGAATGCATGATAGCATATATGTATGCAACAATCGTGAAATGACTATGTCCCTCGTGCAATAATTGTTGCGTTTTGAACAGTTTATTAAAAATTTTAGCTTTGGAGTTGTTCAATTTTTTCGGAATCAACGGTTTCGATTCAGTATTGATTGCACTGCGCGCGAGGGGAGCAGGAGTAGAACTTGAATTTGTCTTTGGCGGTATCCATCTCTCGTATTTCAAATCAGTGGTCAAATGTAGCAATATTGGCTTAGAGCCACAGCAATTCCCTATTTGGCGTCGCAAGAAAATACATCAGTCCCGCTGCACTCGCGAAAACTCTGCCTGGATAGATTGATGGACAGACATCTTCATTCGGGCGATATCGACACCATAAGATTCTTTATTCCGTTTAATCCTTTATCAAGTACATTACGAATAATGAAAGGAAATACAAAGCCATATAAGTGAAAAAGAAAAGAATGGTAAATTGCAAATATATACTAAAAATAGAAAATAGAGAAGTTCGCACTGATAAGGAATCCTACCAGTTTCGGAAAACTTCCTCTCTTGAGAGAAATTTTCATCGGCTTTTGAGAATGCACCAATATCCAATGTCATTTACGTTTGCGTAATCCTTTTATTTTGACGCTTATTTCGGTGAATTATTTTATTTGATAAGTGCATACGTTGATGATCACTCCGTACCATTCTACCTCTACATCTACATAATACCCCGCAAGCCGCAGCAAGGGCGTGTGGCGGGGACTGTTATGGTCACCACCTTAAAATGTAAGAAAGCTACATGCTAAACCAGATCATGTTATCTCTACACACTCTTATTATTTTGATCTCGCTCTCGAAAAATATTAATTACACGAAAGAAATTACATATACGCAACATTAACAGGATACGTGCATTCAAATCATGCTGTGGGACTCCTAAATATATGGGTCTATTAAATAAAAAGAATAAAATGCAGGATAACGACATAATATATATTTTTATTCGTTCAATTCAAGCAGGTTAGATTATGTCGTTTTTCGAAAAAAATATTTAATGGGTTCATCGCTCAAGGCAAAGATAAAAGCAGCAATTAAAACGAATATTTACTTTTGGTCCGTGAAAATAGGTGAAACGTTTACATATTTGTATCTCCATTAAGGTGGAGAACAGAAATATGCGCGTTGATAGGCTGGAGGAAATTAATGAGGAATAGCGGAGGTGTGCCTCGCCTAAATTGCGAATGCGTGATTTTCGCGCATCGTTATTCCTTTGTTTGAGCCAACCGAACCGGAGAGCTTTAACACAGTGCGCAATGCGCGCGTGCAACGGACAACCAAAGCCCCGAGACGCACTCTTGTGTCAATATCTGCCAATGAGTGCCTTTCAATCATCAAAATGTCGCTCGCTAGTTGTTTTCCCGAAATCACTGGGAATATATAATCGCAAAATGAGAAATATGAAAATTACACGCAAATTTGGAAAGACAAATTTCATCACCAAAACGGCTTCGCAAGTGTATCAGAGCCTGAAATCTTTAAATCCGAATCCCTCGTCGGCGAAAACGTGCACTGCTAACAAACGGGTGAATCGCTATCCGTAGAATTCACATTTCCGAAGGGGATGTGATTGTCCAGGGGTAGCACGTTGGACCAATGACCGGAAGGAGGGCGCGGGTTCGATCCCCGAGCAATCCTCTCGGGGCACCATCAATCCTCCACCCAAGCTATTTGATTTTTCGGGTACCAGATCTTCCAAGGAAATTATAACCGGCATAGTGCATTAAGGAACTGGCCCCCCTTATTGTCTGCTTAATTGTGAATTTCACCCGCCGTATAGGGCTTAGTACTGGGTGAACTCTATCATCACCTACCAAACCGACCTTTGGGTTGATTACTGTGTTTATGGTTTACATATCGTGTATTCATATTCATATTCACTTGTACATGGACACGTTAATATAAGGGAATGGGATGGCAACATGCATATGCAACGCACGCAGAAATATTTGCTGCCGAGCTGCTAATGAACCACTTGTACCCGAGAAGAGGATCAGTTAGTGACGCTTCGAATTCGAATGATAACTGATGACGCACGATACAAAACACACGTTCAAGGTCTGTCCCAAAAGTGGTAGGACTGAGTCGATTACAGGAAATACATTGCCGGAATTGATGCATTCACTCGCACGCCTTCGAAGTATCACCCTTGTGCGTCCGCACACCGCTGCCAGCGGATATACCAGTCCTCGTACGCCTTCTGGAAGGCGGCGCCCTGAACGCTACTAAGCTTCCTCGTCACGGCCTGCAGTAACGCTTCCACCGAGCCGTTGTCACGTCCTCTCAGCACCGATTTTAGGCGGGGGAAGAGGAAGAAGCCTGGTGGGGAATTTTCTAAAAATTTTGGATCCTCACTCACATGGACGAGAAGCCCCTGGCAGGTCCGCGTGCGAGTTTCCTTTCGTTCGTCCGAGAGCACTCCCGGCAACAACTTCGCACACACCTTTCTCATGCCCACGTTTTCGCTCACAACTCTAGGAACATGACTTTCAGGGATGCCAAGTTCATCGTACATCAGACTCGTACACGGGTCAACCCTGGCGCATCGCCGCTTTGTTAAGACCTCGTTCTAACTACTCTTGTGGAGACTAATCACTAATCATGAGGGGGCAGTTGTCACGAATGGGGATTCCCTTCTAACCCCACTTTGCTTCTCCATATTAACCGCCATCGCCATTCAGTCCATAAACGCCCTCGTTGCAGTTTCGACTCGTGACTCAAATATGAAGGTGAGATGAGAAAGCTTAGTCGGTTGCAGGTCGGAGTCGATAAATGCGCAGGGAAGGGTACGGCAAATGACCGGGCAGACTGCGGCGGACACGGGGGGAAGATTTATGGAATGTCCTGAGATTTATAAATCATAAATCGGGCAGGGGGCCGAAATTCTATGTCCAGTGGCAGCGTTTCAGTGTTTCCGTCCCATTTGCCACGTTTAGAGTTCGGATGGCTGCCCTTGGGCTCGGAATGTCTAGGGCAGGGATCTCGCACGGACCGGAAGAAAGACACGCCTCTTGCTGTCACCGAGCAGTTGTCTTGGGGAAGCTAGGGTACATTGAACGGACGAAGGCCGGCGAATCGTCCTTTGGTTAAATCAATGGGGACAAACGAGGGCGCACTTAATTCCGAGGGAAGCCTCGGAAAAAGTGTGATGCGTCCGTTCAAATAGGAACTTATAAAAACACCCACACAAGAGTGAAAAATAAATTATCTTCAAAATGGATACTGTAGAAACTTGACTTGAGTATTTCCTCTCTTTACAGTCAACACGCGAAGCTAAGGTTTTTCAAGAGACGCAGGTTACTCGAGTATACGCTCATTATCCTAAGGGATACTTTGCTAGGGGACAGAGGGGCCGTGACGAGGTGCCTGGACGAGATCCCCGTCGACGCCTTCCAGGGAGCGTACCAGAAGCGAGCGTGGCAGAGGCGCTCGCATCGGTGTGTAGATGCACAAGGGTGCTCTTGTTGTGAAGTGTTTTAGCGATCCGTACTTTGACCTGCGATGATTTTGTCCTCGATTTTTCTGCTTATTTTTTTGGGACAGACCTGTCTGCGCATGCGTGGGTGTAGGCTTGCATTAATTTGTTCGTTTTGCATGTGGTTTCATTCTCTTTCACGGGACACCTCTCGCCGCACCACCCTGGTGCGGCTTGCGGGGAAATACTTGGATACAGAACTCTCGATTATTGCGCGGTTATTCTTTTTAGGCATACCATCATTTCATATTTCTACTGGGGGTGACAAAAATATTTCGGAAGCATGCGAGCATATTTGGAATGACTTCACATAAAAAAGTTTTATTCGAAAATCATTCAGAGCAACATTTCAACTCCAAATATTTCAGTCGATTTCGGTTCCCCATAGAGTGCGAATGACGCTTTTTTGTCAGTTACCTTTCAAATTATAAATGTGGTCAATTAAATTTGCGGTTCACAAGAACGTTAAGTTGCGCTTTGGGAAGCAGTTGGCGTGTTGAATCGCAATTTATTTACGACAACGGGAGAACATATTTTCCAACATTAGCTGATTTACTTATATTCTACTTTCTGTTCGGTTACAGTCTTCACTCAATCAGGGAGCTAAAAATAGTTTGCCAATAGCCATGCTAGCATCCAAATGTATGCCACCGGGGTTCGCATCGTTGCGGAGAATAGCGCACTGGCTTCCCACCGAGAGAACCCGAGTTAGAATCCTGAAAACGCAGATATGTTTCAGTGGTACCCCGATACGTACTCGTGGTGCTTGATGGAGAGCACTTTGCGTGAGTACGCCGTCCGTCGAATGGGATGTTAAACTGTTTCACCCCTTGACGCGTTTCTTCGTCAAGAGTCGGCTAAGCCAGATACCAGGGGGTTTCTCTCCACCCTTCCTGTCCATCCCTAATGGCGCAGGTGATCTCATCTGTCGATCGCCACGCCTAAAACATAGTTCTAAAAATTATGCAATAGTAATCGTCTTTCAGAAAAACATTTAATGGGGTAAAGTAAGGTTAATCATTACACATAAGCTGCTCGGCATCATACCTAAAAGGTGACAACGAAACTGCTGTAAGACATACTCAACCAAGGTCATTTTCTTTCCTGGCTATTTTCTGTAGCGTTTATATTATACTTAGGTCACTGGAAAAATAAAACAATCACAGAGAAAACACGTGTGGTTTTATAACAAATATGCATGTATATATATATATATATATATATATATATATATATATATATATATATATATATATATATATTTGTATGTATATATATGACAGGCTTGCCCGTGAATCGAACCCGGGGCGTCCGGTCATAAGTCCAACGCTCTGGGCACCTGCAACTCCAACCAAGCCATGTGAATGTTCAAGTACCAGATCATACTGGAAAACCATAACCGGCCCCGGGAAAGGAACCTGCTCCATTATTACCCTGCTAATGTGTGAATTTCCCACGCGGTCAGGCTATATATATATATATATATATATATATATATATAATGGGCTGACAAAATATAACACAAATAGAAAAGAATAGCAACATTTAAAAGAACACTCACACGGTAAATTGTTCGAGCTTTCGGCCCTCTAAGAGGCCTTCTTCAAGTGAGACTGAAAATATGCTGTTGCTTTGGAGAGGGGAAAGGGGTATGGGAGGGGAGGGGAGGTGTGGAAGGAAATCCAAGATGGCGGTTAAGGGTGGGACTTTTGAAAGAACGGAAAGCTAATATGTAGGCGGATTCACGAGTTCTCACCTCTATGCTGGTGGCTGAATCTGGTAGGAATTCTAGGATGCTGAGAGCAAAATACTGGTCGAATGAACGGTTGTAGGAATTGGCGTGTGAAGGGATAGGAAGAGAAGAGAGTGAGGCAGAATTTCAGGAGTACCGGTGATTATTCATTCGAATAGATAAGGGGATAATGCATTCGCCTATGTAAAAGGAAGTGCAATGTTTGAATTACAAACGGTAAATAATGTTTTTTGAGATGTAATTAGCGTGGGAACGAAATGAGGGGGCAATGAGGGGATGTAGGGAGAGGGGAGTGGACCTAATATGAAGACAGGTTTCACATCGGGGGTGGTTTCAAGTAGGGGAAATATTAGTAAATTTGTCACAGGGGGGGGCGCCAAAGGGTTGGTGGATCTGAGAAGGTTTTTGAGATTGGCGGGTCGTCTGTATGAGATAGATGAGCATTTGAGTAGTAAGGCTGAGGTCGCGTCATTTATTATTAGGTAATCTACCGGTTAAGGTAGGTTTTTGGATGGACATAATTACTAATTAAATAATCTGTGACCCATAGCAAAGCACAACATCCTACTCATTATCAGGTCCCTCTTCATCTCTGAGTACTTTCTTCCTCCCTTCATCCCCTCCAACATCCCTATCCTGTTCCTTCCCTTTCCTCTTTTGCCCAACATTCTCCCCTCTATCACAGTCTTCAACATCCCACCACCGGTAAATAACCCCTTCATCCACTTTTCCTGCCTCCATAGGATTTCTCTTAACAAACCCCTCTCTTCGCTCACCATACCACGTACTTCCTCATTTGTTTTCTACTCTGTCCATAATCACCTTCTCCATTCTTCCCCACACCCACATTTCAAATGTCTCCAGTCTACGTCTATCCTCCTACTTCAATGACCACATTTCCGCGCCGTACATAGCTACGCTCCATATCAGAGTTTACCCCACGATCCATATCAAAGTATTTACGAGTCTTTTCTTAAAATCCTTACTCAACGTCCCTGTCATCAAATCCCTCCTCTTTGTGAAAGCCTCTTTGTCTAGCGCAATTCTTCTCCTTACATCCTTACTACTTTGACCGTGTTGGTCCAAAACACTAGCGAGATGCGTAAACTGTTCTACCTGCTCTAGTTTTTGCCCTCCTATTTTGATGTTAAGCTTAACCTTTTTCTTTCTAGCATAACCTTTGTTTTTAAATATTGATTTTCATCCCATACCTGTCGCACTGAATTTCATATTCACTCAGCAATGCTTGCAGCCCCTTGGCTGACTGACAAACTAAAGCTTGGTCATCAGAAAACCTAACTGATTTTACAAATTCCCCGCCCACTTTCATTCCTACCTCCAGTTCTTCCCATGCCTCTTTGACCATTTCCCCTGCATAAAGGTTGAACAGCAACGGTGATAATGGGTAACCCGGCCTTACACCTCTTCCTAACACCGCCCATCCGGACTCCCCGTTCCCCACCCGCACCTGAGCGGTCTGAGACATGTACAGGTTGCGGATTAGCCTCTTTTCTCTCAAATCTATTCCTATTTTCTGCAATATACTCATTAGTTTTTCTCAGTTCACTCTGACAAAAGCTTTTTCGAAATCTACGAAACAGGCAAATGCCTCCTGGTTGTGTTCTATATTCCTCTCAATAAATAATGTCATTACTCCAATGGCATCTCGCGTACCTCTTCCCTTCCTAAACCCAAACTGATCATCCCCTAAGTAATCATTTGCCCTATTCTCTATCCTTTTGTTTATGATTCTGAAAACAACTTTAGCTGCGTGTGATATCATATTTATCGTCCTGTAGTCCCCACATGATGTAGCCTGTACTTTTTTCGGGATAGGAAGTAAAACTGACCTCACAAAGTTTTCCGGCCAGATTCCTTCCTCGTAAATACTACGAATCAGCCCATATAGCCTCTTCCTCCCACATTTTCCTTAACATTTCAATAGTTTCGCGGGAATGTTATCTACCCCCATTTTTATTTAGTTTCATCTCCTTTAATGCCCTTTCGATCTCATTGTCTAGTATGCCTGGACCTAAGCTGTCTTCCTCTACGTCATTTTCTTTTTCAATGTCTAACTTTGTGGGTCTGAGTTCTTTACTATACAGTTCTTCTATATACTCTTTCCATCTCTCTTGGATCTTTCCTGCGTCACCTATTATCTTAACCGCCTTACATCGAACTGCTATCATTGATCTTCCTTTCTTACTTCCCGATAACGATTTAACTTTGCTGTACAGCGCACCAATTTCCCCCTTCCTCTGCAAAGTTTCCATATCCTCACCCTGCGTCTTCCACCATGCATCTTTTGCTTTATTTGTTGCCCGCCTCAATTTATTGTTCAATTCTTTGTACTCCATTGTGCCTAATTCTATATTTATATTCTTCCATTTTCGCTGCTCATCCATCTTTGTAATCATCTCATCCGTGATCTATGGTTTCCCTGTCCTTTCAGCGTTAACGGTTCCAATAGTGTCTTTTACGACTTTTGACAACCATTTCTCGAACCTTTCCCATTTTTCTTCGATAGTACTTAGCTCTTTACCATCCTCCATGATTTCCTTTACAACCTGTTGTTATTCCTTCCTTTTCAAACCATTTAATGTTTCTGCATTCCATTTTCTAACTCGCCGCCCCTGCCTTATCTTTTTGAAACGGACGCTACATTTCATAACCACTAAATTGTGGTCAGAGTCCGCATCCGCTCCCGGGAAGCTGTGCGAATCTATCACACTGCTCCTAAACCTGTGTCTAACCAGGATATAATGTAGCTGATACCTTTCTGAATCACCTGGCATTTTCCATGTATACCTGCGTCTTTTGTGGTGCCTAAACCAAGTGTTGGTGATTACTAACCCCTGTCTCCTGCAGAACTCAACTGCTTTCTCTCCGCGGTCATTCCTCGTGCCTAAACCGTAGTCCCCGACCTCATCACCATCTCTTCCTTCGACTACCGTCACATTCCAATCCCCCATCATTATCAAATGTTTCCCTGCAGGAACACACGCGATTATGTCCTCTAACTGATCGTATATCCTATGGACCTCTTCTTCCTTATGGTTGCTCGGCGGTATGTATACCTGAATAATAACCAAGTCCATCGGTTCTGCTTTTATTTCGATTAATAATAATCTATCCGTTACTTGTTCTATGTTTACTATGCTTCTTCTAACTTTTTATTTAATACTATGGCAACCATTCGTTGGCTCTCGTCCCTGCCGCTGAATATTATTCTATGCTTATCACTCCAGTAATCCCCGCTATCTTTCCATCTCACCTCGCATTGACCAAAAGAATCTATTTTTCCCCTTTCCATCTCACGCTTAACATTCTCCAATTTCCCTTTCCTCATCATTGTCCTAACATTCCACGTTCCTATTCTAACTAAGTTGGTCTTCTTCTTCTGCGTCTTCTGTCCTGCTGCTGCTGGTTTTCCCTTGCAAGGGTTTCGTGGGATGACGACCGCGGAAGCCTTGCCTCCCCCGCTGCCGGGCACGATACACGGCCGATTTGGCCGAGCCCCGTAGTGTCCAGGACTCAAAATCTCTTTTTTGTCCATGATGTAAATCTTGGGAATGATAAATTAGGTGGTTTTCAGTTGCCTTCCTCAATAGTGTTTTTAAGGTGACGCCATCACTTACTGGCCGCCCCTCTTAGACGCCATTGCAGCCGCCTCACTGAGGAACAGACTCTGCGTGTTCTACCTTTCGTTTGACTCCTAACCTTCGACCTATCTGGCATGGGTGACCCTAACAGGAGCAATTATTATTACTTCCGCCAGCACAGCTCTAGGGGTCATCGGAACGCACAAGCCCTTCCACCTTGTCAAGGTTATAGTGAGGTTAAATGCCAACCGGAGAAGGGCTGATGGAAAAGTAATTTATGAGGACAACATAGCAATCCTCCTCTTCGAGAAGCACCGTTGAAGAAATGCAGATGGGAGATGCCAAAATCCTTGTTCGAACGAGACACAAGAACCAAGTGAAGCAATTTACCCCTGCGTAGCATTGGAACGCACAAGCCCTTCCACAACGTCAAGGATGTAGTCCGGGGAGGGGATATATAGTATATATATATATATATATATATATTTATATATATATATTTATATATTTATATTTATATATTTATATATATATATATATATATTTATATATTTATATATATATATATATATATATATATATATATATATATATGAGTGTGTGTGTGTTCTCTTTATGCCTACTCCCCTCTCCCTACATCCCCTCATTGCCCCCTCACCTCATTCCCACGCTAATTGCCTCTCAAAAAACATTATTTACCGTTTGCCATGCAAACATTGCACTTTCTTTTACATAGGTGAATGCATTATCCCCTTATCTATTCGAATGAATAATCACCGGTACTACTGAAATTCTGCCTCACTCTCTTCTCTTCCTATCCCTTCATACGCCAATTCCTACAACCGTTCATTCGACCAGTGTTTTGCTCTCAGCATCCTAGAATTCCTACCTGATTCAGCCACCAGCATAGAGGTGAGAACTCGTGAATCCGCCTACATATTAGCTTTCCGTTCTTTCAAAAGTCCCACCCTTAACCGCCATCTTG
Organism: Hetaerina americana; assembly: GCF_022747635.1. Classification (NCBI taxonomy): domain Eukaryota; kingdom Metazoa; phylum Arthropoda; class Insecta; order Odonata; family Calopterygidae; genus Hetaerina; species Hetaerina americana. Next base: position 1,880,497 of record NW_027287538.1, read on the forward strand.
GATTTCCTTCCACACCTCCCCTCCCCTCCCATACCCCTTTCCCCTCTCCACAGCAACAGCATATTTTCAGTCTCGCTTGAAGAAGGCCTCTGAGAGGGCCGAAAGCTCGAACAATTTACCGTGTGAGTGTTCTTTTAAATGTTTCTATTCTTTTCTATTTGTGTTACATTGTGTCAGTCCCATATTGTGCCGCTCGTGTGAGTTTTTCCTTACAAGTGTGATATTAAGCTACCTTGCTACTGTTCCTGTCTCTTCTGTGTTCGTCGTGGGATCCAGCACCAGGTTTTGCGCCGCGGATTCTGCTCTATTTTGAATGTGCTATCCTTTCCCTCATCACTGTCTTCCTTCGTTTCCTATTTCTTTTCCACAACCTTCTCAATCGCCTAAACATGGACCACTCTTATCCCATTCCGTTTTGGATCCGAAATTTTCGCCCTCACGCCTATAAGCTCGCCAAATACGCAAGCCACACCGAGTTTCTCACCTCCTGCCTGTCCTTAGGAATCGTTCCCAACGATCTAGTCATTTCCCTACCACTATCTGCTACTCTTCCCGATATCCACCCCAAACTTAATGCATTTTCTTACCAAAAATCTTTAGAGTACACCCACCTTATCCTTATGCAATTCCAATGCATTCGTGAACAACACAAATCAAACCTATGTTCCCTCTTTAAAATAATCTCTTCGGCTGCTGCTCACCTAATTTCACAACTCAGCGCTATAATTTCGTCTGCCCTACGTTCCCTCCAACAAAACGTCAAACTCTCCTTAAAAAGCTGTCCAACTTGTGCATTTCCTACTTCCGAGTAGGTCTTAAAATTCCCGGGAAAAGGATCGGGGCACTTGGTTGCATAAAACATCGCAGATCTTAGTGTTAATGACGTTTTCTGGATAGCTCAAGTGGTTAAGAGCCTTCTAGTGTGTGTGTACAAAAAGAACATTAATCACGCCTTGAGAGGTTTCTAATGACGGTCATGTCATGAAGGTGGCCGGGATTCCTTCGAAAGATATTGGAGAGGGTATGAGTGAAATGCGTCTCTTTTAATTAGCATTCAGCAACCCGAATTTCAATGAACAGCCGGAGGATCAACCAACTCGGCCAATCTCAAACTCTCTCTTCCGCGGGCGATTGTTTCTCTCCGTCTCTCTCTCTCTCTCTCTCTTCTGCCGTTCCATAATGCATTTGAGGAGAATAGTTGTCTTCTTTCCATACAAGTATCACTTTTCTATATTTCCTACCATTAACAGCGCCAAAGCTTCCTGAATAATTCATGCGACTCTCGTATGAGACGTGGGGGGGGGGGGGCGGGGGAGACGGAGTGTTTCGCTTTCATTCAACGACCTCGACGCCTCCGGAAGTCGGTATTCTAGGAATGAGCCCTGGAATTATTCCACCTATTCCGCCATGCCACTCCTAGACGCAGTCTCTTCGCCCCGGGAATACACGGGCTAAGATGTCCCGGATTCAAATAATCGGCCACTCTACTTATTCAAGTCGCTCATACAAAAGGTTTGATTCAATAGACTCTATTATTATTTAATGAATAAATATTACTCAGTGGCTCAACTGGTCATTCAATGATCAATCCGGAATCGCTCTTTTACTCGTAATCCTCGTAATGTGTCGAAATAAATAATAAAAGCGCAGTACTAAACGAGTCTTCTTCGGATAAATCCTCCAAAAATGGAAGTGGTGACACAGGCGTTTAGTACTTGGCACTTTCCCCCGGTTAGGCACCCATACCTTATTTCAAGTTTGGGCGCTGAATCTTCGATCGCTATCTACCGGCTTCCCGGTTTTCCACATTTACTGGTAGTGATCTAACACCCCCCGCCATACGCCCTTGCGGCGTCTTGTGGGGTACTACAGTACGTACTACCTGCATGTAGATGGTACTGCTTGCATGCAGGTGATTTCTGCCAGCAATCCTCTCACCTCCCCCTTTACCACGTCCAACACTCCCTCATCTGTTTTCCTCTTGGTCCACTTCACCTGCTCCATCCTTCTCCACGCCCACATTTCAAGAGCCTCCAGTTGGCGCCTCCTATCCTCCTGCTTCATTGACCACGCTTCCGCCCCGCAGAAAATCATGAGCTGCATAGAACATAAGCTGAGCTGTTGAAAGTTATAATTGTTTATTTCATACAGTATATCGTAGCTATGAGGAACAATTCTAATTTATCATATTTTCCATCATCATTACATAAAATAGATAAATAATTATAATATGCATAGATTAATTGCACCGGATTATCAAAAGTGTAAAAGCAACAAAATATCATGGTATTTCTATCCTGCAATTTTATCGATTACGCGCGAGTATTCACTGAAAGGTTTTTGGATTGGACATCACTTTAAAGACCTCACGTGCAGAAAACGTGCATCCCTAGCTCGTGCCCTCGAAAAACTTGAGTCACCACGGAATAAACTGAACCTGGAACACACGGGGGGAAAGGAGTGGCATGTTGCATCGAGCGCTCTAACATGATACGCATATGAGCATTGACCGGAAGAAAAGTGAACAAGTGAAGTGCGTGCATTATATTGGAGGGCAAAGGCTGAGAGTGCCGTGTCCGAAGAAGCGTGGGACAGGGCGCGACTCTCTCTTCCAACAGATTCATTCGGTGACGCGCGTTGCAAAAGCAACAATTCCAAAGTGCAACAATCATTCGCCTCGACAGGGATTTGAATCCTTGTCTTGAGGCGAATGATTACTATTACAAAATGGAATTGCAGCATTTCAATGAATGCAGTTGCTTAATGGGAGATAATCTAGGGCGAATGCATCGATTAACCCATCTCGGAAGTGCATAATTTACGATAAATTGACATGGCTTAGCAGTATTACGGTGCCCGGGGGCCTGATAATGTACCCAGATTCGCCCTCTAATACCAATCTCTTCTTCGAAATTGAACCAAAGTTGTATTTATGTAACTACAACCTCGGGAATGTTTTCCTATGAAGGAAGAAAGTCAACGCCAAACACACATTTCCATATTGATGTTATTTCGAGCAGAATGAGAATGACATTTCCCGAAAATCAGACGCAGTTAAAAGAGAGTAGTTTACCTGGAACGTAATAAATATCTGAGTTTTAATGAGTGCAGCAGCGCGTTGCATAGTTACACAAACTGTGTCAACTATACTTTCTTGGGAGCCCCGTTCAGAATCCTCCCCTCTCCGCCCCGAGGCCAGATACGCAACCGGAGATGCGGGAGAGGTTTGTGGAGCATTGGACTCAAAATATCCCGTGTGAAGAGGGCTTTTAAGATGAAGGTACAACCTTTGCTTTCATAAAAAGTTTTAGCAAATACGGAAAAACTATGAGGAATCTTTCACTCGAAATTCCCTCGCTACGGTGGCATCGCAATACGCGGAAAAAACACGCTGAGGAACTCTCGAGCTCTCGCAGTCGGAGAAAACTACAGAAAATCGAAGTTGTTTACGAATAGTGAAGTAAGGACATTTAGGGGACGATGAAAATATAATTAAAGAGGCAGATACCTAAGAAAGGAGAAAATGTCACGAGCGGAGACCAAAGGACTTCTTTAGAAGCAAGGGAGAGGAGAGAGAGGTTGACGACGGAAGAGGAGATAATTGGCGTGGAAGGCATGAAGTGATTGCAGCGAATGGATGAACATTTGGGGAACCCAATCAAGATTTTTGAGTTACAAATTAATGATGATGGCAACTCGCTAACTTATCCTCTATGTAGTTCTTAACTTTTAATCTATCCAGTAGTTTCATCAATATGTGGGGGACAGTTAGGGGTGGATCAATGGAATGGCAAAGGGGCAATGATTACCTACCCCTCCCCCATATACTAGAATATCAGTTACCCCAAAAAGCAAGGTCTAGAGAAAAGCGCTTTGTTCAAGCAGTGGGTGTTCAATAGACATCAAGCAATGCTTACGTGGGAAGGATATTTTCGGGAAGTAAGGTCTGAATCGCCGTGGCTAATCGAATGTCGAGCGACCATTGAAACTCGCATGCGCACCGACTCCCGGCATGCATTGCGCTTTAATCGACGCCATTAGCATTGGTATTGTTGCAGTGCGCTGTTTACAGTGTTATATGTTTGAAACAATTGATCAGAGTTCCCACTGTGAAATGCGTTTAGCGATCAGTCTGCTGTCAGTGTTTGCACGGAGCGTCTCTTCAGCAGGGGAAATCCGTCGACAGACACGTGAAGTGTTAATGCCCCGATGCGAAGAGTGATCACGGCGAAGTGCGTGTGTGAGCGAGAGCTCTCAAGGACGGACGGGAAAATGTCCATGATGAATCGCGACCATCAAGTCGACCATTAGTGACCACAGAAGAGCTGGTCAATGCCGTGGACGGAAATATTCGTGGAGGCCAGATTGGCCACCCTCGGCACAGTCCAGATTTGGCGCCGACCGATCTTCACTTGTTCCGCTGCCTAAAGGAGTCTCTCGGTGGCATGCGTTTCGCACAGATGACGAGTTGAGAGAAACAGTCCAAGGACGCTTATCCTCACAGGCGGTTGAACACCTATGTTTTCGGAACACAAAGGCTTGTGGAACTTCAAGACAAATCAACACAAATGAAAATCATGTGGATAACTAGAGAAAGATGTAAAGAAGGAGTTCATTAGAAAAACTTTTTTGATAAAATCTGTGGTGGTTTATTTTTTACAAGAAATCGGACCCCACCTTTTGAATATTCCTCGTACTACGTGCTCATTGAATATTGCATTTCGAAGACTCCATGTAAAGGAGGAATAAAAGATGATTAGTGCCGCCCACGCCTCGAGAAAAGAAGAGCATGGCGGAAGTTGAGCCACTCCATCATCTGCCATTTACATTATGAGAAGGCATGAATGGAAATGGTACAACGACTTTAATATAAAAGGACACACACACAACACACGCCCTTCATTCTGTGACTGTTACAAAGGGGATGCATAGCCAAAGATTCACCGGCTTAGTTCAATCGAGCATACATTTACTACTTTTGCTAATTTCTGTAACGCTACCCTGTCCCTCCAATAGTCTTATTCCTAGCTATAACATTAATAGATTGCTTCGTAAATGATATCCTCTTACTAATACTGCTTATCCAAAGAACCTCTGACTTCACATTTACCCATGACCCTCCGATCTATTGTGCGACGTTTCTATTTCATTTCTAGTCATTGATAGATCAAATAAAAATTATAACATAAAATTTCCGTAGCATTGGAAACAACATATCGGATACTGAACATATTTTTGTCAGTACAAACGCAGACATAGTAGTTGGAACAGAAAGTTGGCTCACGGGAGATATAGCAAACAATGAGGTTTTTCCAAACGGTTTCACAATTTACAGAAGGGACAGACGAAATAGGTTGGGTGGGGGAGTATTCATTGCAGTAAAGTCACATCTTATTAGCCAACGATATGAATGCGACGTGGATGACATAGAAAGCGTTTGGTGCAACATTAAGGACTACAACGGCAGAAGCCTATTCGTGTGTTCATTTTACAGACCCCCAGATTCTAACACAGATGTCCTACACAAGTTCGATGAACAAATATCCACTATCAGCAGCAGACAAAGCAATATTATTACTATATTCGCTGGTGACACAAATCTACCGTCAATTGACTTGGACAACTACTGCGTAGGAAAATCTGCCAAAAACAGAGATTCATGCCAAGAACTCCTTCATATATTCACAAAACGCTCCTTAGAACAAATTGCTCAATCACCAACTCGGGGCCAAAGCATACTAGATATCTTTGCGACTTCTATGCCCGAAATAATTACGTTGAGCATTGAAATAATGGGCGGAATCGGTGGCCATAAGGCTATTCTTGTAGAGTTAAAAACTAAGCTCGTCAAAATGAACAAATAAAAGCCTAAAATATACCTATACAACAAGGCAAAAGAATACAAGACAAAAACAAGGACAACCATTACAGAGAAATATTTTACGCGAAGTAATGAAGACGTGCATCCCATCCAAACTCAAATGCGACCGTATGGAACCCAGATGGTGCAACAGGGAAGTCAGGTCGGCATTCAGAAGGCAAAGAAAGCTACAGTCAAATTTCAAGAAGAGTTTAAAAAGTGAATATATTTTATGTGAATATATCAAAACCGCATTTAAAAGAATGTCGTAGTAAGACGAAAAGTTTTATGCGCACAGCTCTACACTCTTTTAAATCTAAAATACTAAGCGAATATCTTGAGGAAAATCCAAAGTCATTTTGGTCCTGTGTTAGGGAAATACAGGGTAAACGTCCAACTGTTCACTCTTTGAAGACGGAAAACGGAGAAATTATCACAGATAGCGTGAAAAAGGCACATTTTTTAAACAGTTTTTTCCAGAACGTCCACAATAAAAAGACACAAACGCTACAAACGGTCTACCACAGCCACTCAGGGAACACATGAGCGATATAACACTGAACAAGAAGGGAATAGAATATCTGCTCCGTATTATCAAAACAAACAAAGCACCTGGTCCAGAGGAAATACCTGCTAGAATATTAGAGGGATTAGCTGAAGACATTTCCCCGTTTTTACATGTTGTTTTTCTAAAATCGATAGAAGAAGGCTCAGTGCCTCGCGACTGGAAGCTAGCCCATATAACTCCCATCTATAAAGGCGGCGATAGGAATAAAGCAACCAATTTTCGACTCATTTCTATAACATCAATTTTTTGTAAAATAAAAGAACTCATTATTTTCAGTAACATTATGAGATTTTTTGATAATACGAGGCAACAACCAGCACGGATTCAGGAAAAGCAGATCTTGCGAAACACAACTTGGTCTATTTATTCACGATATACTTAGATCGGGAGAAAACAACACCCAAGTCGATGCAGTATTCCTGGATTTCAAAAAAGCCTTCGACAAAGTCCCACACAATAAATTGTTACATAAACTTAAATACTATGGGATCAATGAGAAAATAATTAATTGGATTAGAGACTTCTTGTCAAACCGCAAACAAATAGTAGTCATAGATGGGTTGTGCTCAACGGAGAGAGATGTTACTTCGGGCGTCCCCCAGGGAAGTGTAATAGGGCCTCTTCTGTTCTTAATATACATTAATGACTTAAGCACACACGTTGGTAGCAATCTGAGGTTATTTGCTGACGACACGGTGGTATACAGGGAAGGTGGCAACTAGATCGCGTGATACTCCCTAGAGACTTAGACACAATCTCAGAATGGTACAAGGAATGGGGATTACTGCTTAATTTAGAGAAATGCGAAGTTCTGAAATTTTGGTCTGATATTAACTATGAAATAGACGGTTCAGTGCTAACTACGGCCGATTAAGTGAAATAATTTTGAGTAGTTGTAACACCGCGAAATTCATGGGGAAAATATATCAGGAAAATATACGGATCAGCTTCAAAGAACCTCTGCTTCATTAAATGGATGGTAGAGATAAAGTCCAGAGAATATTCTCCAGATTTGTCAAAATTTGTTGTGATAAGAAGACGAGTGTTGCATGCCTTTTAGAAGAATCAGGGTGGGAGCCACTTGAGATGCGAAGAGAACAAGCGAGACTTATGACTTTTAGAAGGGTTTAGAACAAACGAGTTTAACAATGGCACTAAATGTAATATTATGGCCCCACGCTATTGAGCTAGATCAAACTACAAAGATAAAATAAGGGAGATTCCAGCACAGGCACACATTCTTTCCCCGAACAATCCGGAATCATAATAGTAAAAAGCCGAAATCACTTTAGAAATATTAAAAACATTGAATTTACAAGTCGGAACAAAATTAAACATTGCAAAATATTAGGTATACTTGTAGGTGCATGTGTATGTTAGTTGGTAGTTTGTGCGTTTGCATGTGAGTGGTTTGCAAGGGTTTTCGCATGAATGTACACCATGTTTTGTCTGTGGATTGTACAAATTTTTGGCTTTTGCATGCGGTTTCTTTCCTAATTACGGGTGGTGCGGTAACACACCCCACCACACGCCCTTGCGGTGGCTTGCGGGGTATTTAGTATATGTAGATCCCTCCTCCACGCCACTCCGTATCTCTTCTGTAAACGGCCAAATTTTGAAGGGAAATCTCGTTTGACATAATGTGATCACTTAGCCACGACTTCGTGCATATTACAATATCCGGATTACATGCATCAACTAACGTCTCGACATGACTGGCTTTATTTGGAATAATTCGGCAGTTACACTGAAAATATATTAAATCTTTACTTTCCTTTCCTTCGGTATTGCGAGTTCCACTCCCCTCTTGTGTCCATCAGTGGTTTCCCTGCTTACTGAGCATTAGTGCGACGCTTTTAAAGAGATCAGATGTACTCTCTTCCTGCTTAAATTCACTCCATCGCGGCCCAAGTGTCTGTCGCCGACCCAACAATTCGGGCCCACCAATGCCAGACCTTGTTGCACGCAAGAACATGCTATTCCTTCGTTTATGCCGTCAGTTCTCTTACAATGCATGTCCCTTCCACGAAGAATTCCACTAGTAACAGTTTGAGCACTTTTGAACTTATTCTTGGCTGAGGTCGCCAATTCCCAAACAAAACCGATTAGATGGTCATCTGACTTAGCACTTTTAACGTCGTTTGTCCCAACGTGAATTATGACAACTCTTTCATCACCTTCGCTAGCCATATTAATTATTTTACCTTCCAATTGTTCCACTCCTATCCCCGGAAAGCACTGAACGCCTTCATTGATACTTTCGCCACAACCTCTGACGTATATGGAATCACCAAATATGCTCACTTTGGGTGACCCTGGATCACCAAGAGACGTCCGATCCCTTGACACCATGTCCTCCCTTATCGGAATCACTTCCCTCTCCGGTCTCACATTTATCCTATCCTTCCTTTCATCTCCTCGCTTCTTTGGCTGTTCTCTCCGTAGGATGCTTTCCCGTATTCCTCCAGCCCAATCGGCGTATGCGTCACGTGAGCTTCTTTCCCGTCTCGTCGGCCTTAAATCTTCCGGTTTCCTCTTATCACACCTTCGGACAAGCAAGAGATCATCTCCGACTTGCTGTTTCACCCACGGCCTCATCTCTGTTAATGATGCTTTCAGTTCCTCATTCCCAGCGGAAAGGCTGAAAATTGTCTTTCGGGCGATGTTTAAATCCGCTTTTCAAATACCTCCTCTTTTTTTCTTCTCAACCTCTTCGATTCTTCTGACTTTCGCACTTACTGCACTGCCATTTGTCACTCACGCAATCCTCCAGTTTGCCCTTAGAGCAGTTAAGTGGTACCAAGAGCAACATCCACTAAACTGGACTCCATTCCTCAAATGTCTACGGCAAATAATACACTTCACGTCCACCGCCATGCCCTTCAGCATTTCGCCCAAGGGAGTGTGCCTTCTAGCGGTCGCTAATAAGCTGTTTGAAAACACGTTCGTCCTTTGAAGGTCCTTCAGAGAGTGACACACAGTTTATAGCACGCAGGGATCGATTTTAAACAACTTATTTCCTCAATTTCTTTATCGTTATTCCATGTCGCCCAGTCACCATTTCCCATCACGTCAAAACAATAAGGCCATTGCTCAGTACGGATTCCGTTCACTCATAACTGAAAGGAACATAACTTTCAAATTATACGAGCGCCTATTGTCGTGTTTAAACATGTCTTCGCCATAAATAAACCCTGTCTACTGCTGGCATCTATTGCCTTCTACCCGCGGTCATACGTTTCCTCCCAGGAAAGTCCGCAACTATTTCTTTTTACCGGCGTAAATATGGTTCATTGGAACCGAATAACGGTCGTCTTTATTTTATGTAATACGACTCATTTCAGTGAGAGAATGATGAGTGTGCAAAGCCACGAGGAAAGTAATCTGATCTTCAGCAGGGTGCACCAATTAGACAACCCTAATTCATTATTATTATTACATCATAGTGCACCGTTTTTCAGGTTTGGATGGGCACATACTCTAACACCCCTTCAATTCCTAACTCGGCCCATATCAAAACCTGATCCCACACTCCTCTTCAATTTCGAGTATACTCAACTAAAGCCCCCCTCTCTCTCTCTCTCTTCCGCCCGACATCCCCCCGCCTGCCTATCCCCTTTTCCTCGTCCTGAGGTCCTCTCCATCGCAGCAAGACTCGGCACCCCTTTCCCTCTCAAAATACTGCTCCTCATGCATCTTTCCCACCACTCTTGGATTTCCCTCGATTCGATTCCCACTCCTCCACCGCAATGACTGGTGTGTCTTCGTTTTGTAGATTGCAGATTCAGGTACGGTGAGGTGGAATCGTTCCATTATAACAGGGAGGTAATTTTCCAATAAACATGCATATTAATCATTAAGTCAATATTGCAGGAGCTATCGTCTCTGTTATCACACCTTCGTTTGTTTTTCCTCCCGTCCATTTTACTTATTCCACTCTCACCCTTATCTCTAAATCCTCTGATTCACTCCTGTCGCTTTGCTTCAATAATCATGCTTGATTAGCGAAATTTCTCTTCCAATGCCCCTACTTCCTATAACCTTTTTGGTCCAAAACACTTCCCGAATTAGTAAACTGTTCTACCTGTTCCAGTTTTTGCCCTCCTATTTTAACGTCTAACATAGCTTTTCTCTTTCTAGGAAATCGCATAACCTTTGTTTTATTTATATTGATTCTAGCCCCGTATCTGCCGCACTGATTTTCAAATATACTCAGCAATGCTTGCAACCCCGTGGCTGACTGACAAACTAAAGCTTGGTCATCAGGGAACCCAACTGAGTTTAGGAATTCCCCGCCCACTTTCATTCCTACCTCCAGCTCTCCCCACGCCTCTTTAATCATTTCCTCTACACACAGGATTTTCTCCTTTGTCGATGCCCACTCCAGTGCTTCAAGGTTATGGTTGCGCATACGAACTCAACATAGACATTCATTTGGTCTCAGTATTTCATACTTGAATATATAACCACCGGCAAAGGCCTTCTTCACATTCTTTCCGCGCCAAATGTTATATTACATAAAACCAGGAGAATATGAAGTACCTAAGGTCTCGAGAGTAAATCTAAAATTCCAATTCTTCGCTATTCATTGAACTCAGGGCAGCGGTCGTGATTCAAACCTCAAAACGACGCAGCCCAACTAATGTGGGAATAATTGATTTCCGGTGGCCACTTGATGTTATCTTCACGCCCCCGTGCTAACTAAACCGTTCTCCTTTTGACTCAAAGAGGAGTTCACGATGCTTGAGACAATTACTGCAATTTGAACGAGCGACGTTGTGGAGGAACGACACTTTTTGGCGAGCGAGAATGGACCCTTGCGACATTGACGACCGTCAAAGAAGTGACTTCTCTTCCATAATGAAGAGCATTTCTAGGTTGAATGGTACGTTCTGGGGAAGCTGCTGATCTTTTCGTGTCCATCCAAAACCACAGACTGCTCCGAGCGCTTTCAGACTTCCCTGTCGATCCCAAAACTTAACCTAATAGAGTACGAGTGTATCAATATTAAAAAGTCTACAGTAGATTCATCAGTAAAGGAGTGAAAATATCCGTAGTAAATGCCTAGCTTATTCCAAATTCATCTTGTCCACACACCGTTGCCATCGGGTTTTCCACGCCTCCTACGCCTTCTGGAAGGCGGAGCCCGGAATGCTGCTAAGCTCCCTCGTCACGGCTTGTTGTAACGAATACACCGAGCGGTAATGGCGTCCTTTAAGCACTTATATGAAAAGGAAGAAACAAGAAGTCCGGTGGGGCAACGTCAGGCCTTTAGGGTGGTTGATACACGGTCGAGAAGTTCTTGGCAGATCCGCGAGCGTGTTTCCTTTTGATCGCCCGAGAGCACTCGTGACAACAACTTCGCACACACCTTTTTCAATGGCCACGTTTTCACTCACAAGTCGATTAACTTCACTTTAAGGCATGCCAATTGATGATCAGAATCCATGGGAACAATTGATCTGGGATCCCTGTCCAACAAAGCCTTCACTCTTTGCAACATTTTCGTCAAATTTTGAGGTCGAAGAGCGTCTTGTATGTTCGTATTCTTCAACATTTTCTCAACCCTCCCGAGCCAACTTGTGCCACTCAAGAACATACTCGATCTACCCATTGGCGTTATCACCATAAGCTGCACTGAGCATATCCTGACTCTCTCTTTCCCAATTGTGCCCAGTTTCACTCAACATTTGATGGCGCAACGCTGTTCTAATAACCGGTTCTTGACGGAGCGTAAAGAGGTCACGTTACAGAGGTTTCGCAAACAAACTATCCGCTGCCGGGCTATTTAACATTCTAGTTTATCTGTTTCATCCATCTGCATCCTCGAGCGCTTTTGCGCAGCGATAAGGATTATATTGTTCGTTCCTGTCGCTCATCGTAGTATTTTAATTCCACATTCTCATTTTCTGTGTACTCTTTCGTCGCCAGTAGTTCTCTTGGCAGATCATTAAACAGTGCTTATCGTAAGTGATACTCAAGTAATATTTAAGTTTCCGCTTGGCGTTTAGTGGTTATGGTGTATTATATTATTAATATTTAAATTCTACTCATTATAACTAATAATTTTCCGCAGTTTCTAGAGTAGGTCTTTTGCTTAATTGTAATGAGGAAAAGGAAGTGTTAAGTTAATGTTAATTTATTGCTGTTTATAGTTTTTAGTCCGCGTTTAGTGGTTCCATATTCCCTTATGATTGTCACATATTACTCATCGGCTAAACGTCATAGATCCATATGGAATATGTAATCTGGCGTGTATCACCGCTACGCATGAAATAAATGCATCGATTAGCCGTTAATACTCCAAGTTCCCCGCTGAGCTGAACGGTCCAAACACGAATATATGTTTTTTCACTATCGCCGGAAGAATAGGCTTAACTGGACCAAGGATAGACTTTTTTACATTGCATCAATTCATGGATATTATTGGCCGGCTTATTTCTTTATATCAGACAAAGTACTCAAAAACGTGCGCGAACGAATTCATAATCAAAATCATCATGGGTACATAATAGCGAAAAATAAATGGATACATAATGGCGGCGACGAGTGACAGGAATAAAATTGGATGCCCCGTATCATCGCAATGGCATTATCCATCCTGATGTTAGAAAAAATTAATAAGTGGATTATATTTAAATAATACATGTAATCAGTTAAAATAGCAAATACTAATGGTATTAATTAAATCGAAGGTAAATAATAACAAAAAAATGCTCTAAACACAGAAAGATAAATTAAAAATATGCTGTGGACTAACTGAAATTTTTTGCGATACGCTTATCATGCTATTTTTGCAATTTCAGATTCATTGTGCAAAGATGTCAAAGGTTTTGTTTTCACATTTTTTAACTTTGCGCTATTCTGCGGCAATATGTGAGACACAATAACAGCAAAAAATGTTTCGGCATGCAATGAACTAATCGGACAAAAGGGAAATGTTTGCAAACGGAGGCATGCAATAACATCGATGGAAATACGATACTTTCATAAATTATGAATGTTTCAACTCCATCTCTTCTAATAACTTCCTGTGACGGAAAACTTATCCGGTGGTCGACGTCTAGCATAAAAACTTGAAAATTTGTCCCAAAATTTTAACCTCTATTCTTTGCAGCATAACAGATATTCGAAATTAACGAAGATTGTATTTTTATATTCTTATAGATCACATAAAAGTGGTACAGAAATTACCCAGGGATATTAGCAATTTAATTTACAATGGCAAAATTCATCTTTTTAACTGTATTAATTGTTCAATACTACAGTTTTGCCACGCGTCAGTTATGCAGGGAAGTTCAACAAAAAGTTATCAAATATTTTATTCGGCTCCCTTAGCACCAATATTTAATTTTATACCATTTCTCAAGCGGCATGCCATCCATCCATCGGCACCTGAGAATGACGCCTTGCATGCGTTGGAACTAGTTCGACCAATTGAAACGTTTTGCGGAAATTAATTAGTAATCTTCTTTCAATCGGAAATGCATTTTCACGCAGTCTTAGTTGTGCCACACTTGAAAGCATCGACTGTATGCCATGCCTATTGTACATATGGGCGGTATAAGTTTCACTGACTCTATACCATGCAGTGATGTTATGACTTGATTTATTATTGCAAGAAGTTGGAGCAAATGAGTAAGTAGCGTTAATTCCTTGTTGACTTTGCCAGGTTGAGGTCACAACGCGTACCTACGAGCCGAATGAAATTTCAGTCGGTGTCCGTTGAGGGTCGCGACCTCTCCTCCCGAACGGAACATTAGCGAGCAGCAAGTTAGCCCATCGAGGTATGCCGCTAATCACTGGACGTCGTCCGAATGATGGAAAAGTTTAATTAAACGCGGATTCTCGAGTCCTAAACGCTGTTTTGACCTCATTCAATCACTTCTTTTATTCATAGGCACTCGAGCGCGCTTAACAGGTCTCCCGTATTTCTCGTCGAGACGGGCGAGTCTGGGCATTCGTCCAGAACGAATCCCTCTTCTGCATGAGGAGACGCGAGGAAGGCCGACGGTCCATTAAAGACCCCCTTCGCTCGCTCGGACCAGACCCCGACAAACCCGACCGGCGGCCCCCGCCCGTCCCGCGGCTGTTAGCCGGGGGCCGGTTCGGATCTCGCTTTTTTTCCTTGTTCATTTTTATAGTTTGTTCTTCATTTTTTAGTGAAGTTTTACGACCCATCGTAAAGTTTCGGCAGGGAAACTTTCGGTATTGACGAAAAAAAATATGGACGCAAGTGGCGTCTAGCCTCGCTGACCGTTCGGAACAAAGGGGCGACCGCTTATGGTCGTATCTCTCTTCTCTTTTCTACCAATAGAAATCGGCTCTCCGGAAAATATGTGTGGCATGGGGTGCTCGGACAGCGAGCGTCTGCTCCAAATCGCGTGGATGTTAAAAGTGATCCCTGCGTTGGGTGTGGCGACCCCTTCCAGCCGACAGAGCGAACCCTTGAGAGCGTAGGCTGGAGTCCGAGAATGATGTCGATTCGACTGCGGGTCTTTTTTTCATTCTCTCTTCAACATCGCATCATTGGCAATCGAAGAGGACGGAGGTTTGGGCGGTCCCGAATCGCTCCGCGTCTCCCTTCCTGCTTCCCATTTCATTTCCCTCTTCACTTCTTCCCGCCTGGCTGCTGGTCCACCAATATTGATTCATCATTGTCATAGAGGCAGAGTGTAACAATCCAACACGCACCCCAACTGCGTTTTGGGGTGCGTGTTGATGATCTGACCGAAAAGTGCAGTAACATAAAGGAAAGCCATTACAGCAATGCATGCCAAGTCCGACTATTTAGTATTTCAGCTCTAAATCTTCAACAATTTCATCGTTCATTATGACGACTATACATGTCAGAATATACAAGGTCTGTCCCAAAGTAGTAGGACTTATTTTTTCCCGGATAGATGGTCAGACGGGCTGCGGTTTCTCTGGCTGGGTTGGAGGTAGGGGAGTCTCAGGAAAGGCTAGAAGCCGGTGGCCGTTGGCTCACAGCCTTTACGGAATGCGGATCGTTCGTTTGCGAAACCTCTTTACGCTCCGTCAAGAACCGGTCATTAGAACAGCGTTGCGCCATCAAATTTTGAGTGAAACTGGGCACAATTGGGAAAGAGAGAGTCAGGATGTGCTCAGTGCAGCTTATGGTGATAACGCCAATGGGTAGATCGGGTGTGTTCTTGAGTGGCACAAGTTGGCTCGGGAGGGTTGAGAAAATGTTGAAGAATACGAACATACAAGACGCTCTTCGACCTCAAAATTTGACGAAAATGTTGCAAAGAGTGAAGGCTTTGTTGGACAGGGATCCCAGATCAATTGTTCCCATGGATTCTGATCATCAATTGGCATGCCTTAAAGTGAAGTTAATCGACTTGTGAGTGAAAACGTGGCCATTGAAAAAGGTGTGTGCGAAGTTATTGTCACGAGTGCTCTCGGGCGATCAAAAGGAAACACGCTCGCGGATCTGCCAAGAACTTCTCGACCGTGTATCAACCACCCTAAAGGCCTGACGTTGCCCCACCGGACTTCTTGTTTCTTCCTTTTCATATAAGTGCTTAAAGGACGCCATTACCGCTCGGTGTATTCGTTACATCAGGCCGTGACGAGGGAGCTTGGCAGCATCCCGGGCGCCAACGCCTCCTAGTAGGCGTTGGCGCCCGGGCAGCGATGTGTGGACGTTTAAGGGTGCTCCTTCGAACACTTTCGAGCAACTGTATCAATTCCTGCAATAATGTTTTTCCTTTAATCGACTCAGTCCTACTTATTTTGGGACAGACCTTGTTAATAGAACGTCATCATGATAGTGCTAAGTTATGAGGAATGAAATATTTATTTCAAAATACTTGAAAAATTTGAATCCCGTTCAAGAATTCCCGATTTATTCACATGGCCCGTGACATTTCATATTCCCTGCGATGTGAAATCTTTGTTTGGAGGAATTCAATCTTTACTTCGGAAAAGAATGATCCACATTTTAAATAAATCGTGCATAATGCACATTAGTGAGGACTACGGGACAATAAGTTTGATATCCCACGCAGCTAAAGTTGTTCTCAGGATCATAAACAAAAGGATAGAGAGTAGGGCAAATGATTACTTAGGGGATGATCAGTTTGGGTTTAGGAAGGGGAGAGGTACGCATTATGCCATTGCAGTAATGAGATTATTAATCGAGAGAAAATAGATTACAAACAGGAAGTATTTGCCTGTTTAGTGCATTTCAAAAAGGCGTTTGATAGAGTGAATTGGGAAAACTAATGAGTATATTGCAGAAAATAGGAATAGATTTGAGGGAAAGGAGGCTAATCCACAACCTGTACATGTCTCAGACTGCTCGGGTGCGAGTGGGGAACGGGGAGTCCGGATGGGCAGTGTTAGGAAGAGGTGTAAGACAGGGTTGCCCATTATCACCGTTGTTTTTCAACCTGTATGCAGGGGAAATGATTAAAGATGCATGGGAAGTGGGCTGGGAATTGGTAAATCAGTTAGGTTTGCTAATGACCAAGCTTAAGTTTGTCAGTCAGCCAAGGGGTTTTAAGCATTGATGAGTGAATTAGAAATTCAGTGCGACAGGTATGGGATGTGAATCAATATTAATAAGACAAAGGTTATGCGATTCTCTAGAAAATAAACAGGCTAAGCTAAACATTAAAATAGGATGGCAAAAACTAGAGCAGGTAGAACAGTTTGCGTATCTCGGTAGTGTTTTGGACCAACACGGTCAAAGTGGTAGGGACGTAAGGAGAAGAATTGCGCTTTCACAAGGAGGAGGATGTTAATTAAGGGACGTTGAGTAAGGATATTGAGATAAGACTCGTAAAAACGTTGATATGGAGGGTAGATATGTACGGTGCGGAAACGTGGTCATAGAAGCAGGAGGATAGACGTATACTGGAGGCATTTGAAGTGTGGGTGTGGAGACGAATGGAGAAGGTGAAATGGACCGAGAAGAAAACAAATGAGGAAGTACTTGGTATGGTGGGCGAAGAGATGGGTTTGTTGGGAGAAATCCTTTGGAGGCAGGAAAAGTTGATGGAGGGGGTATTGACCGGCAGTGGGATATTGAAGACTGTAATAGAGGGTAGAATGTTAGGCAAATGAGGGAAGGGAAGGACCCTTGAAGCAGACTTGGGATTGCTGAGTTGGATAGAATAGAAATGAATCCGGCTCTAACATAACGTTTGTGTCACCACGCTAGGAGGGAAAGGAATTTTCGGTGAATAATATTCTGGTATCTGAATCACCCCCTGCCACACGTCCATGTGGTGGCTCGCAGGGTAGTGCATAAAACTTAAAAAAAAATTAAAGAATAAAAACATCAGTACTAAACATACGTGAGGTGGAGGGGAACGGAAATAAATTCCCTTCCGAGTAAATAATCGGTGAGGATAACCTTTAGTCAGGAAGGTAAATTATTTTCCTCAATAAAAGCCAGGCACTCGTCAAATCAGTGGTGTGGAGGATGGTGGCATGGCGGGCGATATTCCTCGGAGTAATTTATTTTCACGACTCATAAAGGGATGCCGGTTTATGTATTTAAATCCTTATTCCAAAGAAATAAAGAGAGCGCCGAAACATTCTCGATGCCACACCCCACACAATGTGCTACGTTAAAATATGAGGTGTAAATGTTTCGACGGAGGAAAACATTCCGACAAAGCTCTCAGCGCCGTCGCCCAACCACTCTCCCGGCGGAGCTGGGCGCACGCACGCACGCTTCGCCGTGAAGCGGTGAATCAAAGAACTAAAACTGCCGACGGAAAAAATAAGCGCCTGGAGAGGACGGATGTTTGAAACTACACTCGCGCCCCTGGCGGCGTCTTGTGTAAATTGGATTCCCCGCGCGTCTCTCGAGTCGCTCGAGTAACTAACTGGACTCCTCGTGAACCAAAAGAGCATCGGAATAATGACTGAAGGGGGGGATGGAAATGGCAAAGACTACATAGGGGAGATTTTCCTATCGGGCAGATTTACCACCGCCTCTCCTTCGCCCCCGCGGAGCCAAGTGGTGACCCCGCTCCCTCCCGCACTGCACACTCGTTCGAACATAACGCAAAGCCTTCCACGCAAACGGAGCCGCTGCTAAAAGGGTTTCCACCTGCTCTGGAGTCGGGGTTTTCATTTTCAGTTGTCTTTAGCTAAATATTTTAAGGCCCGAATTGATAGCCGTGTTATTTCCACCTTCCAGCCCTTCTTTAATCATGTCGGCGAAAACCTTTGGATCCACTGATGCGTACTATAAGAGGGCAACCAGCTGCAAATCTAGACTTTAATTCATTAATAAGTGAATCAAAGGTTGAAAAATTATTTTCAATCTTTAGGGCAGTCCAGAAAGTAGCTCACGTGTTTAAATAATATATGAACCTTGTGACAAGACAAAGTTTTATTACATGCATTTCAAAGACAAATTCATAAGCCATTTTTCTACGTCGTCCCCATTCAAATTGAGGCATTTATCACAACGATACACAAGCTTTTCAATTCCGTCTCTGGAGAAATATACCTCCGCCTTAAATCTCCTGCCTTATATCTTGTTTACAGCAGCATGCAATTTCATACGGTGCACTTCGTGAAATTCTGGGAAAATTAAACGAGAGATTTTAATCGTAAATCGACGATTTTCACGATATCTCCTCTTGTTTTTCACGGTCAGTTCATCTGTTTACAAGGACATGTCGACCACTGCGGTGTCCTCGTCGTGGACATTGGTGCTGCGGCCAGTTTGAAGCCGAGAATGCACCACTGCCTCACTCAGCCTTCACTCATTATCATTCCGTCTCCGTGCACACTTCACAGAGTTGGCCCTCAATATTTCAATTGGCTTGTGTTCGTTCTTTGCGAGTGAAGACCTAATCACAGGCATCGCACTTCACAACTCACGGGGATTTTCCATTGCAGCGCGAACATTTGAACAGCTCACAGAGTGAGCTACGTGGAAGGACCAGAGTTTGCACAGAAGGACGCGTGGAGTGAGTGTAGGGGCAGTGTAGACACACCAAGATGGTGGCTCTAGCCCCCATAACCAACGCCACGCTACGCCTGAAACGTAAGCTAATTTCTGGTCTGGTCTCGTAAGCATACTGTATAAACGAAATCGAATCGAATCGATGACTACAGTAGTTCATCGCAAACTACTCCAAGAAAAGCTAAAAGTTCTGGGTTATATTTATTTCTCGTGGGATCTTCCCTCGATAAGAGACGTTTCGTTATAGGAGAGAGTAACGTTGAGTAAAGCCAGGGGAACTTAGTAAACACGGCCTTTGAAAGAGTACAGAATAAATTCTCCATCAAATTTACGACAAAAGGCTGCAACGTGACAAATCAAAAAGTACAAGTTGTAATTGAGAATAAATACAAAACCAAAAAGGAATTGAGACTTTAAATTCAAATATCCTGAGGACACATCGCATTCTTGGAGGGAGAAGGGCACAGCAATGAATTTTCAGAAATATTATGCAAAATATCTACATAAAATCTAAAGATAAGTCTGTCAATAAATGTCTACAGTGTCCGCTCTCTCATTTTACGCCAAAATCCGTGAAAATTGATTAATCCGCGTGGGATGAGTTGCCTTGAGCTTTTTGCTTTTGCGACCGCCATGGACGCGGCAAATGTATAAGGAAGATAATGTCCTCCTCTTCCGTCTTCTCAATCTCCGCATTCGTGAGAAATGTTTTCGCGCCCTCTGCACTCGCGAGTCAATCAATTTCGTAATTTTCCGTCGACTAATTTAATCTCTCGCGTTCTCCTGTTGGATGGAGACTAGATTTTTCCACCGTGGGTCCCAATCATGGTTTAAGATTTCAGAAACGTCCTCAAAAAACCGACGAAGGGCGACCCTCATCTCCGCCCTTATTTATTTTGACCCTTCCGTGCGCCCGAAGTATTACCTGCGCCGTCGCATTCAATTGCAGTATATGTACCCAGCGAAAATTTGAGGAAATACTAGTATTTTGCCACGGTCGAGATTATGAAACTGTGACTCGAGATTTTAGGACCGATGCGATCCTTACGTAAATAATGATTCAATACTTCGTATTTTACGCTTTATTCTGTTTTTTAAATCTTTTTTTTTATTTAATTTAATTTGTTTGTAATACTGGTATGACTTTCGAATTCATTAACGTATTCATATCCTCATACTTTCTGCTCATATGATGCCATAGTGTTTTCTTTTATTTTAAAACGGAACTGTTAATTTCATTTACCATTGCAATAATCGTCAAAAACTCAATGCTCCTCACATGATCAAGGAAATGTTGCGCATAGTGCAACAATTTCAGAGTGAAGGCTCCGAAGGAACGAGATGTCTTTGAAGTTGACCCCGTGCACTGTGGCGCATCGCACACGACTACGACGCGCGCCTGTGGTGACATTGTACTCGTACGTACGGTGCTTTTTCACAACATCTTGTTCCTTTATAACGCCCCCAAAATCTCTTTTACACTCTAAAATTGTTGCATTGCAATGCCTATTTAGCGGATGACTCCGTTAAAAGTTACTGTTGCGGCATCTCCCGCAGTTTCTTGGAATTTGGAAATAGACATTCTCATAACCACTTGGTATACCTTAGACATTTTTTCCCAGTACTTCAGAAGAGTAGTTTGAGTATTGATTCTCTCGTTGAAAACGCAGAGCGTCTTTGAGACGTTGAACCCCTCATCAGGTGCGATCAGAAACTTATTACGGATACGGTGTGTAGCGGGGAACCTAGTCTCATCTTGACAATGAGCGAGTCTTTCCCATAGAGGGACGTTGCTTATCCCCGAAATCCTCTCCTCTTTACTCAATCAAATCCTTTACTCAATGACATTCTGTTTGAGAACGTATCACCTCTCCTGGAAGCCTCCCTAGCAATAACAGAAAAACAGAACCTCTAACCCCTTCCCCCTAACTCCCATTGACTCCTAACCCGTATCTTCATCCCCATTAGCCATTGACTCAAATTATACCGACCAATGAAATTTTCCCCTTTCTTAACCCACCTTCCAATCCCCCCCGCTCACTAACGCTTTTCCTGGTTTTTCCTACCCTCTCCCACATTCCTTCGTACCTACCCCCGTACTCCCCTCCCCGCCCCCTCTTCCCACAACTCCCCCACCCTTTCCAGAAGAGGGTATATATACAATGATTGTGACTTTAAACTTTGTACCTGAGGATGATGCCGTAGCGTCGAAACTAGTCGTACCTGTAATAAAGTGGTGGATTGGAACAAAGTGTTTCTTTTTCATTTGCTAACTCTGTTATAATTAAATGAGTGAATGTTTTTAAAGATAAACTGATGATTAATAATCTCTTCATTAAATGTTAATGTCCACGGGAGAGTAACGGACGAAAGACTCTCTTCCTACATTCCTTACGTTTATTCGAGAGGTTTTTGCGCAAGATCGTTATATAAATGATATTTTTTCTTGTGCGCTAATCAATCACTTCATAATGCTACAATTTTAACGTTAACGGTTTCAACATTAAGCAATTATGTAATTGCACCTATTTAGGTAATTAGTTTCCAGTTCTGCGGCGGATTTGAAAGCATTAGTATTTGGGATAATACGAACAGATACCAATTTCATAAAATACCAAATATCAGCGAGCAGTTTGAGTTTAAAAATGGAAGATGCCACAAGGAAAATGGGTCCGTAGATTCTCTTTAATTTCTCCCCATTTCTTACCACATTATCTTTGTGTAGTCGGTGAAAACACATTAATGATTTCATAAAAGGGAAATAAATTCTTCAGAGTTAGTCAATATTATCGCAGCAAACGTTTAAGACAGTTTCAGAGAAGAAATCTCCTTCGTTGAGTGCCTCTCCTGAAAGGCATCATCTGCTCGAGGGAAGTTTCTCACTTCTCGGGAATAGGAAACCTTTGCCCTTGTCCTGGTGCCTCCATCGGCGGCTAGATGCTAACCCCTCAGTTTATACGTTCAACCACGGCAAAAATAGCTGCACTTTTTTGTGCGTCTATATCAGATAAATCATTTATCACGAGCTCATATTGGTTTTTCTAAGCAAGCTATCCATCGTCTTGTGCTAACTTAGTCCTTTCCTGTCTTTGCTCGTTAACTATTATTCGTGGAAACTTTTTTCGTCGGCCGTCCCTTGCTGCCCCTCTAAATTAACGATCTAAGAGTGAAAGCATGTAGCATTCATAAACACGCTGCTCTACGGAGACGATATTTCATCTCTAAAAGTGCTCCAGAGCTACTAAAAATCCTCTTCCACCCTTGGGACAAGCAAGACCTGTTAGTCATTTCGAAAAGTTGGCTTAAAGCGGCCGAGAAACCTCTCCTTATTGCAGCGTCGGGTGATTATTAAACGAATGCATTTTATGCGAAATAATCCCTACAAAAACGAACTCATGGAGGCAATTTCAGAACCGTCCTTCCAAGTCCGCATGTGAGATTTAAATGAATGGAGCACAACTTAATGAGACTTCCTACAAGTTGAGTATTGCAACTTTTGCTCCTTGGTTTTCCCTGAATGCGGGATGATTTCCTGGAGACTGTCCCACGTATACTTCCTACTACTCACCGCCTAAGTATCCGAATATGTGTTCTCTAAGGATGAGACTATGTTAGGCCCATTGTTTTGTATTTTTTGCGTTCATCTGCTCTTTCTTTATTCGCCATTGAAATCGTCATACTTTCGACAAACTCCCCTGGTACTTTGCCACTGCCAAACAAGGTATGTCCCGAAATTAAGTAGAACGATTTAAGCTGCGCCCAGGATTGTTAGACATAAGGAAGGTATTCTTTTATTGCATTAGGGGCCTAAATGCTAGGCGCCCGATGAAACGGCACCTTGAGTTTGAACACAAGAATAAGGAAGAAACAAGTGATGCCCGAATGTGAATATTTTGATATTTGAGATTAGCTGGTGGAAACATGTCTGTGTATTTACAAAACCGTGCAATGGTTTTTGCGTAATCCCGAGTTAACTTCACAATTCATTCGGCAGTCTTTCATTAAAGGTTTCTATTTTTTATTTTTATTTGGCAACTTGGGCGAGTTTTTGTATTAGTCTCGTATTCATTTTCTCTTATCGGAATATATTTGACTCTTTTTAGATTATCCGTTATTTTTATTTTGCTTTAATTATTAGGTCAGATAGTATTGTATTTCAAAATTATTTGAAACTTTTTATTTTATTTATGTGATATTTTTACTCCAGGGTAATTTTTCGGTCACTAATCCTTGTCAGTAATTGTTTTAAGATATGCCTTGTGTCGAGTGTAGTTCATTTATATTTAAGAGTACATTTCTTGCTTAATGTTTCATATTTTTAAGTTAAGCTTAGTATCAATATAATATGTATCCTACAATTCGTCTATATCGGCACTTTTTTTGTTTTTTGTTGGTCTCATTAATTTGTGGGCTTACGTAGTGAAACGGCGACTTAAGTAGTAAAAACTCCTTTTATAAAGGTTTGGCGAAAGTTCTATGATTGCCCAGTTGGATTTATGCAGACAGCTATATTTTTACTAATACTCAATACTTCTCACGTTGTCCAAACCCAGAATTACGCTTGTAGATTATTTTCCGTAATGTGTACAAACCAAAATAATATCTAACCATCACACAAACGAGGCATGGATACCAGCACAATGCTCTTGGTCATGAAATGAAGCTCCAAACAAAGGAATATGTTCTTACCTCTAAATTTCAAATATCTGTGTCCCATAACTTAATCAAATAGATATCCATTATTAAATAGAAAGAAAGACTCGTACTTTTCCACAGGTTTAAATCTGTGGAAAAGTACGAGTCTTTCTTTCTATTTTAATAATGGATATCAATTACTTCCACGAAGTGAAGCCTGAAACAATAGAATATATAATCAAATAGAGTTATTAAAAGAATAAAACTGACGTTCATTCATGCAGAAGACGCCAAATTTCTCTTGCCTAAGGAAAGATCCGCATTTTCCCACCTCGCGTGAATGAAGCCCTCCGTTTTTTCAACTATTCTCTCGAAGAAATTACAAATGTTATTTCTTCATCCACCAACATATGTACATCACCTTCGCTATTTCGGTTATTCCACTGCTAGTTTTCCCGCTTCTAGCACTTGGAATTATGGGTTTGCAATATGGCGTATTTAGGATAGGCTTCTCGCGTCCTAAATCCGAGGGTCGAGATAGGTGCCTCAATTGCCCCGCTCTCCCTCTCGCCGCCTGACGAGTTTAGACACCCTTCAACGTGGGGTCCTCCTTCAGTCGGAAGATTAAAGTCGCCTAAACGACGAATCTGGACGCAGCTCTATTTCCACCAATGCCGATGGATGGAGTGGAGTGATTTGAGGTGGAAAAGGTAGTGAACAATGTCTCGGAAAAGCAACGCGACCCACACCAATTAACCGTGGGCATTTACAGTGTGCGGATTGCTGCTGGACTGGACCCATGTTCGACTCTTACGTCACGATGCTACTGTCCATGGAGCAATGATATGGGATAAAATTGTGGGGCCCAAGTGATGGCTTTCTGCTTACTTAGGATTTTATGGGAGGTTAAGGTTGACGACAAGGAATGCCCTCGACATCCATCAACAACACAGTGTGTGATGAATATGCGTAAAAAGTGAGACATTTGCTCAATTCTGATTGACCCCCAAGTGTTAGCGAAAGAGTGCAATATTCAGAAAACGACAGTGCATTGCATTCTTACAGAAGATTTAGACTTGAGAAGGTGTGCCGAGATGGTCCCGAAGGTGCAGTCGGAAGACTGCTTGTGTGACAATCTTGTGTTGGACCTCTTGGACCACTGCGAAATTGACCCGAGTTCTTTAGAATACGTAGCAACCGGTGACGAGACATGGACCTTTGAGTACGACCCAAGTACAACCCCCTTTGAGTATCGTTTTGGACCACTGGATTATGCCAAATAGGTCGTGATAAGGTGCCTGAACGACCTTCCCGTCGACGCCTTCAAGGAAGCGTAGCTTAATCGTGAAGGAGGTTGTTGGTCTGTAGTTACTTAAGGATGCTCTTGTGAAGAATTTTGATAATTAGTACTTTGATCTGCAACATATTTTTCCCCAGATTTATTCTACTTATTTCTGGGGCAAACCTTTTAAGTAAATGTGTTTTTGATTATTGCAAAGAGGATATCTTTCGCTTTGATCTCGAGTTCCATGATTATTTGCCGTTTCGTTTTTTCAATTACTGTTGATGTCCCTAGGTCTTCCACGGCCCTGTCGAATTCGCATCTAAGGGGCTTCCCCCATTCAAGGTTACTTCTTTCATTAAGGCACATTTCTTTTGGCACATTAAGGTTTTGGGCCATCGATAAAAATCTTCAACCTCCGTATTCCTTCCATCTCTTCCCAATGTGTTCGTCTTCCATTAGGATGTTTCTATTTACATCTCAAGATTCTGGGATATTTTTATTTTAGTTCTCCCAATCGTCTCTTCGTCAGTCTCTTCGCCCTTTTCCCGATACTTTTCATCCAAGCATATATGCGCCATGTTTCCCTGACTTTACGCTATTATTGATTTCCCGTGGAAGTTTTCCATCCACTCTTTCTTGGCCTCCTTGTGTGACTTTCTTCTGCAGCGTTTCCTCGGTTACATTCCTTGGATCCTTGTAAAATTTTCTTATTCTCATTTGAGCTGTTATCCATGAACGCCTTGATTTCACCGCCGTATTCAAGATTTCTCCATCCAAATATGCTTTATTTCCCTCCGTATTCCTCCTGCACTCGATAACAACTTCATTTATTCATTATTCCTCTTCTTACTATTCCTCCGGCACGGGTGTCTCTGGGCTCCGCCACCTGGGTTCCAGTCTCGGGGAGTGACGGAGTCCATGGCCACCAAGCCGTGATTTCCCTTCATTACTACGCAGGGGTAAATTGCTTCACTTGGTTCTTGTGTCTCGTTCGAACAAGGATTTTGGCATCTCCCATCTGCATTTCTTCAACGGTGCTTCTCGAAGAGGAGGATTGCTATGTTGTCCTCATAAATTACTTTTCCATCAGCCCTTCTCCGGTTGGCATTTAACCTCACTATAACCTTGACAAGGTGGAAGGGCTTGCGCGTTCCGATGACCCCTAGAGCTGTGCTGGCGGCAGTAATAATAATTGCTCCTGTTAGGATCACCCATGCCAGATAGGTCGAAGGTTAGGAGTCAAACGAAAGGTAGAACACGCAGCGTCTGTTCCTCAGTGAGGCGGCTGCAATGGCGTCTGACCCTAGTGGGGCGGCCAGTAAGTGATGGTGTCACGTCAAAAACACTATTGAGGAAGGCAACGGGAAACCATCTCAATTATCATTCCCAAGATTTAAATGATGGACTATACTGAGATTTTGAGTCCTGGCAACCACGGGGCTCGGCCCAATCGGCCGTGTGTCGTGCCCGGCAGCGGCGGAGGCAAGGCATCCGCGGTCGTCATCCCACGAAACCCTTGCAAGGGAAAACCAGCAGCAGCAGGACAGAAGACGCAAGAGAAGAAGACCAAATTAGTTAGAATAGGAATGTGGAATGATAGGACAATGATGAGGAAAGGGAAACTGGAGAATATTAAGCGAGAGATGGAAATGGGAAAAATAGATATTTTAGGTCTATGCGAGGTAGGATGGAAGGATAGCGGGGATTACTGGAGTGATCACTGTAGAATAATATACAGTGGCGGGGACGAGGGCCAACGCGGGGTTTCCATAGTATCAAATAAAAAGTTAGGAAGCTTACTTGTAGAGATAAAATCAGAACCGACGAACTTGGTTATTATTCAGGTATAAATGCCACCGAGCAACCATAAGGAAGAAGATGTCGATAGGATATATGATCAGCTAGAGGACAAAATCGCTTGTGTTCCTGCAGGGAAACATTGGATAGTGATGGGAGATTAGAATACGAAGCTAGGCGAAGTTAGAGATGGTGACGAGGTCGGGGACTACGATTTAGGCACGAGGAATGACCGCGGGGAGAAGGCAGTTGAGTTCTGCAGAAGACAGGGGTTAGTCATCACCAACACTTGGTTTAGACACCAAAAAGACGCAGGTATACATGAGAAATGCCAGGTGATTCAGAAAGGTATCAGCTAGATTATATTCTGGTTAGACACAGGTTTAGGAACAGTGTGATAAATTCGCACAGCTTCCCGGGAGCGGATGCGGCAGGGGCGGCGCAGGGGCGCATGGATACCGCAGGGGCGGCGGGTTAGAAAACGGAATGTAGAAGCATTAAATGGTTTGAAAAGGAAGGAGTATAAACAGGCGGTAGAGAAAATTATGGAGGATGGTAAAGAGCTAAGTACTATCGATGAAAAATGGGAAAATATCAAGAAAGGGCTATCAAAAGACGCAAAAGACACTATTGGAACCGTTAACGCTATAAGGACTAGGAAACCATGGGTCACGGATGAAATGGTTACAAAGATGGATGAGCGGAGAAAATGGAAGAATATAAACTCAGAGTTAGGCAAAACGAAGTACAAAGAGATGAACAATAAATTGAGGCGGGTAACAAATAGAGCAAAAGAAGTATGGTGGAAGACGCAGTGCGAGGATATGGAAAGCCTGCAGAGTATACTTGAAATCGGTGCGCTGTACAGCAAAGTTAAATCTTTATCGGGAAGTAAGAAAGGAGAGTCGATGATAGCAATTAGAGATAAGGCGGGTAAGAAAATAGTCCACGCAGGAAAGATCCAAGGGAGATGGAAGGAGTATATAGTATAGAAGAACTGTATAGTAAAGACCTTCGACCAACATAGTCAGACATTGAAAAAGAATATGGCGTAGAGAAAGATAGCTTAGGTCCAGGCATACTCGACGATGAGATAGAAAGGGCATGAAAGGAGATGAAACTAAATAAGGCCATGGGGGTGGATAACATTCCCGTGGAACCATTGAAATGTTTAGGAAAATGTGGGAGCAAGAGGCTATATGAGCTGATTCGTAGTATTTACGAGGAAGGAATCTGGCCGGAAAACTTTGTGAGGTCAGTTTTACTTCCTATCCCGAAAAAAGTAAAGGCTACATCATGTGGGGACTACAGGACGATAAATATGATATCACACGCAGCTAAAGTTGTTTTCAGAATCATAAACAAAAGGATAGAGAATAGGGCAAATGATTACTTAGGGGATGATCAGTTTGGGTTTAAGAAGGGGAGAGGTACGCGTGATGGCATTGTAGTAACTTTGTGGGATCAGTTTTTGTTCTTATTCCGAAAAAGGTAAAGGCTACATCATGTTAGGACTACAGGACAATAAGCTATTTATCCCACGCAGCTAAAGTTGTTCTCAGGATCATAAACAAAAGGTTAGAGAGTAGGTTAAATGAATACTTAGGGGATGATCAGTTTGGGTTTAAGAAGGGGAGAGGTACGCGTGATGGCATTGTAGTAATGAGATTATTAATCGAGAGGTATATAGAACACAACCAGGAGGTATTTGCCTGTTTCGTAGATTTCGAAAAACGTTTGATTGAGTGAGTTGCGAAAAACTAATGAGTATATTGCGGAAAATAGGAATAGATTGGAGGGAAAGGAGGCTAATCCGCAACCTGTACATATCCCAGACTGCACACGTGCGAGTGGGGAACGGGGAGTCCGGATGGGCAGTGTTAGGAAGGTATGTAAGGCAGGGTTGCCCTTTATCAGCGTTGCTGTTCAACCTGTATGCAGAGGAAATGGTTAAAGAGGCATGGGAAGAACTGGAGGTAGGAATGAAGGTGGGCGGGGAATTCATAAAATCAGTTAGGTTTGCTGATGACCAAGGTTTGGTTTGTCAGTCAGCCGGGGAGTGGCAAGCATTGCTGAGTGAATTGGAAATTCAGTGCGACAGATGCAGGATGAGAATTAAAATATAAATAAAACAAGGTCATGCGAATTTCCAGAAACGAAAAAGTTTAAGTTACGCCAAAAAATATGAAGGCAAAACCTAGAGCAAGTGGATCAGTTTGCGTATCAAAGAGGTGTTTTGGACCAACACCGTCAAAGTAGTAGGGATGTAAGGAGAAGAATGCGCTAGCAAAGAGGCTTCCACAAGGAGGAGGGAGTTGATGACGGGGACTTTGAGTAAGGATGTTAAGAAAAGACTCGTAAAAACTTTGATATGGAGCGTAGCTATGTACGGTGCGGAAACGTGGTCATTGAAGCAGGAGGATAGACGTAGACTGGAGGCTTTGGAAATATGGGTGTGGAGAAGAATGGAGAAGGTGAAATGGACAGAGAAGAAAACAAACGAGGAAGTACTTGGTAATAAATGGCTTATTACATGATAATGAAATTAACAATCGGCGTGTTACTCAGAGTGGCGCTTTATCGCTGAGATCTTAGGCAATGTGTTAACGATTGAGTCATTTAAATCCAGACGCCATCGTTCGAATCTATGTCCAGCTGAGTAATTCTTCATTTGAAATCTCCTCGGTATCCTTTATCGGCTGCTTTTAAGGGTTGGAAAGGTGGCATTGCATGAGAATTCAAAACTTTCAAACAAGGAATCTTAGTGTTTGCGAAAGCAACGCTACCCAGCAAGCAACATCAAAGAGAAGGGAGCTCCAGGGAGCAAGTCGGAGACACGTGATTGAACGTCGTTCCACTCATTTGGTCACCGGTTTAAAGCTTCCCTGATTCGTAGTGAATCCTTCCACGGAACACTTAATTTGTTTAACGACGCAAAATTACAACCATACTGCTTGTGAAGCGAGAGAGAGAGAGAGAGTCAAGTTGAAAATAGAATATTGCCCTTAGTGTGAAACAAGTGAGTGCTCAAAGTGATGAGGGATGACTTCATTACAGTAAGCATCGCGGCGATTTCAAAATTCAGAAGAAGGCTTCATCGCGGTATTTCCCACATGCTTATTTGGAATGAAGAACCGAACTAGAATTTAGGAGTTTTAATCGATTTTTGTCAGGTGCTGTATCACTAATTGGATAATCCATGCCTAGATATCAACCGTACGTCGTGACGTCGTTTGTGACGTCTTCGAATTGCCCGTGTGCGACAGCATTGTACGTAGATGCGTCAATATATGACAAAAATTTATGCGGGGACCGGAGGTACGAAGCATGTAATAAAAAAGAGTAAGTTTCCACTCATATCTAAAGAAACAGTGTAGAGGTGATTATTTTGCGATTCTAAAAACTTTGTAGGGCAATTTGAGAAGAACAGTAGGAGGCATTTAAGTTTCCTTTCGTAAGGCAACAGTAAGATGAAGTTGACGGAGCCTAATCGGAGATGGAATGGCGCGAGAAATCTGTGCGTCGCGATGTGGTTGGGAGCGAAGTGATCTCAAAGTATTTGACTGCGTGAGAACTGCATTCTGGGGAAACAAATAGGCACCGAACATCCTCTCTCCACACTTTAATTCCCGAGTCCTGGCCTCTCCATTCCAGGGGACGAATGCAAATCACGCCGAGACGTGTTCCGCCCCTAATGGCACGTTCTCTCTCGACAGGGGCGGGTGTTGGAGCGGAGGCGCGGGGGCCCGCCACGACACACCTTCGCCGCAACCTGATCCATTCCCGATGTCGACGCCCCGCGCCCGAGGAGGCGGTATCCGATGAAGAGGGGATGAGAAGGAGGCGATGGATGGCAAGGGTGTAGCCGGATTGGTGGGTCCTCGTCCCCCTTGGGCCGTACCCCTGCTCCTGGCCCTACTTGCCTCCTGCTTCCCCGGCGCCACAGCGGAAGGGACACAGCCCCAAGAAACACCCCATGGGGACGCCGGCTGGCCGCACAGCAGTGAGTGTGGGCGGGAGCGGACGCCTCTTTCTACTTTCCCTCCCTCATTTCTCTCTCTCTCTCTCTTCTTCATCTCCCTCAAATCTTCTCTCGTTCCTTTATCTTCCTCATATATTTTCAATCTCTCCTTTCTCTCTCTCCTTTCTCTCTCCCCTTTCTCTCTCTCCTTTCTCTCTCTCCTATCTCTCTCCTTTCTCTCTCTCCTTGCTCTGTCTCCTTGCTCTGTCTCCTTTCTCTCTCTCCCTCTATCTCCCTCTTGTTGCTTATTCTATATTGACTAAGCTTCCTCTAATTTCAGTATTCAATATTATGGCAATCCCTCGTTGGCTCTCGTCCTAACCGATGCATATTATTCTATACTTATCACTCCAGTAATCCCCGCTATCCTTCCATCTCACCTCGCATCGATCTAAAATACCTATTATTACCCTTTCCATCTCTCGCTTAATATTCTCTAATTTTCCTGTCCTCATCATTGTCCTAACATTCCACGTTCCTATTCTAACTTATTAGGTCTTCTTCTTCTGCTTCCTCTGTCCTTCTGCTGCCGGTTTTCCCTTGCAAGGGTTTTGTGGGATGACGACCACGGAGGCCTAGCCTCCCCCGCTGAGGGCACGGAACACGACCGATTGGGCCGAAGCCTGTATTTGGCGGGACTCATATTCTCTGTAGTGTCCATCATTAAGTCTCTGGAATGATAATTAAGGTGGTTTACCGATGCCTTCCTCAATAGTGTATTTAATGTGACACCATCACTCAATGGTCGCCCCGCTGGGGTCAGACGCATTTGCAGCCGCCTCACTGGGAAACATACGATTCATTCATTTTCATCTTCGAATGAGATTTTAGGTGTTCCGACGTACTTTCTCCCTCCCTTCACCCGACGGGGTGAAGGGAGGGAGAAAGTACTCGGAGCTGAAGAGGGACCTGATGTAGAGTAGGATGCTATGTATTGCGAGGTGTCATAAAATATTTATTTAGGAGCTGTGTCCATCCAAAAACCTACCTTAACCGGTAGATTACCTAATAATAATATATATGTATATTCACAAATGAAAATGAAAAAACAAGTAGTGGCTACCGTCAAGAGTAACATTACTCAATGTAATTACCCCCTTCAGCTGCAATGACCGCGTACAATCTTGCCCTGAATCGATCGCACACCCTCTTGAAAAGAGCGCTGTCCATGTTCGCGAATGCTACTAAGATAAATCGTAAAATTATCCCTTTTAAATATATATGCATATGAATGGGTAAGACATTTTTCTCAAATGCGACACCCACCTAGGAGATAATTTTCTCTGAAATGCACGGTTAAAATGCCAACTCGTGCTAAAGCTGACATATGTTGGTGACTCCGGAAATCTTTCGAACCACCGTCGTATTTGCGTGATTGTGTTCGGTTCCTGTTATGACTGCGTGTCATGGGAGGGACGATACAGCACCTGAATCCTTCAATGACGAAGTCCACCTGCCTTTTTGTATCCTGTTAGTTGAATCTTTCGATAAGATTCGGTGCTGTGATCATCCTCTAGATGGCGCTTGCAAACTCAGGTGTCCCTTACTTATCTCAAAGTCAAAATCTTATCTGCTCTGTTTGAGAATCAAGAGGCTCCCATTGGAATTCGCCGAGCATACCCGTGACGCTTACTTTAGCAATTTTTCAAAAGCCAAGCAGTTTCTCTGACCCTTACCTACATGGTCATTTTCATTTCATTTCATTAACAGTTAACCCTTGCTGGTTAAACTTAAAATTAATGTTTGGGAGTAATTTTTGTTATTTTCTTCCTATAATCATTTCTGAAAAACATCGTAGGCACATAAAGAATGCGAGAGTAGCTTTTGTGGTTTGACCGATCGATTTGAAGCTCGTATAGTGTGAGAACTTCACATCCGTCCTGTGAGTGTTGAAACACTGCTCTTGGCCAGTGGACTTCGCCGCAAGCCGTAGCCATAACATTAATTTGTTGAATAGGTTACGCATGGAAATTCGACATCTCTTAATCCTTTAAAATTCGTAGGAATTTACGCATATGCCTCAAACTATCTACGTTATAGCATTCGGCCGAATGTCCCCGGATCCCGGTGAAGGCACATGCCTTCCGCACTGTGAGATGCCCCAATTCTACCTATCCACAGTGGTCCACAGAGATATTTCTTGGCTTCCGTTTTTTTTCACTGCAAAATGGAATTAATAATGAACCGAAGGGACATTTCCAGAATTTTAATCATTCGGTTTAAGTCGCAGAAATTTGGAAATCGCCAGAAATAAAGAACACGGCGATTGTCTCGAGGTTCGAGTGGTATTCAACTTATGCGATTTTGGAAAAATAAAAGCCAAATGATAAGCCGTGAGCCATTCGACGAATCTTCCAAACCCCGTCGCAAGGATTAATCGAAACATTTTTTCTTGCCGGAAACGACGGCCGGCGTTCGATTATTTCTGATTCAATGAAAACCCTGGAGGCAATTAAGAGATTTAATATCTTTGAGCGAGTTATTAGGACACATAAAAATGTCCGTTCCCGCTAATCGATTTAAAATGAAACAGCATTAGAAGTTGATATAACTGTATCCGTTTCCCCGAGGCCACGCAGAGGAATCCGACAAATCTCCCCCTTCAACCCATCGCCATAATATGCCCTTTCATTTCATTTCCTTTTTCAAGATGAAGACAATATTGCGTGAGAATTCCGAAAGGGAAAAAATGCGCAGAAATTGTGAACAGAAAAAATTCGCCCAATGCTCCAGAAATCACCAATGGAAAATTTGTATTTGCGTCGCGTTCGTCTCTAGTTTTATGAGAAACTGGGCGAGAGGCATGGAGTCCCCGAACCTCCTCCACACCCCGGCCGAGAGACAGCGGCGGCCAAGACAAAGACGGCCAAACAAAGGCCAGGAAACCATATTTCCTCTTTAGGCAGCAATATCTTCATCTGCCGCACCCTTCTCCCGTGCCGCGTTTCCACTCTCGCAATTTCTCACACTAAGTCTCCCTAAAAAAACCGAAACCGCCCTCCCCCCCCCCTCCCTCCCCACACACACACACACACATACTGGACCGACGCCCCTCCCCCCACTCCTTCCCACGCATTATTCTCCTAGCGATGTTTTCTTTGTCGCTGAGAGTGTAACGCGCTCGAAAATTCGCTTTTATCACTCCTCCTCCACGCTATGTCTTCATCTCTCTCCTCTTTCCCTTAAATAATCGAATGCCTTTATCATTTCCGGAATTTCTGAGAGAGTGTCCGCCGGTGAAACGAGAAAAAAGGCTACGGGCCAACATCTCCGGGATTCCCCTCCCTCTATAATTGCATCGCGGCTCGTAATGCGAATGCCCGCGAGGCGAACGAGAAAGAGGGCGCTTCTTTTTACACCGAGCCGCGACCGAAGAGCGCGCTCATTCCTCTCCCCGATTCACGACCAATCGGCGTGGTAATGTCCCGACTTGATGAACTTGTAAGGTCCTCTTTGTCTCCGTGGCTCTCCATTGAGTGGAAGCAGTTCCACTGCGGGGAACCTACGCGAAAATGATTCGCCAATCAAAAAAATTCCAACTTCTATTTCTTATCTTGCTCTACCGTAGAATGATGGCTCCCCATGGCCGTAATACTTGAGCTCTACGGATACACTGGACGGCACCAACACGCCTGTGCTGCATTCAGTGTCGTGGCCCCGTTGGAGAGATTGCCGGACGCCCGAATCGAGGGCCGTAGCCGCTTTTAAGTAGCATCCGCCAGTCGGCCGGAGTGCGACGCGGAGAGAGAAATAAGAGGCGTGGGGTCGTACGTACATATCGCGACCCCTGAGGGGACGGAACACGCCGGAACGTCGCATTGGTTTCGTTTTCTTAGCGAATCATCTGAGGTGAGGGCTTTTGAAATTAAAACACTTTGAAATGAGGAGGAGTACAAGGCCTGTCCCAAATGTAGTGGGACTTAACTTCCCCCGAATGCTTTCCGCTTCTTCCGAGGGATTCGCACCCTCAAAGGACAGCGCCCTCGGATCTTCGCTCGGCAGTTGACAGTGAACTGTGGAATTTCAATGAGACGGAGATAATTTTAGTAATCCCCCCAAATTTTTACATATTTTATAATAATTGATTCCATAGAATGAGAGACAAGATATATTAAATAAACCACGGATAAGCATTCAAAGTACGCCTTAGTGTCACGACGCCCTTTGCGTTTTAGATTGAAAAACGGGAGTGCTGCTAATCGCCCAATTCATTTTCTTGGAAAATTTTTCGAATATTTTTCAACCACAGGGATACTTGAATAAAAAATTGCGCAAATAAAAAATACCACAAATAACATTCTCCAACCACGTTCAACTTCCAAGATGCGGCGGGAGGCGCTGCGACTGTAACTTTAAACGGAGTCATCCGCTAAAAGTGTATTGCAATGCAAAAATTTCAGGGTATATTCGCCTTAACCGGGATGGCATTCACACAAAATATTAAATAACTGCTATTTTTAATCAACAACCCCGCAGTAAAGCAAAATTAATCATTTTTTAACACTCTGAAATTGTTTCTTGAACATTTAACTTAACGCATAACGAGTCATAAGTAGCGAGTGATGGGTATATATTTTTGACCAGTTAACTCAATATAGCAGCTTCCACCAAGGTGGATTTATCTTGGTGGTAATTCAAAATGGAAGTTCCCGCTTTCTGACCACCCAATGGAAGAGCCTCCCAGGTTACTTCACTTGTCTCTTCAAGGGTTACGTAAGGAAAAACGCGATACGTGCATTCAGCTGGCGTATTCTGCTTGATGTGGGAGGAAGCTGCGAGAGCCGTTCTCGGCCCGAATCTCCCTCTCGCTGGACCCGAAGTTGGAATGAATGTTGGGCATCACCGGCGTCAGCGCTGAAGGCCCAAGAAGGCGAGTCTGAAGCGGCGCCCAAATCTCAAGAACAGCCGCGTGAAGAAAGTGAAGAACCGAGGGGGAAACTTCACTTAAACCACGGAGGAAGTTCTTAAGGCTCGTGTTTCCTGGCCAGGTTTTCCTCAACTTCCTTTTCATCCTCCAAACGATTTCGTTGGAAATGAGCGAGTGAATGTGAAAAGGCGTTACTTGTTCTCTCTTCAATGCGTATCGGGGAGGAACCCATTTTTAAAATGTTATGCCGAATTCAAACATATTTACGTGATTGTGTAAAACCAATAAACCAGCTTGAAAATCTAAAATTGGGATTAGCATAGCAAAGATAGAGTGGCGAAGAGAAGGGAGTTATTGACGAGGACGTAAAAAAGAATGCAACGGTTTGTAAATGTGCGTGGTTGGGAAAACGGAGATAATATGCGGGTGGGTACACGCAAATTGCTGTATATCGATCTGTGTGCGTGGAAAATTATTGAAAAAGTAAAAAGGGCGGAGAGGAGAGAACATATAAAAAGAGGGGTTGAGGAGAGAAGGTTTCCAGAAGGTAGTCAAAGGAGGGTGGCGTGGGTGAGGGCGTTTTTGATGCCCATGGAGACCACAGGGATGGAGGAGAGGAGATGGACGCCATTATGCAAATTCGGAGGAGGGACGGGGACGAGCGGAACGGAGGGAGGAAGGCCATTCGCGAATTCGGAGATTTTATTGCAGCGTAGGGTGTCACGCTGCATGGCGTCAGGTTGAGCTTACAAGTATTGCGGTGGCTATTCCGGGGATCCATCCGAAACGTTAAAGGGTGGACACCGTTAGTGAGCAATTGAAAGTATCAAATTTCTTCGCATTTGGTCGGCTCTGCAAATTCTGCCTAGAGTATTTTGTTTAGAAGCAAACATTTAATAAACCTGGGCTTGCAAATGATGCGAAAATAACTGAACTTTCACATAATCCAAAAAAACATGTTCCTTTTTTGTTAAAACAGTCTTATAATAAATTCAATTGTCTTCTCTTCAAACATGGAAATTTTCGAAAAAGCAAGCACTAAAATATAGATATTTTTATCAACTCTGAGAAATAAACAAAATTAGCTGCCCCACGAAAGATAATAGGCATGTAAATTGTGGAAGTAAGCTAACATCTCGTCTACAGATTTAGAATAAATTCGAATTAATGGCAATTATAAACGAATCGACGGAGCGCGTTTCATTCGCTGGGGGCGATGGAAATACTTCAAACGGGAAAACTATAACCGTTTTAAAACTCAGAAGGCATGGGGAGAACAGAGTGGTTCCTCGGGCGAATCAGCAGTCACCGGAGTGCCTAATATTACAAGCGGAAATTTCAAATCTAAGTATCAAGGGAGAGAAAATTCCTGAATAAGTTTATATAATATGATTTGCATGTGAAATATCGGGAAAAGTTTCGTAGAAATAGATTTATATCAGATATTGCTGCAATGCTTCATAAGTCTTCAATAAGTCAACATCCTCTTAAACTCTGAAATTTTGGGGCTTTTAAAGGAACTAGATGTTATGACGAAATACCGTACATACAATGTCACATGTATTCGTAGTCGTGCGCGAGGCGCCACTGTCCACGAGGTTAAAGCCAACTTTAAACACGTATGGTGTTTTCCCTTTGACAAATTCCAAAGAAACTGCGGGGCGAATGATTTTTACGCTCTGAAATTTTTGCATTGAAATGCACATTAGCGGATGACTCCGTTAAAAGTTACTGTTGCGGCATCTCCCGCAGTTTCTTTGGAATTTGTCAAAGGGAAAACACCATACGTGTTTAAAGTTGGCTTTAACCTCGTGGACAGTGGCACCTCGCGCACGACTACGAATACATGTGACATTGTATGTACGGTATTTCGTCATAACATCTAGTTCCTTTAAAAGCCCCAAAATTTCAGAGTTTAAGAGGACGCCTCGGTAGCTTAAGTGGCTAAAGCACTCGACCGGATATTGAGGGATCTGGGTTCGAGTCCCAGTCAAGGCGAATGATTTTTACGCTCTGAAATTGTTGCATTGAAATGCACATTAGCGGATGACTCCGTTAAAAGTTACTGTTGCGGCATCTCCCGCAGTTTCTTTGGAATTAAGTCAACATCCCTTCAGCGTCGACGCACTATTACGGTTTCTCCATGACTCGAAGGCTCCCTGGTAGGCGGAAGGTCCTTAAGGGTACGCGTGCCAGTTCCTTTGACGGCACTTACAGGGTCCCATGGTGGCGTCCTTTGATGGAAGGAGGATTTCACTTCTGGAAATAGGGAATAGTTTGCTGGTGCCAAGTTGGGACTGCAAGGCAGCTGGGGAATCGTCGCAGTTATAAGTTGCAAAAGATCTTTGCAAACAGACGACTACTTTTCTTGGCTGTCCGTCCAAAGAACTTCGGGAGGACGAGTTTAGCGCAGATCTTTCGCATCGCCAAATTTACAGTGCGAGCACTGTCATCTTTTCAATGCTAATACGGTCCGCGATCATTCGCAAAATTAACCCACGACGGTCTCAAATCAGCACTTGACTCAATGCACGTCAGGAAGAAATCGTTACAGGCATACCATGTACATGAGCACCAGGCAAAAGGAGCCGGTTTATGCCGGTGGGACGCCGCCCGCACGGGGGGAAGATAGATGACCCACTAGAGAATGAAACAAAACAAAGCATATGCTTCCGAATTGGAGAGCTTCCACTGAAGGCTAAGCTGCGCCATCGGTGAGCGCTTGACCTCCCCTCCCGGCCGCCATCCCTTCCCCCGGGCTCCCGGTCCCGACCACTCCTCCACGGACCACTCCATTCATCACCTCCCGCCCACGAACGGCCCTCGACCGCCGCCAACGCCCCGACAACGCCCGGGAACAGCTTGGCTTAAGTGCCCAGCCTCCCCTCGGCTGCGAGGGCGGCCAGCATGTCAACATGATGGTTTTACAAGTGTTGAGCAGGTGTCGATGCTCGCAAGCCGCTGTGGAGAATCGACCCAAGGCTGTGCCTCCCCACTTCCCATCCCCCGGTCGGGTTCTCTTCCTCTCTTCAGGCCACGCACGGTCTGGGGCGAGATCTCCTCAACGGCCATCGCGATATTTATTCATGGATGCGTACCCGCAGTCTCTCAAGATTGTTTGATGAGAGCGGAAGGAAACCGTCCAACGTAAAGCATGAGCGAAGGGCCGGTTGGGTTCAAAAGCCTAATGGACCCCAGGGCCTTCTTCGCTTATATATCTGACTCAAAAAGATAGAGGTAGAATATTTTTAAACAGGTTACCAGGAAAGGGTATTTAATTTACTAAGATCCTATTGAACCTTTTCGGTCATCCAATTCAAATCCTATTAGTAAAATTTATAATTAATATTCTACCTAAATGTTCCTTAAATTTTTGCATAAAAAGGTAGTAAAAAATTTAGTCAAGAGGCCATTGTAATCGCGGAGACAAAACATTATAATGACTACAATTTTCTTAGAAAGGTATCCGGAATTCCTTTTAAAAAACTGTGAGAAAATTAATTTAACCCGAATTGGTATAATCAGATTATCCCAAACGAAAAAATATCAACAGTACACTTCCGCAACTATCAATTTTTATACTCGTTCGTTCCATCGATAATCTCCCCAGGGCCTTGGAAGGGTTTTCCATCTAGCCCTCTTGGACGCAAGTCCTAAGGGTAATGCCCTTTCGGGAAATGCATTCCCTTGACTGCAGCGGGGTGCGGCCCGCCAGCATTACGCAACTCGGCATCAGACTGAACGAAAAATAGGACACCTGGAGTTCATGGAATCATAAAATTGGGTTTCCTGCTAGAACATCTTATTTTTCTCCGCAAAGGATGCATTTATGGCATTCGTGTGCAATAGTCGACTCCAAAGTGCTCGTCGAGTTCTATTCGATGAAAGGACTCCACATCGACCCAGGGTCGAATTCAATCTCTAGCGATGCCCACATCTCTAGCGTTGACACGGCGTCCTTATCTCGTCGCGACGCCCAGTCGATTCAATAAGAACCTAGCGAGACCTGATAATTTAAATGGACCGTTACGCCATAAGACTCTTCGACAACTTCAATTAAATTCGAATTGCCCGTAGGGATGTCGAGGGAATAACTTCCATTTCAGAAACCTCGCAGTTTATCATTTTCCAAACTATAAACGTGAAATCCACGCCCCAGCAAATCGGTTCGCATTCATTATAAGAAAGGACGAGATTCTTGGGCAATCGATTGAAAGTCTGAAGTTTGTATGTTAGTATGTCGTTTTTTCTTTTTCCCTCTTTTTGTGCCTCCGGTGGCCACGACTCCATTCACCAGGGCCACTGTAATATGTCATTCGGCGTTAAAGTTGCCGTTAAACGTACAAATTTCTGAGTAAACGTCATGTAGCAGTTCGAAACAGTCCGCAATGGCCAAAATTTTAGTAAAATCTAAAATCATATGGGACGAATGCACGCTGGCGCACGAACGCGCGTTGGAAGCACTTGACCGGACATTGAAAGATCTGCGCAATGACACGAGATGCTTTGGTGGCGCAATGATTTTACAGTTTGGCGATTTCCGTCAAAAACTGGCAGTCATTCCAAGATCGATGGCTGCCGATAAAAAAAACGCTGGCCTCAAAATATCAAAACTATGGCGCTATAGGAATAAACTGACAAAAAACTGAGAGTTGCATTGCTGACAGATTCATCTGCTGAAGATTTCTCCAATCAATTGTTGACTAACGATAATGGCCGTGTTCCTGTCGACGAATCGAGCGGATTGGTTTCATTTCCTCGGAATTTTTGCATTTTCGTTTCATCGAACGATGAGCTCATCAATAACGTATTCCCGAACATAATTGATAAAAACAAAAATCACAAATGGTTTAGAGAGCCTGCAATTTTGGCGCCTAAGAAAAAAGACGTGGATGACTTAAACTTCGTAATTCAGAATCAAATCGTCGGCACTCTGCATTCGTTAAAACCTACTAACTTTCTAACAAAAGAAGACGAAGTCACCCATTATCTATCTGAGTTTTTAAACTCTTTGGATGTGCCTGGCCTACCACCTGACAATTTACAGCAGAAGGTTGGCTCGGTACTTTGAGCGCTTTGAAACCTAAACCAACCAGAACTATGCAATGGAACGCGCTTGGTGATAAAGAAACTAATGATAATGTGATTCACGCGACAATACTCAAAAGAAAATTCAAAAAAGACGAAGTTATCCCGCCGATTTTTGCCATGATCCCAACCGATATGCCCTTCGAGTTGAAGCGAATTCAATTTCCAATTCGTGTTGCATTTGCGATGACGATTAACAAATCACAAAAGGAATAGTTGAGTGTCTGTAGTCTGAATCAAGAAAACACATATTTTACTCATGGAGAACTATATGAGGCATGATCAAGTGATCCCCTTCTATTGTTCTTGCATCCGATAACAAACTAAAAAAGTCGAACATCAGAAGGTGCTGGACTCAAGAAAATAAAGCGGAATGTACATAAATCGATTGAATAAAGGAAATGCATTTCTGGCAAGAAATTTTAATCCTTATTTATGTATTTTTATTACTTTTTCCCTCAAAATATTATGACCATTAAAAATATTATTAAAATCGGCAAAGCCGTTCTTGATTTGGGAATGGCGTAACAAAACTGTTCATTGATTATTAGTTGGTACTTAGGTTGCCGGGTCTGCTAGGATATATATCTATATCTATATATATATATATATATATATATATATATATATATATATATATATATATATATATATACAAATATATAAAAACAGATGTAGATTTTTAGAATATAGAGACACAAAGAAAGGACACTCACAATTTGTTATTTTACGTTTCGACAGCACGGCTGTCGTCTTCAGAATGGCGTTCTCGGGGAAGAGCGGAGAGTATGTGCGGGGGAGAGATGGGGGAAGGAGAGGTAAAGGGACCAATAGGAAATGAACAAGGGGGTGGGGGGATATGTACGCAGCCAATTGATGCATTCAGTGGGCTTGGTTCAGCCCGGGCGGTTTGAATGATTGGGCCACCCAGATATGCGCCATCTCGTGGGTTCTCACCTCTATTATACTCGCAGATATGGGAAGGATTTCAATCACCGAAACAGAGAAGCAGTCGTCAAAAGATTGGTTGTGGGAAGCGGTGTGAGTAGGGATGGGATAATTAATAAAGGTGGGAGATTTGGTGGAATATCGGTGGTTATTCATGCGGAGTGAAAGTGCGGTCGTGCATTCGCCCACGTAGAAGGCAGGGCAGAAGTTACAGGAGAGGCGATATATAATATTTTTTGAGGTACAGGTGGCAAGTGGTTGTGAGTTGGTACTGAGTGAGGCGGAGGGTCTTAAAAGATGACAGCATTTGCAGCGTGGGCGGTTGCATGGTGCGGATAGGGGCGGGGGAGAGACGGGGGTGCTTGAAGTTGGATTTGTGGACTTAAAGATGTCTCGCAGGTTTGACGGGCGTTTAAACGAAACAGAGGGACAGTGTGGGAATAAAAGTGATGTGGACTGAGTGTTATTGATAATTGGGAAGAGGTCACGGATTAGATGTTTAATTTTGTGTGTTCCGGGGAAGAAAGTGGTGATAAGATTAGGGCATTTTGGGCGGTTTGGTTTGGGGAGGGGAGTGTATTGGGTTGCCGGTTTGAGGATTTTACTGTTTAGCAGTGCTGTCGAAACGTAAAATAACAAATGGTGAGTGTCCTTTCTTTGTGTCTCTATATTCTAAAAATCTACATCTGTGTTTTTATATATTTGTGTGTCGCCGAAGAGCGTTTCATTTCGAAGATATTTTATATATATATATATATATATATATATATATATATATATATATATATTTATATTTATTTATTTATTTAATTAATTATTTATTTATTTATTTTTTTTTGGTAATCTACCGGTTGAGGTAGGTTTTTGGATGGACACAACAACCAAACAAATATTTTATTACTCCTAACAAAACACAAAATCCATCATCCTACTCTATATCAGGTCCCTCTTCATCTCTGAGTACTTTCTTCCTCCCTTCATCCCGTCCAACATCCCTATCCTGTTCCTTCCCTTTCCTCGTTTGTCTAACATTCTCCCCTCTATTACAGTCTTCAACATCCCACTGCCGGTCAATACTCCCTTCATCCACTTTTCCTGCCTCCATAGGATTTATCCCAAAAAAACCCCTCTCTTCGCCCACCATACCAAGTACTTCCTCATTTGTTTTCTTCTCTGTCCATTTCACGTTCTCCATTCTTCTCCACACCCATATTTCCAAAGCCTCCAGTCTACGTCTATCCTCCTGCTTCAATGACCACGTTTCCGCACCGTACATAGCTACGCTCCATATCAAAGTTTTTACGAGTCTTTTCTTAACATCCTTACTCAAAGTCCCCGTCATCAACTCCCTCCTCCTTGTGAAAGCCTCTTTGCCTAGCGCAATTTTTCTCCTTACGTCCCTACTACTTTGACCGTGTTGGTCCAAAACACTACCGAGATACGTAAACTGTTCTACCTGCTCTAGTTTTTGCCCTCCTATTTTCATGTTAAGCTTTGCCTTTTCTTTCTAGAAATTCGCATAATCTTTGTTTTATTAATATTGATTCTCATCCCATACCTGTCGCACTGAATTTCCAATTCACTCAGCAATGCTTGCAGCCCCTTGGCTGACTGACAAACTAAAGCTTGGTCATCAGCAAACCTAACTGATTTTATGAATTCCCCGCCCACCTTCATTCCTACCTCCAGTTCTTCCCATGCCTCTTTAATCATTCCCTCTGCATACAGGTTGAACAGCAACGGTGATAATGGGCAACCCTGCCTTACACCTCTTCCTAACACTGCCCAACCGCACTCTCCGTTCCCCACTCGCACCTGAGCAGTCTAAGACATATACAGGTTGCGGATTAGCCTCCTTTCCCTCCAATCTATTCCTATTTTCCGCAATATACTCATTAGTTTTTCCCAATTCGCTCTATCAAACGCTTTTTTGAAATCTACGAAACAGGCAAATACCTCCTGGTTGTGTTCTATATTCCTCTCGATTAATAATCTCATTACTGCAATGCCATCACGCGTACCTCTCCCCTTCCTAAACCCAAACTGATCATCCCCTAAGTAATCATTTGCCCTACTCTCTATCCTTTTTTTTATGACCCTGAGAACAACTTTAGATGCATGGGATATCAAACTAATTGTCCTATAGTATAAATATATATATATAAATAAATATATATATATATATATATATATATATATATACCTAGATATAAAACATAAACACATTAATCAACCCGAAGGTCGGTTTTGTAGGTGATGGTAGAGTTCACCCAGTGCGAAGCCAGACGGCGTGTGAAATTCACACATTATTTTAGGGGTTCCAGTTCCTTTCCCTATGCCGGTTATGATTTCTCAGGGAGATCTGGTACCCGAAAAATCACATAGCTTAGGTGGAGCTGAATATGCCCAGAATTCCTTACCCGGTAATCGAACCCGGGACCCTCCGGTCAATAGTCAAACCCTCTGGACTACCGCGACCCACACAAGCACAAAATATATATATATATATATATATATATATATATATATATATATATATATATATATATATATATATATATATATATTATTTATACATATAT
Organism: Hetaerina americana; assembly: GCF_022747635.1. Classification (NCBI taxonomy): domain Eukaryota; kingdom Metazoa; phylum Arthropoda; class Insecta; order Odonata; family Calopterygidae; genus Hetaerina; species Hetaerina americana. The sequence continues at coordinate 1,925,106 of NW_027287538.1, forward strand.
ATATTTATTTATTCATATTGTGTTCAAGAAGATCTCTCGGGTTTCCCACCGGGTCAGGTTGCAGTACACCGACGTTTCGAAGGCTGACTCTGCCATCGTCTTCAGGGTGAAGTATTGAGCATTAGCCGTATCATTGTCAGCCCTTACGGGCGCATAGTATACCGTCCCGGTGGGCGATACCCGCCTTTACCGGTCATTTTACATGAATAAAACCCTTGGCATTGCGAAAAACCTGACGAAAGTATGCGTGTGTGTTTGTGAGAAACGAGAAACTTAATGCTATGTGTAACAGGACTGTTACACCCTAACAAATACAATCTAAATTGAACGAGCCGACAGGAAACGGCTCGTGGGTAAAATTAATCTAAAAACTAGGCGGGGGAATATACATATCGGGGAAACATCAGTTAAGATAACACAAATGCGCAGAAGATAACCATGAGGAAAATATGGCGAAGAGAGTGCCGTACAATTAAGAGTAGACATAGGATAGACTCATAGGCGAGTAATATCTCTAGGCAGTGTATATTTATGTTTGCGATTTAAGTTGTAGTCCCAAATGGACGTGAGGAGTGGATTGCCCGATGCTTTCAGGCGCGAATGGAATTTGGATGCCTGCATGCGAAGAAATTCCGCGACGGGCGGGATATCGTGGGCGGCAAGGACCTCGGCCATTCGCGTCCTGCGGCTTATGTGCAATAAGCCTCGGATTGATTTGTTCTGAATCGTTTCCAGGTGGCGCCACGTAGTCTTGCGGTTCGCGAAAACGGAGCTGGCATAGAGAAATTTGGGCCGAATGATCGCCTTGTAAAGGCGCATTCGGTCCTTGTGACTGAGCGGCGACGTCGTCAAGGTGAGGCAAGACAGCTTGTTCCTTGCGACAATCGCCGACGTACGGCAATGGTCCAGATGAGGTCGGAAAGTCAGTTTTTCGTCGAGAACGACGCCGAGGAAGCGGTGCGTGGAAGCTCTAGGAATCACATGTTTTTGGAGCGTAATAGGAATGTGAGGATTGCGTTTACGTCGTCGGGCGAAGTGGGCATGTGTGCTTTTGTCGGCGTTTATTGTAATTTTCCATGTAGACGAAAAAGGCCTGGTATTTATACACTCTGCTGGGGCTCAGGTGTGCCCTGATTGGCCGGAAGCGTTAGTGTGCTCCGCTACGGCCAATCGGGTGCGTTCCCGAGCATTCTTTATTTTCTTTAGCACTGGCTTCCATGTTTTACTGATTTGGAAGCCGTTGTCTCTGTTGAAAGTTTTGGTGTCTAGTCTGATTTCAACGGCTTCTTTCACTACGCGATCCCAATAGCCGTTGGCGTGGCATAGCCTCTTCGTGCCGGTAAAGTTAATTCTGTGGTCGTTATTGAGGCAATGTTCTGCGACCGCAGTCATAAGGGCCGTCCTGCCCAAACCCAACATCACGAGAGAAGAAAAACGCGCTCTACTTTCCTTGCGCAAGAACCCCGATATCACAGTCCTGAAGGCAGGCAAGGGCAATGCAACCGTATTGCTGAACACGATGGATTACCACCGGAGAGTCCAGCAATTGCTAGAAGATCCAGCATATCGGACTATCACCCGTGACCTAACGGACGCATTAGTTAGGAAAACGACCACTTTTATCAAAAGATCATTGCCCGGCTCCGAGGCCAACAGAAACCTAGTACCGCAAGCGCCCGTCCCGCCGAGACTCTATGGACTGCCCAAGATCCACAAAGAAGGAGCACCCCTAAGACCATTTGTGAGTGCTATAGGGGCACCAACGTATAATTTGGCTAAACACCTTACCAGGATCCTGGCGCCTTTTGTGGGATCATGCGAGTACCATATTAAGAACTCTGCAGAATTTGTCAAAACCCTACAGAATATTCACTTGGACAACCAAGACATTTTAGTGAGCTTTGACGTCATATCGCTGTTCACTAAGGTGCCGATCAAGGACACTTTGCTCCTTCTCCAAGCACGGTTCGATGAGAAGTCCGGCGATCTCTTCCGCCACGTCCTCACTTCGACATATTTCCTCTACAATGGCAAATTCTACGAGCAGGTGGAGGGAGTCCCCATGGGTTCTCCATTGTCACCGGCCATTGTGAACTTCTACATGGAGGACTTTGAAGGGAGAGCACGTAAAACAGCACCCTTAAGACCAAAATACTTCTTCGGATATGTGGATGACACCTTCATCGTGTGGCCACACGGACCGGAAGCACTCACCGAATTCCTCGGCCATATGAATAGTGTCCACCCGAACCTCCAGGTCACCATGGAGACTGAGAAGAATAAACGCCTGCCCTTCCTCGATATTCTGATCGACAGGAAAAGAGACGGCAGCTTAGGCCATCAAGTCTATCGGAAACCGACCCACACTGACCTATACCTGAACGGGAGAAGTCATCATCATCCCGCACAAAAGAGAGGAGTAATCTCCACACTCGTGCACCGAGCCACTTCAGTTTCGGACCAAGAGCACCTGGAGGCGGAAATAAAACACCTAAGGAAGACGTTCCAGCAGAATGGATATGGAAACCGGGAAATCAACATGGCCCTTAAAAGGGCATTCACGAATCCTGAAGGTCGGAGAGAAGAGGCAGAAAGAGCCTGCATCCCGTTCATCTCTACGATTTCCAATAAAATCTCTAGGATATTAAGGAAATACAAGGTGGAAACGATCCACAAACCAATAAGGAAGATGCAATCAGTCCATGACACGGTTAAAGACAAACGGGGATTGAAGACCTCAGGAGTGTACCGGATTCCTTGCGAGTGCGGCCAAGCATACATTGGGGAGTCCGGCCGCACCATAGAAACACGCCTAAGGAACACGAGAGGTGCATCAGATTAATACACCCAGCGAAATCTGCGGACGCCGAACATTTCCTCAATAACGACCACAGAATTAACTTTACCGGCACGAAGAGGCTATGCCACGCCAACGGCTGCTGGGATCGCGTAGTGAAAGAAGCCGTTGAAATCAGACTAGACACCAAAACTTTCAACAGAGACAACGGCTTCCAAATCAGTAAAACATGGAAGCCAGTGCTAAAGAAAATAAAAAATGCACGGGAACGCACCCGATTGGCCGTAGCGGAGCACACTAACGCTTCCGGCCAATCAGGGCACACCTGAGCCCCAACGGAGTGTATAAATACCAGGCCTTAAATAAAAACCTTTAAATCTGAATCATGTTCAATACTTCACCCTGAAGACGATGGCAGAGTCAGCCTTCGAAACGTCGGTGTACTGCAACCTCACCCGGTGGGAAACCCGAGAGAACTTCTTGAGCACAATATGAATAAATAAATATATATATATATATGTATAAATAATATATATATATATATATATATAATTTTGTGCTTGTGTGGGTCGCGGTAGTCCAGAGGGTTTGACTATTGACCGGAGGGTCCCGGGTTCGATTACCGGGTAAGGAATTCTGGGCATATTCAGCTCCACCTAAGCTATGTGATTTTTCGGGTACCAGATCTCCCTGAGAAATCATAACCGGCATAGGGAAAGGAACTGGAACCCCTAAAATAATGTGTGAATTTCACACGCCGTCTGGCTTCGCACTGGGTGAACTCTACCATCACCTACAAAACCGACCTTCGGGTTGATTAATGTGTTTATGTTTTATATCTAGGTATATATATATATATATATATATATATATATATATATTTATTTATATATATATATTTATACTATAGGACAATTAGTTTGATATCCCATGCATCTAAAGTTGTTCTCAGGGTCATAAAAAAAAGGATAGAGAGTAGGGCAAATGATTACTTAGGGGATGATCAGTTTGGGTTTAGGAAGGGGAGAGGTACGCGTGATGGCATTGCAGTAATGAGATTATTAATCGAGAGGAATATAGAACACAACCAGGAGGTATTTGCCTGTTTCGTAGATTTCGAAAAAGCGTTTGTTAGAGTGAATTGGGAAAAACTAATGAGTATAATCTACTCCAGGTCGCTCTTCATCTGTAAGTACTTCTTTCTTCCCTTACACCCGTCCAACATCCCTATCCTCTTCCTACCCTTTCCTCATTTGCCTAACATCCTCCCCTCTATTGCAGTCTTCAACTTCCCATTACTGATGGAATAGCCCATCGGAATTTAACCTTCTCCAGTCTTCTCCGCACCCACAATTCAAAAGCATCCTATCCTCCTGCTTCAATGACCACGTTTCCGCGCCGCATAAATCTACGCTCCATATCAAAGTTTTTACGAGTATTTTCTTATTATCCTCACTCTACGTCCCTGTCATCTATTCCCTCCTCCTTGTGAAAGCTTCTAAACTAAATCATGGTCATCATAAAACCTAACTAATGTTACCGATTCCCCTCCGACTTTCATTCCTACCCCTAGTTCTTCCAATGCCTCCTTAATCATTTCCTCTGCATACAGGTTGAACAGCAACGGTGACAATGGGCAACCCTGCCGTAAACCCCTTCCTAGCACTGCCCATCCGGACTCCCCGTTCCCGTCCGGTAGATGACGGTCTGAGACATATACTGGTTGCGGATTAGCCTCCTTTCCCTCCAATCTATTCCTATTTTCTGCAATATACTCATTGGTTTTCCAATTTCACTCTGTCAACATGAATGGTGTGTCGCAGCAAGGGAGGCGGGCGTAAATGGGGTCGGAGGGCAATTAGGTGACCGCTAAGAGAGCACATGGAGACGGGGAGCAACCGGCGGGCAAATCTGCGGATTAACGAGGACGACCTCCAGCCAGTCGAGGAGACTTATCTTCAAAACACTTCTCGGAGCCAACGGGCTTTGACTTCACGGCATTGCATTGCACGCACACCACTTATCGCGTTGTTAGAACGTCAGTTTGAAGGAGTGTGGAAGCAACCCACTTTCACCGCGCGCCTTCATCGATTTAAACGCCACCTCCAGCCATTGATCACTTCGAGTTTCAAGTTCCTTCGAAAAATCTTTGAAACGAGTCAATTGAGGACAAATTTCGTCTATTACGGATAAATATACGAAAAGAATTGGTTACAATTATTTTAGACGTTTTGGGGTGAATTGAGAATTCTAATAGAGCATGCATTGTCATCGAGTAACACTCTGTTCTAATCTCCATTCTTATGGCAACCAATAGAAATTATAATTACCTCGGGGCGATTCAGCTTCAAAAACGCACAATAACAACAAACTGAAGTTAATAATTGGCCGTGATTTTTGTAACTGACTGCTGCGAATTCATACATTCCTGAAACTATGATCGAAAATATTTACCTTGAGAGCATCTCCGAGTGTTCTAAACTTTTAGTATACGGTCGTTTATTCCAAAACTGTGGCAAGTGATTGCAACGAAAGATCCAAAACAGTTAATTGGCAGAGGCTTAGGAATGATAGTGTGTGATCTCAGTTTTACTCAGACGAGGGCTTCCCGAAGACGCAAGGCCCTGGCACACGAAACAGCTACACGAAAATACTCCGAAAAGAAGGAAAGGACTGCGGGGATAGGCGTGAAAATGCGTGCGCATTAGAGAAAATGAAAATATTTGGGCATTTAATCGAAAAAAGTATTGGAGCGAACACGAAAGCAGAATGGCAAATGACAGATTAGGCGAACGAGATGAACAATCCCGCGGGTGGATGGAACATTGGCCGACCGAGAGGTAGGCTGGAGATAGCCGAAATGGAAGGAGAGCGGGGGAGGGGGCTTATGCACCAGGAGGATGACGGAGGGGAAGGAAATCAAACTGGAATGTGACAGCCTTCCTCAAAGCTAGAAAACAATTTGCGATTTTTCGAGAAGCGATTTCAAACGTAATGTGAAGAGCTCCGAAGCCAATGAAAAGAGGATTAAATGATGAACTTGGAATGGTAGGATTGTGACTTGGTGTATGAGGAAAGAGGAGGATGGCGCGGATTGGAGGCTTCAACCCACGTCGGAGTGGGAAGGGGGAGTGTCGACGAGAGAAGGCCGCGGGAAGAAGGGGTGCCGTGAGAGTTGGGGGAATAATAATGGCGGGGGAAGGGAAAAATCCATGGAAATAAATGTTATGGGGAATTCTATGAACGAATAAAAGATGGACGGAGCAATAGCTCGGTTTCAGGCATATCATCGGTGGAAATCCTTCATGATGAAAGGTAACGCGTTGCATTTCCAAAATGAATATTTGACTGCGACCAAGGTTTCGTTAGAGCGTGACATCTCCAGGTGGCATTTGAACGGCGTAACATCTTCATGTAACACGTGAAGATGCAACGCAGTAACGAAACCTCGGTCGTAATAAAAATATTGCATGTGGAAATGCAAGGTGTTTTATTTCATCATGGATGGAGGAGGCAGTGAAGAGGAAGCGGGTGTGATGAATGAGGGCGGGCTAATTGAGGAGGAGGAAAGAATGAAACATGCTTCGGGGCACTTCAGAAGTTACATATTTAGGTGACCAGAATGCGGGCGAAATAGCTTTCATGCACTGTCAAATACCCCCCGATAATCGTCGGGACGCTTGCAATAAGCCAGCAATAGTAATGAGTGGTTTCGTCCGGCAGCTAGGGATGGATTCCTATCCCCCCTCCCCGACACCCGCGACCAGAAGCAGAGGAGTGCGAGAGACGCCGTCCTCTCGGCCGTCGGCCTTCTCATCAATCCAGCCGCTCCGGCCTTTCGCCGGAATCCGTCGTCCCTTTGGCTTGGTTGCCTTCAGGAATATCCCTTCCCCCCGTCGACGACCCCCCGGGTCTCTCCTCCCATTGTGCTTCCCCTCCGCCAGTTTCAATTCCGCGTCTCCTCACTCCTCGCATAATCCATTCTTCCGAAAATCATCTTTCCCACTGCTACCTCCCCCCCCCCGCCCCATTCCACCTCCCCTCCCCCCTCCTCTCCGCCGCTTTCTCCGACGTGCCGTGCACTATTTAATGCTCATCTCTTCCCTTTGTTTCTTCCAGTTGGACTCTCATTCCGTCCCCGCCGGTCTTCCTTCCCCTCCGAGCGGGACCACTTCCCCCCACCCCCCTTTCGCTCCTCGCCTTCTTTTTAGGTACCTCTTTCGTTCCTTCCTCCTTGGGCTATTGTTTCGCTTGGTTCGCTTCCATCTCAACGACCCATTTCATTTCTCTTATTTCCATCGCGTATTATCTCTATTTTTCCTCTTTTCTGGCGGCGGGCCTACACTCTCTTTTACTGCCTCGGTTCATCTTCCTCGTCGGAGTCATTTCCCTTTGAGAATGAATGCGATGGTGGGTTTTTTCCCTCGCCCCTTCCTTAAAGAAACATTGCTTCCAGGGCGCATGTCCCACCTCATATTTTCCGCATCGTCGTGCATATGCATGTTTGACGTTCGCAAAACTGGAATGCTTTTTGTCCACGTGTGGACATGAAAAATAAAACCATGGAGTTATAACATTAATATAGTTCCCAAATATCGATCAAACATTTTTTCCCAGTCAGTCATTCACCGGCGATGCCACTCGCACAACCAGCGGAGGGATTTGCGAGACTTCCGTGTCACCAACATTTGAACAGTACTTCTTTACGCGGAAGCAGAATTTCTAACAAAAACCAAACCGTTGTTTCAAAGGTCACTCTTATTTTTATTTGTCAATGCATTCCAAATATGCTCTCATGCTAATTCTCTGATGCTAGTGCTAAAGTACGACTTAGGCTTCGCACTTCTTCGGAATCACATAATCACATGACTTCACTTCTTCCCCGTTTCATCGTCGCTCTTAACTTTTATTTCCGCCCCGATAGCTACAACCCCTACTCCGATGGCAATGCCTAGGGTAAGACGTCAGCGAACGGGAAGGGACGGAATGGTAGTAATAGGTAGCTCGAATGTCCGCCGTGTAATGGTCACATTGAGGGAAAGGGCGCGCCGCGTAGGCGTCGATCAACGGGTGACCGCCTGGTGTATACCAGGCGGAGGAGTCCCCAGGTGACGAAGGCGATCGAGGCGGCGGTCAAAGGCACGAAGTGCTCTCGGCAGCAGGTCGTGGCCCATGTGGGCACCAACGACATCACAGACCGTGGATCCGAGGAGGTCCTACATCTACATCTACATAATACCCCGCAAGCCACCACAAGGGCGTGTGGCGGGGGTCGTTAGGTCACCAATCATAAAAAGGAACAATACCACATGCAAAACAACAACATGGAAAATTACACCCACAGCAGCGCACGCACTCATGCAAAAATCCCTTCATCCAACACTCATGAAAACATATATACCGCAAACCAACAAAAAACTGCGTCCCAGGATTCAGCACGAAAGCCATCCAACAACACGCAAGCCAGGACACAATAAGCAAAAATGTGAAACACCACTACCACATGAACATGCACCACAAAACAATCTACCACCCGAAGAGACTGAGAAAGGCAGGGAATGCGACCCAACGTTGCAGGTAGCAGGAATTTCCCCCCGCGGAGAGGGATGAGGGATTGCAAGGGAGACTCAAAAACAGATGAACAGAACACGAATGATGTCATTCGAAAAGAATGTGTCAAAATAACAAAACACACGAGGTTAGTGGAAGAGCATGCATTTAAGTAGGACTAATTATTCTTTAGACGCTGAGGGTGGCAAGAGGAATTTTTGTTATCTATAACCCTGCAGTTACTATCCTGTATTGTCCGTGGGTCTGAATTTATTTAATAATTTCAATCTTGCATTGAATCGTCTCTCTTCTAATGATTCCCAACCCAACTCTATTATAACTATAACCCTGCAATTTCTATCCTGTATTGTCCGTGGGTCTGAATTTATTTAATAATTTCAATCTTGCATTGAATCGTCTCTCTTCTAATGATTCCCAACCCAACTCTATTATAACTATAACCCTGCAATTTCTATCCTGTATTGTCCGTGGGTCTGAATTTATTTAATAATTTCAATCTTGCATTGAATCGTCTCTCTTCTAATGATTCCCAACCCAACTCCTTAAGCATGCTCCAGTGACGCTTTTCGTTTGATCGTAAGAGGTTTTAAAGAGAAGGGCTGCCCGGCGTTGAACCTTATCTATTTCCTGAGGCCTTTTTCACTCGGACCCCACACGCTAAATGCGTACTCTAAATGAGGCCTTACAAGAGCGTGGTAACAACGTTCCTTGACCTTCGAGTCACTTTTGCCGACAATGCGTCTAATGAAGCCCAATTTTTTGTACGCTTGACCGCAGACTTTACGTATGTGAGTCCCCTAAGTTAAGTCTTTTGTGAATGTGACACCTAGGTATTTTATCGTATCAACTACTGCTAGGTCACCTCCAGCAAATTTGTAAGCAAATCCCGTTGATTTTTTGAAGAATTTTACTACCGAACAAATATTATAATTTAGTGTCAATCCCCAGTTAGAACACCGTTTAGTAATGCAATCTAAATCCTGCGCTAGAATAAAACGATTCTCATCCCCAGATATCTCCCGATAGATCACCGTGTCATTCGCGAACATACTAATTTTACTTTTCACTGCGCGGTTCAAATGGTTAACAAAAATCAATAAAAGCAACGGCACGATTACACTTCCCTGAGGTACCCCCGACGTGACTCGAACGCTGTCGGAACTAGCGCCGTGAAGGACTACCCTCTGTTCCCACTCTGAAAGAAAATCTTTAACCCAATTTATTGCGCCCTTGTTTATACCCGCGACCTTTAATTTATGAATGAGTTTACATTGGGGAACCTTATGAAATGCCTTTTCAAAATCTTAGAACATGGCATCCACTTGCCTACCTCTCTCGCCCGATAGAAGTAATTCATATGTAAATAATCCTAATTGGGTTTCGCAGGAGCGGGTTTTCCTGAATCCGTGTTGATTGTCACTTAAAAAGTTAATGTTATCAAGGTATCTCATTATTGAACTGACAATTATGTGCTCTAAGAATTTGCAACAGATAGAAGTGAGGGATATAGGTCTGTAATTACTGGGGTCCTCCCTGTCGCCAACTTTTAAAAATAGGCGTTATTTGCGCGGTTTTCCAAATCTTAGGTACTTTGCACTCAGTGAGGGATTTGTTAAGAATTAATAAAAGGTACGGGGCAATGTTTGGAGCTAAATGTTTTATCACCCTAGCTGTTATATTTTCGGGACCCGGGGATTTGTTGGGTTTAATTTCATTAAGCAATTTAAGAATTCTTTGTTTGTCCACTGTTATTTTTTTTCATGGGTTGAGTATATATTGTTTCTTGGAGACGTGCGGTGGCAACATCATCCACTAAGTGACCTTCCCTACTTCCCTACCTTCCCACTGAGTGTCCTCCGTTCCCTTAGGGAACTGAGCTCCGAGGTGAAGCGTGTTTAGGGCGTCGAGGGGGTTCGGCTGGGACTAACGGTCTGCAGCATCGTTCCGAGGGAGGATCGCGGGTCTCTGGTTTGGAGCCGAGTAGAAGGCATAAACCAGAGACTATCGAGATTCTGCTCGGACATAGGAGCCTCCTTCGTCGACCTGAGACCAACCCTCCGATCTTGCCGGACTCCCCTTAACCGTTCTGGGGTCCATTACACGGCGGAAGCGGAGAGTAAGGTAGCGGATAGGATACTCGACCACTGTAAGCCTATTTTAGGATAGAGGACAGGTCATTTAGTGGGTCAGTAACATCTGGGGCTAGCGCGCATAATAATATTAATAAAAATATAAAAGTCACCGACAAAACTGGTATTGATTTAGAAAGACATGTGACACGCACTTCCCCACAAAGGCGTCCTAAATTACAGTCAGTCACAAATAAGGACGTTATTCAACATCAAAATAATTTAACTATACTTGTTACAAATTGCATAATCAGCGGATCTCAAACACTTATTCCAAACTCATTCCGACGATATAGTATTAGGCACAGAGAGTTGGCTGTGTAATGACATAAAGGACCAAGGAATTTTCCCAATAGATTTCAAAGTGTACCGACACGATAGACATAGAAGACCCGAAGGAGGGATTTTCGTGGCAGTGGAGAGTCATTATGAAAAAGCAGGCAAGTTTCATTTGAAAATAATAATTTGGAAAATGTTGTGTGCACCTTACTACGGGCCAATCAACCCTACATAAATTTGGGCTCTTTCTACAGACCTCCAGACTCAGATTTGAAAACACTTTATACCATCAATGATCAAATTTACAATTTTACACTTAAATATAATAACAGCATCAACAGAATTGGTGGCGACTTTAACCTCCCTGGTATAGATTGGGACAGCAATATCGTTAAATCTGGGACCCGCGATCGCGAATCTTGCAATTCATTGATAAAATTGGTTCGAAGAAACTCCCTCCATCAAGCAGTACCCATGCCCACCCGCGGAAAGAACCTATTGGATCTATTTCTTGCAAACGCGCCTGAACGTATTATTAGTGTATCAACTGATGAGGGCTTGAGTGACCATAAAGCAGTTAATGTCCACTTGGACATAGAAATAAAAAAGATTGTTAAACCAAAAAGAAAAATTTATAATTACCATAAAGCAGACTTTGAATCTTTTGCCAATCAATTAAACTCTTCACTACCCGAGTTCAAAACCCGCTTAAGTCATGCCAGCGTGGAAGAAACTTGGACAGAATTTGTCAATATTATGCAAATAGGCATCATAGATTCTATCCCTTTAAAATACGTTAAAGCAAATCGCGAACCCAGGTGGTACAATAAAGACGTTAGAAAAGCCCTTGGAAAGCAGAGAATGTTACACTCCAAGGTAAATAGGGCAGGCGTGAACACATCATCCCCTGAGAATAAACAATTATGGGACAAGTATAGATCCTCTAAAATTGAAAACAAAACACAATTACGTAGCGCCTTACTGGACTTTAAACGCAAAGCACTTTGCGAACACTTTGGACACTGACCCCAAAGCTTTCTGGTCATATGTTAGGAAAGTGAATGGGAGTAAACAAACCGTGGCTTGCTTAAGGGATTGTAGCAATATAATTCATACAGACAGTGAGGGTAAAGCTAACATCCTAAATTCATTCTTCCAAAGCGTTTTCACAAACGATGTTGCCACTGCATATCAAAATTGCTTAATGAGATTAAACCCAACAAATCCCCGGGTCCCGAAAATATAACAGCTAGGGTGATAAAACATTTAGCTCCTAACTTCGCCCCGTACCTTGAATTTATATGTAACAAATCCCTCACAGAGTGCAAAGTACCTAAAATTTGGAAAACCGCGCAAATAACGACTATTTTTAATAGTGGTGACAGGGAGGACTCCAGTAATTACAGACAAATATCTTTCACTTATATCTGTTGCAAAATTTTAGAGCATATAATTATCAGTTCAATAATGAGACACCTTGATAACATGAACTTTTTAAGTGAAAATCACGCAAAAATTTAAAAAATTTTTACAGTTTCCTCGGGGGGTAGAGTGTTTTGTGGTGCATGTTCATGTGGTAGTGGTGTTTCACATTCTTGCTTGTTGTGTCCTGGCTTGCGTGTTGTTGGATGGCTTTCGTGCTGCATCCTGGGTTGCAGTTTGTTGTTGGTTTGCGGTATATGTGTTTGCATGAATGTTGGAAGATGGGATTTTTGGGCAATTGAAGTGCAAGGCTCTAAATTAAGTTCTATATATTTCAACCCGGAGAATCCCTATAGCTTTTCCACTGTCGACCAACTATGGGAGGGAGTTGGAAAGAAAATCAGCCAAAAACGTGTCAGAGAGTTGCTGGAAGATCAGGAAACGTATACGTTACATAAGCCTACGCGGAAGAAATTTCCTGGGAATAGATACATTCCTTCATATATTGATCAAACCTGACAATGTCATCTTAACGATATGCGAAAGTTAAAAATGTACAATGAGGGCTATGCTCATCTCCTCGCCGTCATTGACGTGTTTTCCAAATATGCACGGGCTGTTTCACTCAAGAAGTCCGACGAGAATCTTATGAACGCATTTCGAGTAATTCTAAGCAAAAGAAAACCTTTGAAAATTCAGAGATAAGGGGACTGAATTTTCAAATGAAAAGTTTAAACGCTTCCTTAGCTATCATGGAATAAAGTTTTTTACCCCCAATAATCCCGACGTAAAAACCGCTGTAGTAGAACGTTTCAATCGCACCCTAAACGGACGTATATTTATCAATATTTCACAAAATTTAATACCTTGAATTATGTGAGCGTGCTACCGAAATCGGTGCAAGGATATAACCACCGACAGCATGCATTCCAGCACGGGCGTGGCTCCATCAGAAGTGAGTGAAAGAATCGCCTTCATGCTTGCGCGTCGTTTTACGTCGATTAATTTTTTTTAAATCCAAGTTTATCATTGGCGATTTCGTTCGAATATCGAAGGAAAGATTACCTTTCACTAGGGGATACACGAAAAATGTTTCCAGGGAAGTTTTCAGAATTTGGAAAATAGATAATACGCCGATTCCCGTATACCGTTTAGAGCATCTCAACGGCGAACGCATTGAAGGCTCGATTTACGGAGAAGAGCTTGTCAAAACTTCGGCTGTTGGTCAAAACACAGAGTTTCAGATTGAGAATATTTTAAAACGCAGAGGAAAAGGCAGAAAGCTCAAATATTTAGTTAAATGGAAGGGGCACGGTGATGGTTTTACCACCCGGGTCTCAGCCTCAGAAGTACGACGGTGGAAATGAGTGACTTCTACGGAACTTTGCTAAGCGATAGCGCTGGGAAGTTCTTTCCCTCTAACACCAATGCACACTTTCGAACAAAATTACCTCAACGTATATCTGCGGGAGATGACTGAAAGGCTGGCTGAAATTTATTTTCCGAAGCTTAACATACCAATAGACCCTTCATTCGAGGGGACACCTGAAGTAGTACCTGAGACAGAAACTGATTCAGCTCCCTCCGCACCGCCCAAGGCAGTTTCCACAGAGCCTCCACCTGTTCCCACCAAGTCAGATTGTCCAGTCGTCGATGTTCAAGTTTTAGTGGATGTAGTCATCCATTTGGAAGCTTAAAAGTATCATTTAAGGTGATTGTTTAATGAAATTCATCAAGCAATACCGAGTAATAGAAGATGGGAGTGCATCGCTGTGCTACACTTTTGCTTTCAAATACATCCGAGAATAAACCTTTCGTTAAACGCCCCTCATTAGAATGCCCCTACACCTTCATAGATATCATAGGGGTTGGTGATATACCGCTATCATTCGACAAATACACGCTAAACCAACTACTAACTACGATTAGAGAATATACGGGCTACGAGTACGGTAAGGCTGAATTTTACATACAATTCACTAGGGCATTTACAGAAATGTCCGCTCCCAGCGCGGTGAGATGGCCGACTCGAAAACGAAAATATACAGAGCCTGTTGAACCCGATAGATCAGAGCGTTTGACGAGTCAAGTGTTTGTGTACCTAGACGTTATGTTACCACAATTCCTCGGGAATACGATGGCAAAATGTTTACGGGTCGTGATGGGTGATAAAGGAAATCATCAAATTTTCATTCATCCCTATTATATGTCACTCAAAAAAAAACTGACACGATGGAAGTTAAATTGATGAATAAGATGGGTAACCTTTATCCATTTACAAACGGTACAAACCCATCGTCTATCGTTTTGCATTTTATTAGGAGATATTAATGTTATATACATGGATAAAATGCACATGATTCATTCATTAACGGGATGTCGAAGGATATGGATCGTTACCGTTGATATTTTAGTCAGGTTGGAGGCGGTGATCAAGTGTATAGAGCGAGTTATTTTAAACAGCGAGGTAGAGGTCTAGGGAATTTTTTCAGAGGCATTTGAAAATTCGTAAAACCTTTGGCTACGCAAGGAATAAAAGCCGTAGGTAGAGAAGTTAGAGATACGGGCATAAAAGCTCTTGCAAATACAGGCGAAGGAAGATCAATAAAGGAAGCTTCGCAAACGCGCTCCTCAGAGTAAGTTGATAATTTGAAAAGAAAAGCATCGGATAAAATTAGGATGGCTGGAGCAGATTTACGTGACCCAAAGCGAGCGAGAATCGGTCGTGTTAAAACGAAAAGAAATAAAGTCTGTACAAGATGGTGGAAAGCGAAAGAAGTTCAGTATGAAAAAGGTGAGAGATATATTTTCGCATAAATAGTTCGGTAGTAGATGTGTTTGGTTTATTAAAAGCTTTGTCTCCCAAGTGTTAGCACGAAAACGGAAGAATTCATCCCTGAATAATATAACCTTTCTAGTGAACCATCACTGCAAGCGAGCATTGATGGTTGCACGGCAGTAGTACCCTATAAACCGATCGCTTCTCTCCCGCGATAATTCCCGCGAGATTCGTTTTCGTGATCGTGATTCGTGATCGATACAGAAATTTAGGTGGAATAACTCTGAATTCGAAATTAAAGTCTTGCAAAGTCATAAAAAATTCCGTTCGTCGAAACTCGCACGCGGATCTGCCGAGAACTAGTCGACCCTGCTTCAGCCACCCGACGTCGCCCGGACGGTGGCCCACCGGACTTCTCCCTCTGCCCCGTCTCAAATCCGTTCTTAAAGGACGTCACCACCACGGCTCGGTGGAAGCGTAACAATATGCCGTGACGAGGGAGCTTAGCAGTGTTTCAGGCGCCGCCTTCCAGAAGTCGTGGAAAACCCGCTGGCAGCGGTGTGTGGAAGCACCAGGGTTATACTTCGGAGACTTTTGTGTGAATGTTTCAATCCTGGCAACGCGTTCTCTTTAATCGACTCAGTCCGACTACTTTTGGGACAGACCTTGTACGTAATATTAGGCGGGCAGAAATATCATCATACACACATATATTTCACCCCTTGTCAGTCACAAGTTGGACTAAATTATTATTTCGCCATAATACAATTATAACATCATTCTCCTCTCTTAAAATGGTTTTTACGAACCAATCGTCTGAGTAGCATAATTGTTATTAT
Organism: Hetaerina americana; assembly: GCF_022747635.1. Lineage (NCBI taxonomy): Eukaryota > Metazoa > Arthropoda > Insecta > Odonata > Calopterygidae > Hetaerina > Hetaerina americana. Next base: position 1,940,922 of record NW_027287538.1, read on the forward strand.
TTCTGTGCCATTTCTACATCTACATCTACATAATACCCCGCAAGCCGCCGCAAGGGCGTGTGGCGGGGGGTGTTAGGTCACCAACCGTAAAAAAGAAAAATACCACATGCAAAAAAACAACACGGAAAATTACACCCACAGCAGCGCACACACTCATGCAAAAATCCCTTCATCCAATACTCATGCAAACACATATACCGCAAAACGACTAAAAAACTGCACCCCATGATGCAGCACGAAAGCCATCCTACAACACGGAAGCCAGGACACTACAACCAAGAAATTGAAACATCACTACCACATGAACATGCACCACGAAACACTCTACCCCCAATGAGTCTGTAAAAGGCAGGGAATGCGACCCATCGTTCCAGGTAGCAGGAATTTCCCCCCGCGGAGAGGGACGAGGGATTAAAAGGGAAACTTAAAAACAGATGAACGGAACACGAATGAGGTCATTCGGAAAGAATGGGTTATTATAGCAAAACACATAAGGTTAGTGGAAGAGCATGCATTTAAATACAACTAATTATTTTTTAGACGCTGAGGGTGGCAAGTGGAATTTTTGCTATCTATAACCCTGCAGTTGCTATCCCGTATTGTCCGTGGGAAGAAGGAGTCCTTGAGTCGGCTAGTTCTGGCATCTATTTCCCGAATTTTATATTCATGATCCAAGCGACTAATGAATGTAGGAGTACGAATAATTTGCGAGACCTCGGTGGTGAAACATGCGGATCTAAATTTATTTAATAATTTCAATCTTGCATTGAATCGTCTCTCTGCCAATGATTCCCACCCCAAATCCATGAGCATTTCGGTGACGCTTTGCGTTTTATCGTAGGAATTTTTTACAAAACGGGCTGCCCGGCGTTGAACCTTCTCAATTTCCCGAATGAGACCATTTTTACTCGGATCCCACACGCTGTATATACGCAATACATTTCAAGTATTTCAAATAGGTTTTAAAGGTAAGATGCACGATGGGTCTAGATGAGAAATAGTTTACACCCACAGCATTAAATGGAGGATTTAGAGATTTTTAATGGCTCTGATTTAAGTTTTACCACACGTCAATGTGTGTTTATCCCCGGTTAAAATATTTTTTCATGTAATTACTGTCACGACAGGTTTTGCCTGTTAAACACATTCTTATGGCCGCTCGAAAAGATCAGTTAATGGCATTGGAATGATGAAATGAATCGTACAATTGGAAAAAACTAGTCGACCATAGTGTAGACATTTAATGTATTTTGTTTCCTTCGGGATAACGATGAAATATTAGTTATGACGTGCCCCTCATCATTTTTCTCTTCCTTTCCTTCGGTCATGCAACGAGAAAAAAATTCCAGATTGAGTTAGCACTGCAAGCAAGACTTGGATATCAATATTATTTCCCGACCCAGGGAAATATGTTCGATTAGACTGGAAGGAGAAAGGGGAGAAGTGCCGACGACGCCGAAACTGGCGACGTTTCCGTCGGTCGACCATCGTCCATGCAATTTCTTCGCAAGGCTGTCGAAAATAACACAGCATGCCATCTGCACAATTTGCACCGAAACGATGAAAAATAGGGCAATACCGAATAAAGATCATTTCATGTCTTCCCCCCTCCCTCTCCCTCCGGGCAGCACCAATACCAAACGGAAATCGCATACGCCTTCCCCCCCACACCCTCGCGAAACGCCTTCTTCTTCCGAAATTTCTGTCGCATTACGTCCGTCTCTTGTTTCCCGACCGCGAAATAGCTCTCATTCACTTGCGCCCCATGATCGCGCCCAGAGGGCTTTTGAAACCTCACTCCGCGGAGCTCTTCCCCGGGAGAGGTCCGCCGAGGGAAACTAAAGGCAGTGAGGGGGGGGGGGGGGGAGGGTCCCTTTCTCCTTCCGCCCGACGGCCTCCACTTCATCTCGGGGGGGATGTGGCGGAGGCGTGGCAAAGGGCCGTGGGAATTGTCGGTGGGAACGGGAGTGCGCGCGGCGACAGGTTCCTTAAGACGGGGGAACGCCAAGAGAAGAGAAAATGGGTGGAAGTCGGATGGATTCGTCGGCGGGAACGAAGATGGTGGCCCCGGGGAAATGCACGCGCAGGGGATGGTTTACCCCTCTCCCACCTTCCCTCCCACTTCCAACAGGGGAGTCCAAGGTTTCGAGTGGATGAAGGAAGAGGATTCATTTCGGAAAAATATGCATATTATGGGACCATTTTTTTCAGCGATGGGTTTTTTTTTCAAGATTTCTTACTTTCGTTGGTGCGACGACTCCGATAGATATGCGTGCCACAAGCCGTGGCGCTCCGCAGAAAGCGTGCCATTAGCGATAGCGCGAGCGATTTTGTTTCGCGCGCCAAAATTCAGGCTTCAACGAGGCTGATGAGGAAATGCCCCAGATCCTCACTTGGCGCCACCATCGCAAGCTATCGCGAAGCGTCCGAAAATGTACAGCTGTTATTAACGATTGCCTGGTTTCTTTTACAATTGATGCATACATATTGGCAGTTTTCGAGAAACTGATGTGCCCCTCGAGGGCATCCATGCGGTGCCGCAACTGAATACTAGAAATGCAGTGTCGCACGTCTGCAATTCCGCTAACAACAACACAATCTCATTTTCGTCTTCTATTGAAAATTATCGCTACGTCATATCAGATAGCTTGTATTACAAAATAGAATTTTGGTTTTTCAGATTTTAGTTTGAAGCATTGACAATGCGAAACACAGAGTGAGAGCGGCCTCCACGCCCACGGTGTGACCAGGTGGGTGTAATGGGGTGGAAGAGAAGGGCAGAACGGATGCGTTGAGAAGGGGGGGGAGGCGCGGCGGACAACCCAATCGGGCGCGGGAACCGGTTGCGAGGAGCTATTGAAGGGAAAAGGAGAGGAAGATGGAGGGATTTTAGAGAAATGCCACGCGAAAAAAGTAATTTCATATTGATGCTATCGAGGATTTCCGCTTCGCTTTAGATAGGGTAGATAGACTCCAGTACAGATAGATGCAAATACTCGTTCCTTCCCTGGATAATCAGGAAACATTATATTAAGAAAACAAAGTCACTCTAGAAATACGAAATACATGACATTTAAAATCAGGACAAGATTAAACTTGGCATAGACATTGGGGAACTTCGTAGGGGTGCATGTTTATGTTAGTTGTTAGTATATTAATTTGCATGCGTGTAAGTTATCGAGGTTTTTGCATGAATATATACGGCTTTGTGAGAGTAGACTGGCATGGATATGTTGGTTTTGCATGTCGTTTTATTCTCTTTTACGGGTGGTGACCCATCGACCCCCGCCACATGCCCTTTAGATGACTTGCTGGATACTATGTAAATGTAAATCCCTTCCGAACGGGCGACAAAATTACGGCAAGTGCCTAACTGCCCAGCAATGTTGATGTGAACGGATTCGGCAGGAGAGACACTTGACCACCATTTGTATCCTCGGGATTGCTAATCGCGGCCCTCGCCTCCAATCACCCCCTCCCCTCCCGGGCGCCGCAACTGCTCAACCAACCCTCTCCCCTGCCCTGCTTTCAAATTCGAAGCGCTCCGCGTGAGCACCCCTTCAGCGCCTCTACCGCCGCACTCCATCAGCTGACGGCGTAAGGACCTCAAAACCTAGCCTCTCGATGTACATACTCTCGTTCATTACGTGAATTAAAAAAGATGCCCCCCTGCTCCAGTCACTTCGGTGCACTGTTTCAAGTGGCCCCGCGGCCCGGAGGTCCTTCCCCTAGGGTGGCATTCTTCCAATTATTAAGTTTGCTATTGAGCAAATTCTGACTGCTACAATCATCCGCTTTGACTTTAGGATTTGAACTTTAATTCCTACGGCGGAGTTCCTTGGCCAGGCTAGCTATCGAGGCGTCCTCTATCAATACGTCTAACGCCCTTTTGAAACTTAGAATTAAACTTAAAAAGTGTGTAGTGAACATTTTTTGGAAAAAATTCAATTCTCTCCCACACGCCTACTGAATCGGAATCATCGACATGTTGTGTGCAGACTCGATTAAATACTTGGGCGCTACCCTCTGCCACGACCTCTCCTGAGTGAAAGACATACGGGGAATATGCGGACAAGCACGTCCACAATATTTGGACAAGCTAACTAAAAATTAGGATTTATTAGGAGAGTACTGAGTAAATGTGATGAAAAAGTCAAAGCGAAATGTTATCTTTCGCTGGTTAGGCGTCATCTATAGAATATGCTGCAAGTATAAATGGGATCCTCACGAAGTTGGATCGATTGCCGAATTGTATCGCGTGCAGCGTAGAGGAGCTAAATTTGTGAAACGTTGCTATGGCAAACTTTGAAGTGTATCCAAAATATTAGAGCAGCTAGAGAGGGAATCACTAAATGGAGCGAAGGTTAAATTAAAGATTGAAGCTCTCGCAATAATTGGAAGGATGTCTCTTTAGTAGTGATGCTGAAAATGTGTTATTACCCCGGTCCATAGTACTACGGTAGGAGGACTCTTGTCAATAGAATGAGAAAGATTAAATGTATAATAGATAGATTTAAGATGTTATTTTTACAAAAAACGATAGGGGATCAGAATAACACTGTCCGACCGCGACAGGTGTCAAAATCGGGTCAGAATTAGGCAGTTGTGTATTCACCCCGCTACACACCCTATCGGTGGCTTGCAGGGTACCAAAATATCTAAAATGTATTTAAAAAATATCTTAAACTCCGAGATTTTTGGGACTTTTTAAAGGAACTAGGTTTCGTGACGAAATACAGTGCATACAATGTCACAGTGATTCGTATTCGTGCACGATGTGCTGCAGTCAACGAGCTTAAAGCCAACAAAAGGGCTAGAGGTGTTTCACCTTTACAAATTTATTAATTAAGCTTTCTTTGAGTAATTTAATGAGTTCGCTTACTCTCTTTGACCCTAGCCTTCCCAAGCAATGAAATCGCCTAAAGACCCTCACTGAAATTCAGTGGATACCTGTTGCAAAATGCATATAAAGTCACGGTTTTTCATAAACTATTAGGGATTATTTGGAATCAATGGAGGTTATCTAGAGAAATGCGGGAAATATCTTTCGGCAGGGATTAATCTATATATCATTACTTTCGCACCGCTCGACCATTTTGTCGCAGATATTGCTGATTACTCTCATTAATCAAAATGTTGTAGTCAAGTTATATCCGCAGCCTTTGAAAGAAGCTCCTCATCATCCTCTTGCAGGCTTTGCTTCAACTACGAACAAACGTGCTTTCCAAACGTTATGTTCCTCGGGGGCGACCAGTCTCGGGAGACGGCGCTCACTGACGCACCTGGGGGCAGTATTTCTCTGACCAACGTGTTGTGGGCACCCAATTAAAATTTCTATATCTTTGATAATGCTCTCGATGTTATTCGTCCATATACTTTCTCAATGGCATATGTCGAGGGCAGTCCTTTTGGGGTAATTACGCTGGGAGCCACTTGACATTCGAAGAGAGCAAGCCTATTAGAAAGCTTCAGAACAAACCAATGACACTAAAGGAATTGTAATGGCCCCTCTACTTAAGTAAATCAGACCAAAAATAAGATAAGATGAGGGAGATAAACTCCAGTAGACAGGTGGATAGAAATACTCGTTCTTTCCCGGACAATCATAATAGTAAGAAACCAAAGTCACTGTAGAAATATTGGAGAAATTCGATTTACAGGAGGTCGCGGATATTTTTCAGTAGTATTCAGATTCCTACTTGAGGTGCTTTGTGGAGAGCACTTTGAATGAGTACGCCGTCCGTCGGATGGAATGTAATGGGGTGGACCCCTTGGCGCCTATGTTAAGAGTAGGCCAATGCCGACGCCGGGTTTCTCTCCAACCTTCATCCTTTTCCATCCATCCACTCTGGCGCAGATGACCTCAGCTGTCGCTCGCCTCCCCACTACTCAATTTACAGGTCAGGATTGGACTAAAGGTTGCGTAGACATAAGGTATATTCGCAGTTTCATGTATATTCATAGGTGCAAGTGTATGCTAGTTAATAGTACAGGGTGCATTCCAAAGGTAATGCAATTATTTTTTAAAAGTAATTATTTGAACTGATTTGCACAAACACTGTAAACTCTTCAAAGTACTTTATCAAACTGCGGACCCCTTGGCACCTTTCCTTGCCCTGCCATGACCAGTTCGCACCCTGGAAAGCGTCTTCGGGGACCTCTCTTAAGGTCTTATAGTTACGGCTGATTGGAAATCTTCTAAGGACGAAAACCGGGTTCCTTTCGGGGCTGCCTTAATCCGAGAGAACAAAATGAAGTCTGCTGGGGCGACGCCGGGACTACAGGGGGAGTGGATGGGGCAGCGTTTGCACCTGCTGTTTGGCCAGAAAATTGCAGACTCGTAGGACGTTGTCGTGATGGAGTTGTGAGGAAGCGGGAATGTCTCTTCTCGTCCTGATGACCCTTTTTCGGAGTCTTACCAGCACATCCACGTTGTAGGTTAATGTGAACTGTCTGTTCTTGAAGTTAAAAACTCCTTATGGACCACTCCTTTACGGTGAAAAAGACAAGGAGTATTTTTTCACTTTTGATGTGCTCATTCTTGCATTTTTTTGCTGGGAAGACTGGTCGGTGTGCCACTCAGAGATTTGGCGTTTTGCCTCTGGGTCTTATTAAAAAAGCCAGGTTTCATCACCGGGGATTACGTTGTCAAAATAATCAGGTTCATTTTCAATACGTTGCAAAATTTCACTTGAAATTTCCGATCGGACGGTCTTTCGTGACAAGGTCGGCGCAAAGTGGTTTACAGAAACTGACGTCCTGCCGCTTCCACAGGTTGGAGAGCACTGAGATCGGTTTCGCGGCAAAGCTTAGCGTCCTTTCCACCTATTACAAGGAGTAAGATTCCACTCCAACCAATAGGAGCGACCCGGGAAATGTAATTGCATTACTTTTGCAACACACCCTGTATATCTATTTTCATGCGAGTAGGCAATAAATTTTTTCGCATGGATATTGTATTCACCATGTAAACACAGAGCTGGGCAAAGTGAAGTACGAAGAGTTAAACAATATATTGAGGCGGGAAGCAAATAAAGCAAAAAAAGCATGGTGGGAGATACAGCGTGAGGGTGTGGAAAGTCTGCAGAGGAAGGGTGAAATTGGTGCGCTGTACAGCAAAGTTAAATCTTTATCGGGAAGTAAGAAAGAAAGATCTATGCTAATAGTTATAGATAAGTAGGGTAAGATAATAGTTGACACAGAAAAGATCAAAGAAAGATGGGAAGAATATATAGGAGAACTGTATAGTAAAGAACTTAGACCAAAAAAGTTAGATAGAGAAAAGGAACCTGACGCAGAGAAAGATAGCTTAGGTCCAGGCATACTCGACGATGAGATAGAAAGGGCATTAAGGGAGATGAAACTAAATAAGGCCGTGGGGGTGGATAAAATTCCTGCGGAACTATTGCAATGTTTAGGAAAATGTTGGAGGAAGAGGCTATATTCGCTGATTCGTAGTATTTATGAGAAAGGAATCTGGTCGAAATGTGAGATCAGTTTTAGTCCCTATTCCGAAAAAGGTAAAGGCTACATCATGAGAGGACTGCAGGATAATAAGTTTGATATCCCACGCAGCTAAAGTTGTTCTCAGGACCGCATAACCAAAAGGATAGAGAGTAGGGCAAATGATTACTTAGGGGAGAATCAGTTTGGGTTTAGGAATGGGAGATGTACGCGTGATGCCATTGCAGTAATGAGATTATTAATCGAGAGGAATATAGAACACAACCAGGAGGTATTTGCCTGTTTCGTAGATTTCGAAAAAGCGTTTGATAGAGTGAATTGGGAATAACTAATGAGTATTCTGCAGAAAATAGGAATAGATTGGAGGGATAGGAGGCTAATCAGCAACCTGTACATGTCTCAGACTGCTCAAGTGCGAGTGGGGAACGGGGAATCCGGATGGGCAGTGTTAGGAAGAGGTGTAAGGCAGGGTTGCCCATTATCACCGTGGCTGTTCAACCTGTATGTACAGGGAATTGTATGTACAGTGACTGGAGCTTTGAAGCCTACTTCCTTCGAATGAGATTGCTTTTAAACACTAACAGCTGTGCTGGAGAAAAGAGAAGATTCTCCAAAAGCCTCCTATATCTCCGGACGTCTCCTGCTATTTCATAGGCATGGGCTTGGCGATTTGTTCAAGTGAAAGCAATTTTTCAATGCAGTGCACGGCCCGCCGTGTGTTACCTCACTTGTACCAATTATGTATCACACATCAAGCTAATAAAATATACAATATTTGCATGGTAAATTATACGAATAAAAAATGAATGATATCTCTTCATTGATCAGCCCTCGTAAATTCTCCAGTTTTCTTCAAAAAATTAACATTCATCAGTGCAGAGTATATTTTCATAAAATGATATTTTTTGTTTGTACAGTGTCTATTCCGTAGAGTAATTTCACTGATAAGATGATTAACTGCCTCCTTAGCAGTGAATAAATCTCCATGAAAGATCCTCTGCTGTCAAGTAAAGTCAAAAACTTTAACATGCTAAACCTTTCTGAGACACATTGTAGACAATGGTTAAACCTTTGTTTCACCGTGTGCATGGAAACCCTTTATCTTCGTGAAACCGCGATGCGAATATCATGCGTAATGCCAGCTCCAGAAAAGCCCATTCGTCTCTTCTCCGCTCCGGCGAGACAGTGAAATTGAAATTCAAAGTCAGCGTTTTGGCGAAATCTCTTAAGATAGATGATGAGAGTATTTGTTCGTCCCCATACTTTTACAAAAACGGCTTTGTTGCGCCAACAAGGCATGGCAAATCACTCGACAATTCATTGCGATGAGCAATGACCGGAAATAAGATCGAATTTTGGCAACGATTAGAAAAAAGCTAATGTATTTCAAGGAGGTGATCGCAAAACGACATTCTGAATTGGCTGACGTTAATTCCTCCAGGGTCGTCTTCCTGGAGGTTGGCGAGGGAAGCGATTTCCGCAACAAATTCCGTATTGAATTGCCAACTAAGGCCAAGGATGGAAAATACGTTGGCGCCATTTTCCCGTTTTAGCAGAAATTCGAGTTGCTGATGATTCCCTAAATAGTCGGGTGTTGCCACTGAAGAATAAGGAAAATGTGATTAATGGCCAAGTGAGGTGCCTTTGGCATTTGGCCTTTTGGAAGCCGAACAGTCCCGAAAGCATTTGTGACACCAGAAATCGGTGTTGGAAGTTTCGGCGGACATTAATATTTTATGGCGAGAGAGTATGCTGGGTGTAACTTCATCTTTGGCGATATAGGAAAATGTTTGAATTAATCAGAGGATACGTATTGATAGACTCTTAATTTGGATCGAGTTAAAATGAACTTATTAAATCCCTTATGAAAGAAATTGGGATGGAGTTATTTATTTTATTAATATATCCTTTAATTATCCTTTCGAGAATATATAAATAAATATTCCCATTAAAGTATGAACTGAGTGACTAGTCTGGTATCAAAATTGAAAACGCTGTGATATTAATATCATGCTCTAAGATTTCATAGATATCATTTAGGATATCATTTATGAATTTTAATTGAATGACGCGATGGAAAAAGGGAATTTAATGGGATTTCAGTTCTTGCTTTATTTCTTGAGTTAAAGAAAGTATTTTTGAATCCATATTTGAACGAAAAGTAGCCTCGCGCCATCAGAATAATAATATCCGTTTTAGTATTTTTAGTTGCACAGAAGGAATGACGATGAGCAGTGAACTATAAAATCTGGGAAACTTGAACTCTACGGCCTCGTAAAATAGCCGTGATAAGTTAACACCACTCGTCTCAGAAAGGAAACTATAATATTCTATGCTTGTTTGTGGGAAAAGAAAGTCCACGACGGTGGCCAACCACAGTCTCTCAACACTGAAGGAAGCTGAAAACTTTTTGTTGCAAGTTCCCGCATATTTCCCTCCAGTTCGATGAGGAGGGCCGCCTTGTGCCCGAAATGCGCGTATCCAACACACACCCTCGTCTTTCCCTGGTTCTGTGCCACCCCTGGTTCTGTTCTCAATTTGAGTAATATTCTCCCAGTAGTGAGGCCCTTCTTGAAGGTGTGAGCGAGTGTTTCCCTCAGTTCTCGTGAGTGTGCCAGCTCTGTGCTTGTCCCTGGTGAGGCATATATTCCCGCAAACAGTCACGGAGAGTGTGACATGTGTTCATATATCTAGGTTTATAGAGAGGAGTCCCTTTAACCCTTAGAGGATCCCATTTTGGGTTGAGTGTGTGTGTGTTTTTCGTTGGTCACGGGAGAAGAAGTAACTTTCCCGCAAACTACTGCAGAAGGGTGTTCTGGTTGAGGGGTTGTGGTTGGTCACTGTCGTGGAATTTCTTTTACCATAAACCATCAGAGCAAATTTTACTTTTCATTGTGAGACGAGTGGTTCGGCCATTGGAGATTTTCTTAAAAGTTGTTGGTGAATTGTAAGATTGCCTCACTGATCGAAGCGGGAAACGTGGCCTCCCTCATATTAATATTCAGTTTCCCAAGCGCGGGGTAATACGCACCCCCACCGACCCCCCCCCTCCCCTCCCCGCCCGGCATGCACGTCCATCGCTCCCAGCAGCCTCCTCACCCAACTTCTCTCTTCCCCAGGGATCACGTGCTACACTTGCGTGAACGTGTCCACCAACGAGGAGTGCAACCGCTACGCCATCGACCGGCCGTGCCTGGAGGGTGAGTGAGTGAGTGATTGCGGGGAGGGGGGGGAGGCGGCGCTGAATAGGGGAAACGGCAAATGCCCATTCCCACGGCCATCCCCCGAATTCCACCGTACTGTTCCTCACGCTTGATTCGTAGGCCAATGAAACGATCCAACCCTTCAACGACACCTTATCAACACAAAGAAATGATTAAGGTCACAACTGCAATGTGTCGCGTAGCTATACGCAACGTCCCCACGTGTTGTCACCGTGGCTGAGTGACAGGAAACGTTTGGTCACTAAATCTTTAGTGTGGTAATTTGAGGGATAATGGAAATTTTAAGAATTATTTTTCAATACAAGAGGAAATACTAGGAGCTACTACTAGGAGAAACCTGGTGCTGGAGGAGGATGCTTAGGATCAAATGGATGGATAAAATAAGAAATGAAGAAGTATATAAACAGAAGAATAGACGAAGAACGGGCCTTATAGAACACCGTAGAGAAAAGAAGAACCAGATGAATCGGCAACATCCTGAGGCACCATGGATTAATGAAGAATATATTAGAAGGAAAAATAGAGGCTAAAGTCCCAAGAGAAAGGCCAAGGGATGGGCCAAAATAAGAAGAAAATACATTTCAAAAAATACCAGGAAGTAAGCCAATTAGCACCAGATAGGGCAGGATGGAGGGCTGCAGTGAGCCAATCTTAGGGTTGAACGACCGATGGTGATGATTAGTGGGCGTGGCTGGATTTTCAGTTTCCATTTTCAATAGCTCGCGATGCACTTTTGCATGGGGTATTTTTAATCTTGGTTTGTCTATGCTAGCGAAATGCAAGGGGAAAGGCATTGTTTTTTTCTATTTCCTACCCGGATGTTACATTCAAGTGATATGCAATAGGGTGTTACTGACTCCTTAATCCAAATGAATTTGAGAAGGGCAACAAATAATGCAGAAGAAGCATGGTGGAAGACGCAGTGCGGGGATAAGGAAAGTGTGCAGAGGAAGGGTGAAATTGGTGCGCTGTACAGCAAAGTTAAATCTTTATCGAGAAGTAAGAAGTGAAGATCTGTGCCAGGAGTTTGAGTTAACTCAGGTAGGATAATGGTTGATACAGAAAATATTCAACAGAGATGGAAGGAATGTATAAAAGAACTGTATGGTAAAGAAGTTAGACCAGTAAGGTTAGACATTGAAAGATAATATGACGTAGAGGACGATAGCTTAGGTCCCGGCATACTAGACATACGATGAAATAGAAAGGCAATTAAAACAGATGAAATCGAATAAGGCCGTGGGGTTGATAACACCCCTGCAGTACCATAAATAGGTTTTGGAATATGTATGAGGAAGAGTCTATACGGACTGATTCGTAGTATATATGAAGAAGGAATCTGGCCGGAAGTGATTGTGAGATCAATGCTTGTTCCTATTCCGAAAAAGATGAAGGCTACATCATGTGAGGACTACAGAAAAATAAGTTTGATTCCCCGCCCAGCTTAAGTTGCTCTCTGGATCGTTAATAAAAGGATGGAGAGCAAGGCAAATGGTTACTAAGGGGAAGATCAGTTTGGATTTAGGAATGGGAGAGGTACGTGTGACGCCATTGCAGTAATGGTATTATTAATCGAGGGGAAAATAGAATACAACCAGGAGGTATTTGCCTGTTTCATAGATTTCGAAAAAGCATTTGATAGAGTGATTTGGGAAAAACTAATGAGTATATTGCGGAAAATAGGAATAGATGGGAGGGAAAGGAGGCTAATCCGCAACCTGTACATGTCTCAGACTGCTCAGGTGCGAGTGGGGAACGGAGAGTCCGGTTGGGCAGTGTTAGGAAGAGGTGTAAGGCGGGGTCACAGAGCTGTTGAACCTGTATGTAGAGAAAATGATTAAAGAGGCATGGGAAGAACTGGAGGTAGGAATGAAAGTGGGCGGGGAAGTCGTAAAATCAGTTAGGTTTGCGTCAGCTTTTGTCATAGTCATAGTTTGTCCGTCAGCTAAAGGGTTGCAAGAATTACTAAGTTAAATGGAAATTCAGTGCGATAGATTTGGGATGAGAATCAATATTAATAAAACAAATGTTATGCGATTTCCTAGAAAGACAAAGGTTGAGCTAAACATTAAAATAGGAGGGCAAAAACTAGAGCAGGCAAACAGTTTACGTATCTCGGTAGTGTTTTGGATCAACACGGTCAAAGAAGTAGGAACGTAAGGAGAAGAATTGCGCTAGGCAAAGGGGCTTTCGCAAGGAGGAGGGAGTTGATGGCAGGGACGTTGAGTAAGGATGTTAAGAAAAGACTCGTAAAAACTTTGATATAGAGCTAAGCTATGTGCGGCGCGGAAACATGGCCATTGAAGCAGGAGGATAGACGTAGACTGGAGGCTTTTGAAATGTGGGTGTGGAGAAGAATGGAGAAGGTGAAATGGATAGAGAAGAAAACAAATGAGGAAGTACTTGGTATGGTGGGTGAAGAGAGGGGTTTTTTGGGATAAATCCTATGGAGGCAGGAAAAGTGGATGAAGGGGGTATCGACCGGCAGTGGGATGTTGAAGACTGTAATTGAGGGGAGAACGTTAGGCAAACGAGGAAAGGGAAGGAACTGGATAGGGATGTTGGACGGGGTGAAGGGAGGAAGAAAGTACTCAGAGATGAAGAGGGACCTGATGTAGAGTAGGTGACTCGATTGTGTTTTTTTTGGGAGTCACATAATATTTATTTGGTAGTGTTTCCATTCAAAAACCTACCTTAACTGGTAGATTTCTTATCAATAACAAACTCTGCATTTTCACTGTTCTTGCATATCAAGATTCACAGGGAATTTTTTAAGACGGTCTGGTATATGTTTTGGAATGTGTTTTTCCCGCTAAATAAGGCGCTTATTTAATCCGGGAGTGCTCGCAGAGGCCAACGGCATTTTGTCCATTGCTTGACCTCTCACTCGACCCTAAACAATATGCAGGACGACCCACTCGGTAGAATTTCTATCAATAAAGTATATTGAACTGATAACAGAACAAGAAATCAGGAGTATATGAGCCTTTTGATGACTAGTTTGGATTTTATATAATTTTAATTAAAATTATTCAGCAAAAAGGAATAAGTACCCGATGAATGCGCATCTCACAAATGGTACACAAACATCGATATTTCGACCGTCACCAGACGGAGTAGCGACACGGCCACAATCAGCAAAATCGTAAAATCCGTCAAAGGTTAATCAAATGAGAACACAAGAGGGCACTGCGACCCTAATCGCAGCACCACACGATACGCCGTATTTGCCGAACCTAGATGCACTCGACGGGTTAAATGAAAAAAAAAACAAGCGGACTCTCGGAGGCGAATTATTTGCCGAAGAGAGAGCGGAGCGGAAACAACAAGGCGTGTTCTTAACATGGTGCACGATTATCGCGGAATGACGCGCCGGGCGTGCTTTGGTGCTCGTACATCGCGGCCATCAGCGGAATGAGACCGGAGTCAAAGTGCTCTTCATTAGGTGTGGATGCGAGGATGATGGTTTTTTTGTGCGAGGGATCCAAGAGCGGACCCCGGGGGGATGCGAGAGATCCGGGGTCCTTGTGATATGGAACGGGGGACAACGGGGGGGAGGGGGCGGCGTTTGGATTAGCGAGGCCGCTTTGAATGATGGGAAGGAACGACGAGGACACGAGAAACAAAAGCGCGCGCGATAGAGAGAGAGAGAGAGACACGCGGAAGTTAATGCGAACGTATGCTTGAATGTGCGTATGTGTGTGGAGTACTTGAATGTTCTGGGGTGTGTCCGAACGGATCACTGACCTTCCGCCAGCACCAAGGGGGCGACGGAGCAGAAAAGAACGACGCCCCGAATGGCAATGCTCTGATTGGACCCCCCCGACCGCCCAATGATCGCGCTGCTAACTGCAGGGACGTAAAACGCGCCGGGCGCACGAGGCACTCGTCTCTGGCCGGCGGAACTCGAGGCAAGGACGGAGGAATCGAAGAAGGAAATGAGCGGCGACTCTCGGTTGCGGGGGAGCCGTTGTCCCCGGCCGTTCCCGTCTTTGCTTTTGGCCGAGCGGGCATCGGAAATGTTCCCGACGGACGCCGCTCGCTCCAGGCAATGAAATACTATATACGGAAGAATGATGCGCTTCTTTTTTCATAGCCGACTCCCCCCCCTCCCCACTACAGACACACACGGACAGATAGACACTCGCCACGATTTCCAAGCGTTGTCCTCAGGAGAGCTCAAAAACAATGATCCGGTGAGCACAACTTCGGCGGTTCGGCAAAATAAACACATTTCCGTCGGGAGCAGAGCCGTGGCGCCACGTGTGATTCTGCGTTCGTCATTTGTTTTGTTGGGGCCTTCACCGAGCGGGGACGCATTTAGCTTTTGAGTGTGGTCAACCTCACGGAGTTAATGAGCGAAAAAAAGGAAGATTGGTGCAAGCGAAAGCAGAGCTCCTCACCCTTCTTCTCCTACGACGGCGGGGCGCGAAACGAGGGCCGCCAATGATTTTTGTGCGGCCCGCGAGCGCTGATTTTCATTAAAGAATTGAAACGAGAAAGAAAATAAAAAGGCTTTTTCCACCGAAAAAGATGTTAACGCAGCAAACGTTTCAGTTTTGTCCGAGCCATCATTTGGCAGACATGAGAAAATTATTACTATGGCATCTGAGTATGTATATTAGCAATTATATGCACATATTTGATGATTGATTTGTAAGGGTGGGACTGATGTTGTATTCATTCTTTAATTTCTAAAGCGGTAAAGTGCTTTCTCATTTCCTTTGCGGTTATTCGTTCATTAGGTTCAAAGTTTGACGCCTGAGGAATTGACCAGAAAAACCTAATTTTGTTGCATCAGTTAATTAAAGTAATTGTCTCTTAGCTATTTTATAAACACCTCGATGCAGAAGAATAACTCGAATCCGCGAATTAAATTTGATATTCGCCACAACTGACCTACCGCCGCAGTCCCTCTAAACGTTGTTAATCACAACTCTAGAATCTCCGAGCGACACTCACTTTCTAAACCCTATCAAGCTGGAATTGGAACAGTAAAAGATGAAACATTTATATTCCTACCGTTAACCCCTATTACCCTTAAGGAGATCATTTGGACGATGGCAATTGAAAGAAGATTAGGTAAAACAATGCATGGTGCTTGGTGCCCTCCTTGAATACTCACTCATGGGCGCACCAAACCATGGCACCCATGATATGTGATTTACGACGGTGGTTGTTCCTGAGTAAGTGTTCCAGTAAATCTAATATGACGCCAAAGAGATTTAAATTCCCGACGAGAATGGAATTATTTCGGGTAAGAGTTTCGGGAAAGAGAAGAATAGATGAGAATCTAAAAGGTACCGTAAGTTCCTGAGAACTAAATTTACACAACTCGTAAACCGCCCCCTCGTCAGTGCTCTGGTTTAACTCCAAGTGGATGGGAGTCATATCCAGCAAGATAAAAGGCGCATTGGTCACTTTCAACATTATGCAATGACTGCCCCAAAAGTAGTGGGGCTGAGTTGATTTAAAAAATGTATTGCCAGAATTGATACATTCACGCAAAAGGAATTATGCTAAGCTCTTTCGTCAGGGCATGTTTAAAGCTCCCACCCAGCCGTGGCGGTGATGTACGGATTTGAGGCGGGGGAAGAGGAAGATGTCTGGTGAGCACTGTCTAGAAAATTTGGATCTTCACTCGCATGGTCGAGTGGTATATCCGCGTGCGAGTTTCCTTTTGTTCGTCTCAAAGCACTCGCGGCACCAACTTCGCACACATCCTTCTCATGCCCATGTTTTCGGTCGCAAGTCAATGCACGTCACTTTAAGGGATGCCAAGTACATCAGAACCCATGCGAACACTTGATCTGCGATCCCTGTTCAACAAAGGTTTCACTCTTGCAATATTTTCGCCACTTTTTGAGGTCGAAGGGCGTTCTGTACGTTCGGAGTCTTCAACATCTTCTCCACCCTACCCAAACAACTTGTGCCACTCAAAAACACGCCCGATTTACCCATGGCGTTATCATTACAAGCTGCCTTGAGTATTTCATGAGTCTCTCTTTCCCGGTTTTTCCCAGTTTCACGCAAAGTTTGATGGCGTAGTGCTGTTCCAAGAAACGTATCATGACGGAGCGTAACGAGGTCACGTGACAGAGGTTTCGCAAACGAAAGATCCACACTCCGCAAAGGCTGGGAGCCATCTGCCACCGGCCTTCAGCCTTTCGAATTAAGCCAGGAAAACCGCAGTCCATCCGTCCGTCTATCCGGGAAAAATAAGTAATAATACGTTTGGGATCCAACTTGTACATGTATTATTGAATGAATCCTTTCCTCTGCTGAGCGGAACTAATGTTAATTAATTAAATTTTGGTGATTATAGGAAAGTGAAGTACAAGATGCGACTAGCCATTTTAACCCCGATGCGGCTAATCCATGTGAATATTGAGTATTTAATGACCTAAGGGTATCGGGAGGAACGCGAAACCAAAAGCCGGACAAACGCTCGCTCTCCAAATATGGAAGCGAGACAAACTTCCAGTAAATGCAGTCAGGGAGTGTACGCAAACGATTAAAAATAATCAAGCCGTCAACTGCACTCGGCAGAGACCGTTTACGGCACCAACTTTATCAAAACTACTGAAAATGAGCGATTTAGAGCTTCCTCAACTTGGTCTACCTATCTTGACTTTTTACTTATTTTTTAAAAATTTTATGAGTGTGTCTACTCCACAATTTCTACGCACCCTTTGTAGCAGAGGTATTAAACTTTCGTCCGATTTGTATTACCTATACCAAGTTCCAAATATCAGAAGGGCCGAAAGAAATCGCAATAAGTCCGTCCTCGAGTAGCGGAAGAACATGACATGAATTCCAATTCAAAATAATTGAGAGCGACGAATGGCTGAAATCGCTGCACAGGGGAAAGGGATACACGGGACTGATCGACTAACTACTGAAGGGCTCACTGGGTGAGTAAGTCATTAGACGCGAGGGCGTCTCGATGAGAAATTAGTTCTATTTTAATGGAGAAGGATGTACCCACTGGAAGGCGATACTGTGGCACAGAGAGGAACATCGGTGAGAGAGAGGGAAATGATGCGATGACGTCCGACATCGAAACCGAAGTTGTGTTCTGAATAAACTGCGAGTGAAATTACTGAGTTAATGATTTTAGTTTAATATGTTGTGTGAATTCCATAGAGTCACGCCAGAGACAAGTGTATTGAGTACTCCTATTGTCGGGAGTTGAATCTTGTATATAAATCAGCAATTTAGGAAAAAGCACAGGCACAAATATGATCACCCCCATCGCACTACGGTGGTAGAGATTATGTCAATAAAATTGGAGGGATCAAGTGTAGAAGGGATGTATTTCAGTCGCCATTGTTTCCACAACGATTTGGGATCAGAATAACATTGCCCGACTGCGGGAGGGGTCTAAATATTCGGGTCAAAATTAGTCTGATGATATTCACCCTCTACCACAAACCCTAGCGGTGGCTTGCAGTGTAATTAAATATCTACATAAGGGTTTATTTCAAATGGTGATGAGGACATCAGCCAACGGTGCTTAGAAAAATGTTTACACCTCAGTTCACATTAAACCGACCAATAAACCAACAATATCTTCAAATCAATAGATGTAACCCATTGCATACAAAACACTCCATCACATTCTTACTCTCAGTCCGTTGATTCAATCTCTGCAACAACAGGCCCTCCCAGCAGAAATACATTGACCAGCTCCATGACTCTCTCAGGATAGACTGAAAAACTACTGAACAGTAAAATCCTCAAACCGTCAACCCAATACACTCCCCTTCCAAAGCCAAACCATCCAATATGCCCTAATCTTATCACCACTTTCTTCCCCGGAACAGACAAAATTAAACCTTTAATCCGTGACCTCTTCCCAATTATTAATAACACTCAGTCCACATCACTTTTATTCCCACATTGTCCCTCCGCTTCGTTTAAACGCCCGTCGAACTTGGGAGGCATCTTCAAGTCGAAAAACCAACTGTGAGCACCCCCGTCTCTCCCCCTCCCCTACCCGCACCAAGCAACCGCCCACGCTGCAAATGCTGCCATCTTCTAAGAAACTCCCCCACCCTTAGGACCAACTCCCAACCGGTCGCAACCTGAACAGCAAAAAACAATATTTTTCGCCTATCCTGTAACTTCTGCCCTGCCTTCTACGTGCATTGCCCGAAAGTTGGAATTTTGTACGTAAACCATTGGGAATAATGCCTAATGTGATGCACGCCGAAATCGTATTGCAATCATCCTTCGTCGTCTTCTGTCAACGTGCTGCCTCTTCGGTTCCTGTGCTGTAAGTCGCAACCACCTTTATCTGTGTGCCCTATCCCTCTTTTCACCACTGTGTTACCTTTATTTCCTCTTCCTCTTACTTACCGCCCCTATCAAATTTACACCTATCCTATCCCCCGTCACATACATCAACATGAATAACATTGACCCCATCCCCTTATGGCTACGCCACATCAGAAAATATTCCTTCAAACTCGCCCAATACACCGGTCACTCTGAGTTTCTTTCGGCGTGCATCACATAAGGCATTATTCCCAATGGTTTGCGTACAAAATTCCCACTTTCGGGCTTACCTCCCCAACTGCGTCCTTCCTTGAATATACTAACATACCAACACTCATTTTTCCTCTGTCACTTTATACGAAATCAGTACTATCATCTCATTGCCGCATATCAAAACTCAATAAACTCCCTGATGAAAATCATTTCCTTGGCCGCGCCACATCTCCTACACAGAGTAGAAGAGACTCTTAGGGCGTCCGCGCGCTCGCTACAACATCGGCGTCAAAAATTACTCAGGAAACTTTCCAACCTCTGCATGTCGCACTTCCGAGAAGGTCTCCAATTACCGCTATGCCTGGCCACCCTCCCCCCTCCTCACCCACCACTACACCTCTTCAAACCGGACCTTGCTTCCATGTATAATCTGCCTCCACCGAACCCTCGAGGGCCTTTTCCCCAAAGACACCCCCGCTCCAGACCCACCACCCCCATCCCGCCAGACGAAGACACGGACGCCGCAAGCCACAGGGTTAACCTTTCTTCCAAACCCCTTAGCCCAAATATGGCCTCCCTTTTGAACAAGGGCCTCTCTTTTACCCCAACCCCCGGAGTAAACCACGTGACAATCCTCGCGGACGTATTGCATTTCTGCCGGAATCTCCGGTGGAAGGCATTTTGGGATTCCCAACCGTCACTCCAGCAAGTTTCCAGACCCCTTCCCAACGCCTTACATAAATTCAAGCCGGCTTCTGCCCAAGAACCCAATCCCCTCCCCCGAAATCATCCAATTGAAATTTTTATAAACCTTCTCCTGTCCAGAATTTCCAACCCGTCTTTCCTCAAGACCCTAAATCCTCGACCCAACCTGTCTCCAACATAATCCACAGAACTAAAAAGGCTAATTAAGGATCCTATTATCATCATTACTTCCGCGGACAAAGGTTCAACAGTTGTTGTCTTAAATAGATCGGATTACATAACGGAGGTTGACAGGCAACTCTCGGATACGTGCGCATACCGGCAAATCCCCGAAGACCCAAACCCCGCACTTCAGAAGGAACTTATTGAATTTCTCGTGTCCAAGGGGCCAAATGAGGGTCTATCTCCTTCAGACCTGGACCTCCTCTCCCCTCCCCACCCGCGCACCCCTCATTTCTATATCCTTCCAAAGATTCACAAGCCTGGGAATCCTGGTCGCCCGGTTGTATCCTCTCATCACTCCCCAGCCGAAAGAATCTCTGCATTTGTAGACCACTATCTCCAACCGATACTCCATTCCATACCGTCACACACCAAAGATTCTTACCATTTCCTGGAAATACTAAAATCAACCTCCCTCCCTCAAGATACTGAGATCATTATGGCCACCATAGATGCAACATCCCTATACACATCGATTCCCCACTCTGAAGGTCTCTCCGCTCTCAAATATTACCTCTCCCAATGCTCTGAGCCACACATACCCAGCACAGATTTTCTCCTTAGTCTTTCCGAGTTCATCCTCACCCGCAACTCCTTTTCCTTTAACGACAAATTCTTCTTACAAATCAAGGGCTGTGCCATGGGTAGCAGGTTCAGCCCTTCCCATGCAAACCTCTTTCTTGGTCTTGCAGAGAAGAAATTCCTGTCAAAACAACCACTGAAACCTCTATTGTGGCTCAGATACATCGATGATATCTTCCTCCTCTGGCCACATGGTACCGATTCCCTGAAAGCTTTCATTTCGGACCTCAATACTTCGTCCTCTGTCTCCTTTAGTTCTACAGTTTCCTCCTCCCAAATCACCTTCCTGGATGTAAATGTTACATTAAGAAACCAAACATTTCACACCTCTGTACATATTAAACCCACAAACAAACAGCAATACTTCCACTACAATAGTTGCCACCCATATCACACAAAACGCTCCATTCCTTACTCCCTATCCATAAGAGGACACAGAATTTGCAGTGACCCTGATTCCCTTGATTATTTCCTTTCAAGTCTACACTGTTCCCTCCTCAAAAGAGGTTATCCCGAATCCCTCCTGAAAAAAAGGAATCCGAAAACATGCCTACACTCCCAAACCTTCCTCCACCGCGGAACCCCACCCTCTCTCAATTTGCACAACATGCTTCCCGGGCTTAGAATCTATACGATCAATCCTAAAAGACCTCTACCCTATCCTAAAAAATCATAATGCCACCGCCCACCTTTTTCCCAAATGCCCCTCAGTTACTTTCAAACGCCCCGCCAACCAATCCGATCTCCTCAAATCAACAAATCCACTCCTTAAATCCCCAACCCGTCCTAAAACCACTCCAACGCCATGCAATAAACCCAGATGCAAAACATGCCCTATTTTCAAAACCAAAATCCCATCCCTCTCCCACCCGCTTTTTAACTCTCTCCCACCAATTCCCTCCTCTACTTGCACATCTAGCAATGTAGTGTACCTTCTGAAGTGCCAACTTTGCCCTGCCTATTATATTGGGCAAACCACCACACCCCTCAATATCAGAATCAACAACCACCGAGCCTCATGCAAAAACTCTTCCTTAATTGATATGCTCCCTATCCCCAAACACGCCTCCGAACACAACACTCCCTTTGATAAATGCTATAGTGTATCCATCATAGCATCCCTCCCACCCTCTGATCCTCCTCTGAAACTGAAAACATTAGAGCAATCCTTCATCTGGCTCTTGGAGTCCTGGAACTGGCCAGGAATCAATATTAGGCACTAATTACCCTGCTCTAATTATATTTACTTCCCCCTTCCACCCCCATCACCTTCTACATTTTCCCCACCCTTCTAACGCTGCCCCTCCAAACCCGTCTCTTCGGAATTATCTCCCCACCTTCCCCTTCCATCCATCGCTCCAGCCCTCGTATTCCCTTCAGTTCTGTCCCTTTTTCCTTGATAAAGGTGGCAACGACCACCGAAAATTCGAAAAATAGTGAGTCTCTTTTTTGTGTGTTTCTGTGTTTTTGTCTGTGTCCACTAGTGCTAAGTGTTATACATTATATATATATATATATATATATATATATATATATATATATATATCGATTATATCGAAACACTCACACGAGCAGTATAATATTTGGACGGCACAGTAGAACACAAATAAAGTAGTAGCACTTTAAAGGACACTCAAATTGTAAATTTGTAAATTGTTAAAGCTTCCGCCCTTCTCCGAGGCCTTCTTCAAGTAAGACTGAAAATTTTCTGGAGAGGGGAAAGGGGTATGGGCGGGGTTGGGAGGTGTGGAGGGATTGCTGGGAGGGAAATTAAAGATGGCGGTTGAGGGCGGGAATTTTGAAAGATCGGAAAGCTAATATATACGCGGATTCTACCCCTAACCACTCTCCAGCAAATTTCCAATCTTACTTGAAGAAGGCCGAAAACTTAAACAATTTACAATGTGAGCGTCCTTTTAAGTGCTATCTATTTTATTTGTGTTCTATTGTGCCGTCCAAATTTTATACACACACACACACACACACACACACACATATATATATATATATATGTATATATATTTCCCCTCCCCGGACTACAACCTTGACGTGGTGGAAGGGCTTGTGCGTTCCGATGACCCCTAGGGCTGTGCTGGCGGGAGTAATAATTATTGCTCCTGGTAGGGTCACCCATGCCAGATAGGTCGAAGGTTAGGAGCCAGACGAAAGGTAGTCCACGCAGCGTCTGTTCCTCAGTGAGGCAGCTGCAATGGCGTCTGACCCCAGTGGGGCGGCCAGTAAGTGATGGTGTCACGTTAAAACACTACTGAGGAAGGCAACGGGAAACCACCTAAATTATCATTCCCAAGATTAACATGATGGACAATACAGAGATTTTGAGTCCTGGCAACTACAAGGCTCGGCCTAATCGGCCGTGTGTCATGCCCGGCAGCGGGGGAGGCAAGGCTTCCGCGGTCGTCATCCCACGAAACCCTTGCAAGGGAAAACCAGCAGCAGCAGGACAGAAGACGCAGGAGAAGAAGACAAAATTAGTTAGAATAGGAACGTGGAATGTTAGGACAATGATGAGGACAGGGAAATTGGAGAATGTTAAGCGAGAGATGGAAAGGGGAAATATAGATATTTTAGGTCTATGCGAGGTGAGATGGAAAGATAGTGGGGATTACTGGAGTGATAAGTATAGAATAATATACAGCGGTGGGGACGAGAGCCAACGAGGGGTTGCCATAGTATTAAATGAAGAGGTAGGAAAAAGCGTAGTCAACATAGAGCAGGTAACGGATAGAATACTACTAGTGGAGATAAAAGCAGAACCCACGAACTTAGTTATTATTCAGGTATACATGCCACTGAGCAACTATAAGGAAGAAGAGGTCGATAAGATATACGATCAGTTAGAGGACATGATCGCGTGTGTTCCAGCAGGGAAACATTTCATAGTGATGGGGGATATGAATGCGACGGTAGGCGAAGGAAGAGATGGTGATGAGGTGGGCGACTACGGTTTAGGCACGAGGAATGACCGCGGGGAGAAAGCAGTTGAGTTCTGCAGGAGACAGGGGTTAGTCATCACCAACACTTGGTTTAGAGACCACAAAAGACGCAGGTATACATGGAAAATGCCAGGTGACTCAGGAAGATATCAGCTAGATTATATCCTGGTTAGACACAGGTTTAGGAATAGTGTGATAAATTCCCACAGCTTTCCGGGAGCGGATGCGGACTCAGACCACAATTTAGTTGTTATGAAATGTAGCGTACGTTTCAAAAAGATAAGGCAGGGGCGGCGAGTTAGAAAATGGAATGTAGAAGCATTAAATGGGTTGAAAAGGAAGGAATAACAACAGGCTGTAAAGGAAATCATGGAGGATGGTAAAGAGATAAGTACTATCGAAGAAAAATGGGAAATGATCAAAAAAGGGTTGTCTAAAGCCGCAAAAGACACTATTGGAACCGTTAACGCTAAAAGGACTAGGAAACCATGGATCACGGATGAGATGATTACAAAGATGGATGAGCGGCGAAAATGGAAGAATATAAATACAGAATTAGGCAAAATGAAGTACAAAGAATTGAACAATAAATTGAGGCGGGCAACAAATAAGGCAAAAGACGCATGGTGGAAGACGCAGTGCGAGGATATGGAAAGTCTCCAGAGGAAGGGCGAAATCGGTGCGCTGTACAGCAAAGTTAAATCGTTATCGGGAAGTAAGAAAGGAAGACCTATGCTAATAGTTAGAGATAAGGCGGGTAAGGTAATAGTTGACGCAGGAAAGATCCAAGAGAGATGGAAGGAGTATGTAGAAGAACTGTATAGTAAAGAACTCAGACCAACACAGTTAGACATTGAAAAAGAAAATGACGTAGAGGAAGACAGCTTAGGTCCAGGCATACTAGACAATGAGATAGAAAGGGCATTAAGGGAGATGAAACTAAATAAGGCCGTGGAGGTAGATAACATTCCCGAGGAACTTTTAAAATGCTTAGGAAAATGTGGGAGGAAGAGGCTATATGCGCTGATCCGTAGCACTTATGAGGAGGGAATCTGGCCGGAAGACTTTGTGAGAGCAGTTTTAGTTCCGATTCCGAAAAAGGTAAAGGCCACGTCATGTGAGGACTATAGGACAATTAGTTTGATATCCCACGCAGCTAAAGTTGTTCTCAGGACCATAAACAAACGGATAGAGAGTAGGGCAAATGATTACTTAGGGGATGATCAGTTTGGGTTTAGGAAGGGGAGAGGTACGCGTGATGCCATTGCAGTAATGAGATTATTAATCGAGAGGAATATAGAACACAACCAGGAGGTATTTGCCTGTTTCGTAGATTTCGAAAAAGCATTTGATAGAGTGAATTGGGAAACACTAATGAGTATTCTGCAGAAAATAGGAATAGATTGGAGGGAAAGGAGGCTAATCCGCAACCTGTACATGTCTCAGACTGCTCAGGTGCGGGTGGGAAACGGGGAGTCAGGATGGGCAGTGTTAGGAAGGGGTGTAAGGCAGGGTTGCCCATTATCACCGTTGCTGTTCAACCTGTATGCAGAGGAAATGATCAAAGAGGCATGGGAAGAACTCGAGGTAGGAATGAAAGTGGGCGGGGAATTCGTAAAATCAGTTAGGTTTGCTGATGACCAAGCTTTAGTTTGTCAGTCAGCCAAGGGGCTGCAAGCATTGCTTAGTGAATTGGAAATTCAGTGCGACAGGTATGGGATGAGAATCAACATTAATAAAACAAGGGTTATGCGATTTTCTAGAAAGAAAAAGGCTAATCTTAACATTAAAGTAAGAGGGCAAAAACTAGAGCAGGTAGAACAGTTTACGTATCTCGGTAGTGTTTTGGACCAACACGGTCAAAGTAGTAGGGACGTAAGGAGAAGAATTGCGCTAGGCAAAGAGGCTTTCACAAGGAGGAGGGAGTTGATGACAGGGACTTTGAGTAAGGATGTTAAGAAAAGACTCGTAAAAACTTGGATATGGAGCGTAG
Source organism: Hetaerina americana (assembly GCF_022747635.1). NCBI lineage: Eukaryota > Metazoa > Arthropoda > Insecta > Odonata > Calopterygidae > Hetaerina > Hetaerina americana. The sequence goes on from NW_027287538.1 coordinate 1,966,559, forward strand.
CTATGTACGGCGCGGAAACATGGTCATTGAAGCAGGAGGATAGACGTAGACTGGAGGCTTTTGAAATGTGGGTGTGGAGAAGAATGGAAAAGGTGAAATGGACAGAGAAGAAAACAAATGAGGAAGTACTTGGTATGATGGGCGAAGAGAGGGGTTTGTTGGGAGCAATCCTATGGAGGCAGGAAAAGTGGATGAAGGGGGTGTTGACCGGCAGTGGGATGTTGAAGACTGTGATAGAGGGTAGAATGTTGGGCAAAAGAGGAAGGGGAAGGAACAGGATAGGGATGTTGGACGGGATGAAGGGAGGAAGAAAGTACTCAGAGATGAAGAGGGACCTGGTGTAGAGTAGAATTTAGGGTTGTGTTTTGTTAGTAGTCACAAAATATTAGTTTGGTAGTTGTGTCCATCGAAAAACCTACCTTAACCGGTAGATTACCTTAAAAAAAAATATATATATATATATATAAATATATATTTATATATATAATTATATATACAACATATACACAAATAAATAATATATATACACAAACACATATATATATATGAAGGATCTCAGTTTTTCCCGGCGTATTGTATTCAGGAAGTTCTCTCGGGTTTCCCACCGGGTCAGCGTGGTGTGCACCGACGTTTCGACGGCTAACTCTGCCATCGTCTTCAGGGTGAAGTGCAGAGCAATGAACACAGAATAGAACAGTTTAGGCACCCGAAACAGGCTCATGCCAAATTAAAGGTCTCTAGAAAACCAAGGGAGAGAAGTTTTTTATTGAGAATCATCTTTGATACAGGACCTCGCGTGTACAGCCTGGAGAACTACGATGAGTTACGTGGCATCTGCGTGTCACCGTTGATGACCACTGATCCATCACAGTAATCGACTCGAAGAATGGTCATCGGATTGACTGGGGGAGCACCAAAAGACTTTGTCACACGAACGGCTACTGGGACCGAGTGGCGAAGGAAGCCGTGGAAATCCGACTGGAAGGACAGAATACCTTCAACAGGGACACTGGCTTCCAGATCAGCAGCACGTGGAGACCTGTGCTGAGAAAAATTGAAAGTACGAGACGTCACCGGGGTGGCTCGGCACTTGGGAACACATCGGACCAATCGGATGACACCTGACCCTACGACAGGGTATAAATACTTGGCGAATTCATTGCTCTGCACTTCACCCTGAAGACGATGGCAGAGTTAGCCGTCGAAACGTCGGTGCACACCACGCTGACCCGGTGGGAAACCCGAGAGAACTTCCTGAACATATATATATATATATATATATATACTACCTTGATCAAAACGTTCCCGGAATTTATTCAGAAAATTAAAAATACAAGTTTATTCATCTAAATCTATATTGTCCCCTTCAAAGTAATCCCCATCGACTGCAACACACTTATGCCAGCGCTTGATCCAATCCTCGAAACATTTTTTATATTCGGTTTTCGGTATGGCCATCAGTGCTTCCTGCGATTTTTCCATTACTTCCTCTCGGCTGCTAAAACGCGTTCCCCGTAATGGTTTTTTAACTCGATTGAACAGAAAGAAGTCACAGGGAGCCAAATCAGGTGAATTCGGTGGCTGTTGGATGGTATTTGTTGCATTTTTCGTCAAAAAATTACGAATAATGATAGCACTGTGCGACGGTGCGTTATCATGGTGCAAAATCCACGAGTTTTCTGCCCACATTTCTGGTCTCTTTCGGCGAATTGCTTCACGCAAACGTCTCATAACGCCCAAATAATACTCTTTGTTTACTGTCTGGCCTTCTGGCAAAAATTCATGATGCACTACACCGTTGTAATCCATGAAAACCGTCAGCATTGCCTTCTTTTTTGACTGAAAACGACGTGGTTTTTTTGGTCTCGGCTCATTTGGTGAACGCCATTCACTTGCCTGATGTCTGGATTGCGTGTCGTACTCATAAACCCACGTCTCGTCTCCAGTAATGATCCTTTTGATGAATGTGGGATCGGATTCAGCCTCGCAAATCATGTCTTTTGCGACGTCAACACGGTCTCTTTTTTGCATGAAATTGAGGTATTTTGGCACCAACTTTGCTGCTACACGACGGAAACCCAAATCATTAACCACAATGTCTTGGGCGGATCCATAGGCAATGCTCAAGTCCTCCGCTATTTCTCTGATGGTTATTTTGCGGTTATTGACCAACATTTCTTTTACTTTATCAATTTTTTCACCGACTTTCGATGTCGATGGTCTGCCACTGCGTTCATCATCTTCGATTGACTCACGACCACTTCTGAACCGCTCGTGCCACTGGTAAACGACCGTTTTTTTTAGAGAATCGTTGCCGAAACACTTTTCCAACATTTCCAACGTCCGTGCGCCACTAAATCCGTTTTTACGCAAAATTTAATACAAGTTCGTTGTTGCAAATTTAAATCCATTTCTGCAATTGTAAAAAATCGCCAACACACACAGAGATAGATGTACTCTTGGCTACGTAACATTTGCAAATGTCAAGTTATGACACTAAGATTTAAAGGGAATATCAACAACAGATGTACCAATTTAACAAAAAAAACAGAACTCAAATCGGAACGATGGGAGCGCCACACGGTGGTTATTCCGGGAACCTTTTGATCAAGGTAGTATATTTATAATTATATATATATATATATATATATATATATATATATATGTGTGTGTGTGTGTGTGTGTGTGTGTGTGTGTGTGTGTGTGTGTGTGTGTGTGTGTGTGTGTGTGTGTTTGTGTGTGTGTGTGTAATATCTGTATAAATATTGCATTGTTTGAGTCAGAAATTTGCATCTGCAATGTGAGTATCCTTTAAGTGTTCTCTATTTTTTGTGTTCTATTATGCTGTCCAAGTATTATACTGCTCGTGGGAGGCTTCAACAGCATCGATAGATATATGTGTGTGTGTGTATCAGTGGGTCGCGGTTATCCAGGGAGTAGAGCGTTGGACTACCGACCGGAGGTTCCCGTGTTCGATTCCCGGGAAAGTGTCTGGTCAGCTGCGGCTCCACGTAAGCAAGATTTTAGGGCCCCAGATTCTCATGGTAAAACATAATCGACATAGGGAAAGGATCTGGCCCCCCAATACCCTGATGTGTTAATTTCACACGCTATCGTGCTTAGAACTGGGTGAACTCTACAAACACACCAATATAAACCAGGGGCGAAATGGTGCGGGGGGAGATGGGGGGTCAAAGCGAAAGAGGGACCCGTTCATTATGAAATTCGTAACCTGCCCCGGTGTTTCAAGCCCATCTGGCCTTTGATGGGCAACGTTGGGACCGAAGCAGTTTCCCTGGATACCATCCATCATGGTGTTTTCAAATTGGGGGGGAGGGAAGGAACCGGAGGATCGGGAGGGAGTCGAGGGGGCAAATGGGAAGGGGGCGGGGTGAGGGCCGCCGGCCGGTGGGGAGAGGGTGGTTGGCGGTAACGGAGGTTTAAGGCTGAAATTGCTCAGAGGGCTGTGGGGAATGGTTGCCGCGGCAGAGATTAGTCTCAGGGGTCGATTGTTGCTGTAGGGCCTCGAAAACACTCCCCTTGGAAATATCCCAATGCTCCGGCAAACCGTTTCCATCCACGGTTCCCTCCCCTTTCCCACCGCCCCGAGGAAGGCAGGGGTGGTTGGGTGTGGCGTGGTGTGTGGGGGGCGGGGGCGAGGCCTGCCTCATGCCGGCCTCTCCAATCGGGGATGTCGCGCCCAAGGAATCGCTTCGGCGCCCCCACTCGATGGGGCGCACCTCGCCTAATGATTCAAACGATTTTCCTTCAATGCAAGCCCTGAACACAATAAATTACATTGAATTAAACAGTTATAGAACTTTGCACTGATGTTTCAATTTAATGTCAGTATCCGCGTTTAACAAGAATACTGGGGAGAATATGTTTATTGTAATGATTAAGTTGCTACGTTAAAGGCAAGGGGTCAAACGGTGCTTTATCGGTGAAATTACGTTGGGCTGTAGTTTTATTGCGGAAAAGTGGGGCTAGCCTGCGAAGAGTGAATACTTAATAATCTTTGAACCAATCACAGCACCGATACCTGCCTCACCAGAGCAACATTGGCGATTCATCGCGACAAGTGATTGGTGATTCCCTTCGTTCGGCGGTGTCATTCAGGCAGAGAGTGACTCCGAGCCGTCTGCTTTCGCCCGGGGCAGCCCCTCCGCCCCATATGCCCTTGTTCATAATAATGCGTGCCTCCAACGCGAGGGTGCACGACTGTCGCAAACGAGGCGCGACGTGCTGTTTTCTCTCCACCTTGCTTCGGCTTGGACATTATTCAATACTTAAACGCCGTTTTGGGCATGTTTCCTCACTTCTTTCGCTTATTTTTAATTCCTCTCTAGCTATTAAATAAAATAGCCAGCGAATTCCGAAAAAACAAGGGAGAACCTTCGAGAGTGAAATTGGCAATAGGCTACGCTTTAACGAAAGGCGCCAATGGGTCAAACAGTTTAACGTCACGTCCGACGGACGGCGTTGTCCATTTTAAAGAGCTCTCCACAAAGCATACCGAATGGCTCTTTAATCTTACCACTGCCGGGATTCAATTTGGGGCCCTTGAGCTTTAAGGTCATGACACCAGCCACCGCATCTCCATGCCACAGGGACGGTATTTTCTGCCATTTAACTATCGGTTGTTCACCCAATCCACGGATCACTTCATTTGGAGTTAAGGTGAATTATGATTATATTACTCGGGTGGATGTTGTATCGATAGGTTAAATAGAAGCGTAGTTATGTACGACAGCATTTCGAGCTTTCAGCTATGATTTTAGAGCCAAGATGTCTGCTGCGAACAGCAGAGATGTTTCTACATCTACATCTACATCTACATAATACCCCGCAAGCCGCCGCAAGGGCGTGTGGCGGGGGGTGTTAGGTCACCAACCGTAAAAAAGAAAAATACCACATGCAAAAAAAACAACACGGAAAATAACACCCACAGCAGCGCACACACTCATGCAAAAATCCCTTCATCCAATACTCATGCAAACACATATACCGCAAAACAACTAAAAAACTGCACCCCATGATGCAGCACGAAAGACATCCTACAACACGGAAGCCAGGACACAACAAGCAAGAAATTGAAACATCACTCCACATGAAAATGCACCACGAAACACTACCCCCAAAGAGTCTCTAAATGGCAGGGAATGCGACCCAACGTTGCAGGTAGCAGGAATTTGCCCCCGCGGAGAGGGACGAGGGATTGAAAGGGAGACTTAAAAACAGATGAACGGAACACGAATGAGGTCATTCGGAAAGAATGGGTTATTATAGCAAAACACATAAGGTTAGTGGAAGAGCATGCATTTAAATACAACTAATTATTTTTTAGACGCTGAGGGTGGCAAGTGGAATTTTTGCTATCTATAACCCTGCAGTTGCTATCCCGTATTGTCCGTGGGAAGAAGGAGTCCTTGAGTCGGCTAGTTCTGGCATCTATTTCCCGAATTTTATATGCATGATCCAAGCGACTAATGTATGTAGGAGTACGAATAATTTGCGAGACCTCGGTGCTGAAACATGCGGATCTAAATTTATTTAATAATTTCAATCTTGCATTGAAAGATTTTGGTTTGAAAGTTTGGTTGAAAGTTTGGTTTGGAAATACAGATAATTTGAGTCGGGAGATATCATAATATGGTTGACAAGTTTTGGAAATCAATATTTCGGATTTAATTAGTTAAAGAATTGAAAAATAGCCAGCATTGGATTAAAGACTCTTTGAATGGTCGACTACAAAGAGTAGTGATAGATGGAGTTGGCTCAAATCCAGTGGAAGTTACATCAGGTGTTCCCCAGGGAAGTATCATTGGACCTCTTTTATTCCTACTTTACGTTAAATGGCATTGACTCCGTAGTCACTAGAAATATACGTTTATTTTCCGACGAGGCAGTGGTTTACCGTGATATCTGTAATCCTGAAGACGCAACAGCTGACCTCAGTACTACACAACGCAGGTGCGACAATTGGCAATTGGAAATAAACTTCAAAAAGTGCATAGTGATGAATTTTAGGAAAAAGAGCATTTTCTCCCGAACGCCTACTGCATCGGGAACACCCAAATGGAATGTCTACACATTCTACTACTAGACTTAATCATTTACCTAGGCGTTCCCTTCACTCACGATCTCTCCTGGGTGAAGTACAAAGGGGGAATATGTGGACAAGCTAACAAAAAATTAGGATTTATTAGAAGAGTACTGCGTAAATGTGATGAAAGTGTTAAAGACAAATGTCGTGGGTAAGACCTCATTTAGAATATGCTGCTAGTATTAATGGGATCCTCACGAATTTGGATTAATTGCCGATTTGGATTGCGTACAGCGTAGATGAGCTAGAAATGTAAAACGTTGTTTTGATAAACTTGGTAGCGTAACGAAAATATTAGAGGAGCTAGGTTGTGAATCATTTAATGGAGCGAAGGTTAAATTTCAGATGAAGCTCTTGCATAAATTGGAAGGAGGTCTCTTGAGCAGTGATGTTGGAAATGTATCATTTACCCCCATCGCACTACGGTAGGAGAGATCATGTCACTAAAATTACATACTTGAAGTGTATAACAGATAGTCTTAAGATGTCATTTTTCCACAAAAGATAGGAAATCAGAATAACATTTTTTGACCGCGGTAGGGTCATCATCGGGTAACATTGTTCTGGTGTGTATTCATCCCCTACCACACACCCTAGCAGTGGCTTTCAGGGTGCTAAAATAAATAAAAATAAAAACAATGGCTATACAGAAGACTTATGAATAAATTTTATCGGAAGAAATTTACTAAAATAGCTGTATTCAACATTTACAACCCCGAATAATTGAAGGATCGTACTGCCAAATGGTACGAATGCTCTGTCTAGGAAATATTTCTCAAAAGGTAATCAAGAATTTAGCGAAAGAAAAAATTAAACGTGCCTTTTACAGTGATTCATGCCTTAAGATCTCTCCACGCCGAAGAGAGGGTTCTGAAAGACGAGAGGAGTGGAGGGTATGAATAATGAAGTGCTCCGAGTGTTCCACTAAGCCTGTATGCATTGGGCAAACGGGACAGAAATTTAAAGAAAGGATAAAAGAACACAAAACGTGCGTAAAGAATTGAAACGTCACATCCCTCTTGGCAGAGCACCTCATCGAAAGTGACTTTGAAACTGAAGTTCTCCACTTCGAAAATAAAGGCTGCCCCTCTTTTATGTCCAGTGCTCCTCCCCACAGGGGCCATCCCCCCACTCCCAAGCAAATCCCCATCAACAGCCAACGATCGGCAGATGTACTTCCCTTTCATTTCCCTCCCTCCCACATGCTAACCATCTTTTTACCCCTCCCCCGCTCAGAAGGTACACATACAAAGCTGTCTTCTGGGGGACCATCTGATGATGACGTCCAATGTCAAAACCAAGGTAAATAAAATTAGTTTGGCGTGTATTCACTCCCTGCCACCCCAACCGTAGCGGGGCTTTCTGGGTACATAAATGAATGAATACAAAGTGTGTTGTGGGATTACAAAGATACTTATTTCATTTCAACTGAGAAACATGTTAGCTTGCGATGCCCTGAAGTATCCCTTTTCACCCTGCCACACACCCTAGCGGTGGCTTACAAGGTCGCAAACGTCTAAAGATAAGCTACTTGTTAGTCTCATGGAAACATTAAAATCAACCTCATACCTGTTGTGCAAACGAAACCACAAAAACACCTGTGACTTCAAAAATTATTCGTGCTTGAACCGTCATTCAATCCACGTAGGATTGGTTTCCTTTGGTTTTTTAGCAATGCCATGACCCTCGGAAAACCGCTTATTTAGAAGGTTCAAATTTTCATAATATTTTAGGAGATGGCAAACATAATTTAAGACGCCGATTATAACGCAAATCGATGAGAAGAAGTGAAAAACTTTGGCATTGTCCTTCTGGGGTGACCCAATGCTCCGGCGAACCAGGGCAATGGGGGCGAAGGGGTTCTTTCTCGACCCCTCTCCCACCAAGCCTCTCCCTTTCCCGCACTAGCCCTTTCATTCCGCGAGGATAGGGGCGAGAAAAGGAAAGATACGGCAATGAACTCCCTTCCTCTCGGGAATCACAATATTTTCTAGCGCTTTCTCGGATTCTGCGGTCTGATTTTTCTGCCGTTCTTTGAAGCACTTTTTATTCGACGCCCGCAGCCTTCTTCTTCCCGACACGTCCTCCTACTCCTTCCGCCCTGGTGCAACCTTTCCCTCCTCCTACCTCCAACCCCTTGACCCCCCCCGCCCCCCCTCTCTCTCTCTTTTCGCTCTACGCCGCGTCAGCTAATCGCCGAGGCTTAATTGGAGGGAAGGCGAGGCACCTTACTTCTTACCACCTCCCCATCGGAGCCCCGTGAACAAGCAAACTTAAGAAGGCGTAATCATTCCAGTAAATATTGACCCCGGGAGCAGAGAAGGAGAGAGCAGGGTCGAAAAAGAAACGCTGAGATGAATCCAAGGGTCGTCATATAATAAGGCCTCCCCTCCGCCGCCTTCGTCGGGGGAGGAACCTCTCACCTCCTTCGCCTGGAAATCCCCGAGATTCTCTCGGAATTGCAAAAAGAGGACGGCGGGGTTGGTTGGGGGGAGGTTTGGACCGGGTGCATCGGAAGGGATCAAGCGAGGACGTAAACCCCCCGAGTCTCATTCAATCAGACAATCAATGAAATAATTAATCGGATGTAAAATTAAAGGCGAGGAGTCTCTTCAGTGGTTAAGCAACGAAGGCCTGATCTAGTTGAACGACCATGTATATTTCTATACAATTAATTAATTAAAAATTGGGAATTTTCCACAAAATAAAATTTAATACGGCCGGTTTCAATGGAACTACTTAATCATCAGGTGATTAGTGAGGTGAAAGAAAGAGAAAAAACAACTTTGCACTTCCACACACTTTTTTAATATAACACGACCATGGTTTCGATGCTGCGCATCATCTTCAGGTACAACATAACAAAATTATTCAACTTATATAGCCAGGAGCCAGGTAGGGGAAGTCAGGGAGAGGGGTGGTAGCAATCATTGGTGGGTGAAGGGAAAGGGAAAGTGAGGGGGAACTAATGGATGCAGACGGTACAAAGGGGGGTGGTTGTTTGCAACGGTTGACCCTCATTAACGGAGGGTCGGTGACTGTCACTGCCTTGGTGGGGGAGGGGATGGTGTGGGGTGGTATTCAAGAAATTAAGGAGAGGGGAACGCGAGAGGTAAAGGATATCGTTGACCACCTCAAGATTACCGGACTGAAGGGATTCCCAAATTTCCAACTCCTCCAGAGCGTTCAGCCGCCGACCTTTCGTTTCTGTGTGTAAAATGTCTGCTGTGAAATTGCTGGAATGATTGTAGTCTAAGAGGTGTTTGGCGAATTGTGATCTGTTGTCTTTCTTCCTGAAGCATGAACGGTGTTCCTTAATCCTAATGTCGAAAGTCCTCCCAGTCTGTCCAATGTAGATGGCGTTGCAGTCTGTACAATTGAGTCTATAAACTCCGCTGTGTTGCATGACGTCAATTTTGTCTTTAGTGGAACCTATTATATTTTTTAAAGTACGTGAATTGTAAAAAGCGGCTTTGATATGGTTTTTTGCGAGTATTTGTTGTGTCCTGAGTGAGAGATGGCCAAGGAAAGGAATTCTTCGCCATTGGTGCGTGTCCGGTTTGGATGTGTGATATATGGAATTCCGAGCTATTTGCGTTTGTTTTCTGTTGTACATGTTGTCAATCAATCTACATCTACATCTACTCAATACCCCGCAAGCCGCCGCAAGGGCGTGTGGCGGGGGGTGCTAGGACACCACCCATAATTTAGAAAAGAAAAATAATAAAAAAAAATCGCATGCAATAACGACAAAATCATATATAAAAAAAAAAACATGGCATACATTCATGCATGAACACTTACACCCAACACACATGCAAACACTCAAACTACCAACTAACATACACATGCACCTGAAAGTATACCTAACATCTCTATAGTGTTTAATTTTGTTCCGACTTGTAAATTCAAAGTTTTTAATATTTCTAAAGTGACTTCGGTTTCTTGCTATTATGATTACTGATTGTTCGGGGAAAGAATGAGTATTTGTACCTATCTGTCTTGGAATCTATCTCCCTTAGTTTATCTTTGTGGTCTGATCTACCTAAGTAGTGTGGGGCCATTATAATTCCTTCAGTGTCATATTTAAACTCGTTTGTTCTGAACCTTTCTAAAAGTCTAAGCCTCGCTTGTTCTCTCCGCACTTCAAGTGGTTCCCAGCCTAAATCCCCTAAGAGACCTGTCACACTTGTGTTTTTATCATAACAATTTTTAACAAATCTAGCGGATTTTCTCTGGACTTTATCTAATTCTTTTTGCCAAATTTTCTCCCACGGATCCCAAATACTTGCGGCATATTCCAAATGAGGTCTAACTAGAGCAAAATAACACCTCTCTTTAACTTTTTCATTACATTTCCCCACCACCCGTTTTATGAAGCCAAGTTTCTTTAAAGCTGTTCCGCATATTGTCCTGATATGTGCTCCCCATGAAAGGCGTGGTGTTAGAACAACCCCCAAATATTTAACTTGATTTGCCGTAGTCAATACTGAACCCTCTATTTTGTAGTTTATATCCTGTTCCTCGCTTCCTTTATTCCAAAATTTCAAAACTGCACATTTATCTATATTAAGTGTTAATCCCCATTTATTGCACCATCCCGAGATATTGTCTAAGTCTCTAGAGAGTAGCTCGCGATCTAGTTGGCTCCTTATTTCCCTGTATATCACCGTGTCGTCAGCAAATAACCTTAGATTGCTACTAACGTGTGTGCTTAAGTCATTTATGTATATTAAGAACAGAAGAGGCCCTATTACACTTCCCTGGGGGACGCCCGAAGTAACATCTCTCTCCGTTGAGCACAACCCATCTATGACTACTATTTGTTTGCGGTTTGACAAGAAGTCCCTAATCCAATTAATTATTTTCTCATTGATCCCATAGTATTTAAGTTTGTGTAACAATTTATTGTGTGGGACTTTGTCGAAGGCTTTTTTGAAATCCAGGAATACTGCATCGACTTGGGTGTTGTTTTCTCCCGATCTAAGTATATCGTGAATGAAGAGACCAAGTTGTGTTTCGCAAGATCTGCTTTTCCTAAATCCGTGCTGGTTGTGGATTAGTATTTTCCTACTATCAAGAAATTTCATAATGTTAGTGACAATAACGTGTTCCAATATTTTACAAGAGATCGATGTTAAAGAAATGGGTCGGTAATTGGTTGGTTTATCCCTATCGCCGCCTTTATAGATGGGAGTTATATGGGCTAGCTTCCAGTCGCGAGGCACTGAGCCTTCTTCTATCGATTTTAGAAAAACAATATGTAAAAATGGGGCAATGTCGTCAGCTAATTCCTTTAATATTCTAGCAGGTATTTCTTCCGGACCAGGTGCCTTGTGTGCTTTGATACTACGGAGCCGATGTACTATTCCCTGCTTGGTCAGTGTAAGATCGCTCATGTGTTCCCCGGGTGGGTGTGGAGGATCGTTTGGTGCGTTTGTGTTTTTGTTGTAGACGCTCTGGAAAAAATGGTTTAAAATATTTGCCTTTTTCACGCTATCTGTAATGATTTCTCCATTTTCCGTCTTCAAAGAGTGAACAGTGGGACGTTTACCCTGTATTTCCCTAACATAGGACCAGAATGACTTTGGATTTTCCTCAAGATATTCGCTTAGCATTTTAGATTTAAAAGAGTGTAGTGCTGTGCGCATAATACTTTTCGTCTTACTACGACATTCTTTTAGTAGCTGTTTGGTTGTATTCACAAAACTTATATCGTCACTTTTTAAACTCTTTTTGAAATTTGACTGTAGCTTTCTTTGCCTTCTTAATGCCGATCTGACTTCCCCGTTGTACCATCTAGGTTCCTTACTGTCGCATTTGAGTTTGGACGGGATGTACGTCTTTATTCCTTCGCGTAAAATATTTAAGAAATAATTCCAAGTGTTCTCTGTATTTGTTGTCAGTGTTTTTGTCTTGTATTCCGGTAATTTTATCTTTAAATATTCTCTTAGTCCGTTAAAATTTGCCTTGTTGTATAGGTATATTTTACGCTTTTCTTTGTTTATTTTGACGAACTTAGTTTTTAACTCTATAAGAATAGCCTTATGGTCACTGATTCCGTCTCTTATTTCAATGTTAGTAATGATTTCGGGCTTAGATGTCGCAAAGATGTCTAGTATGCTTTGGCCCCGTGTTGGTGATTTAACAATTTGTTCTAAGGAGTGTTTTTTGAATATATGAAGGAGTTCTTGGCATGAATCTCTGTTTTTGGCAGTAGTTGTCCCAGTCAATTGACGGTAGATTTGTGTCCCCAGCGATTATAATAATACTGTTGCTATGTCTGCTGCTGATAGTCGATATTTGTTCGTCGAGCTTGTGTAGGACATCTGTGTTAGAATCTGGGAGTCTATAAAATGAACACGCGAATAGGCTTCTGCCGTTGTAGTCTTTAATGTTGCACCAAACGCTTTCTATATCATCTACGTCGCATTCATATTGTTGGCTACTAAGATGTGACTTTACTGCAATGAATACTCCCCCACCCAACCTATTTGGTCTGTCCCTTCTGTAAATTGTGAAACCGATTGGAAAAACCTCAATGTTTGCTATATCTCCCGTGAGCCAACTTTCCGTTCCAACTACTATGTCTGCGTTTGTACTGACAAAAATATGTTCAATATCCGATATTTTGTTTCTAATGCTACGGCAGTTTAATGTTATAATTTTAATATGGCTAATAACTTCTTGTTTTTCGGTTTTATGTACGCTAACAAAACTGTTTTGAGACGATTCGTGGTGAACAGAGACAAAAGAATTACATTCACTTGCATTGCTATCTGTTATGTATGTGGAGGCACCAATTTTATTAAATTTACGTGGGTTATATGTTGTTTTAACGCAAGTGCTTGTTTGTTCAATATTTTTGGGGATTTGAGAGGCATTACCTGAACTGAATTGACAAAAAGCGCTGGATTCTACTTTATTTTTCCCAATATATGACCTACGCTCTTGCCTACCAGCTATGCTAAACCCTCGACACGTGTTCGTGTAACCTACGCGCTACCAACTGCGATGCCTCGGCAGTATAATGGACCCCGGAGCGATTAAGGGGTACCCGACACGATGAGAGGACGGGCCTCAGATCAACGAAGTCCGCTCCGATTCCCCGGCAAAATTCCAGCAATCTCTGATTTAAACCCTCAATGCGGCTCCAAACGAGCCTTCCGCGGTCTGAACGCGGCACAATACTACATATACTTAATTTAATTGGGACCTTCAACTCTGCCTCGACTCGTTTCACCTCCGAGTGCATCTCCTTAAAGGAGCGCAGGATCTCTTCAGATCCACGTTCCGAGGCGTCGTTTGTCCCGACATGAGCCACAATGCGTAGCTTGGAGCAGCCCGTATTACTGACGGCCGCCTTCACCGCCAGCGTCGCCTGGGGTACCCCGCCGCCCGGTATACACCAGGACGACAAGAATCCAACACCTCCCTCCTGTTGGACTCTGCGGCGCAGCGGGTTCATTATACGCCGGACATTTGAACTACCTAATATAACGGTTCCCTCCCTCCCCGACCGCTGATGCCTTACCCTAGGCAGTGCCCTCGGAGTAGGGATAGGGGCTGCAGGTACGGTGGTGCTGTCATCCGACAGCACCTGGTACCTGTTGGAGACGGGGATGGTATCTGCCTCCGCAGAGTCCAATCCTCGCCGCAGCGTTACCTTCCCCTCGCCCCGAGAGACGACCCTCCAATCGTCCGACCTACGGACGTGAGACACTCCCTCGTTGAGAGATGGGACACGGGGTAGGTCTCTAATCGCCCAGCCACGTGTTGCATTCGGACGAATCCGTGCACCCCTATGGGCGTGGCGGGTTTTCGAATTCCCACCCTGAGCACCATCTCTCCCGAGGGGAGCCCTCCGGCCGGCGATCTCCGATCGAAGCTCCCGCACCATTCTCTCCAGCATGACGATACGGGCCCTTAAAGCCGCGCATTCGCCAGTGCCTTCGAGCATAGCAACAGGGGACCTGGATGAAGCCATCCTAATTTAATTACCAAGTTCCCAACAAAAGCTAACCTGTATACACTATGCTAAAATTTCTAGAAGGGGTTAGCTAACTTTAGCTCAAACAATAAGTTACGATTTGGAATTGAATATGAAGCCTAAGTGGAAAAAACGATGCTTGAGTAAGGTCTGGTTTTCAGAGGACCAAAAGAAAGAAAAAGGAAAGCACTCACCGGTCACCAATCAGAGTCGAAGGACAAAAACCACCACAATCCACTAAATAAATTACTACTACCACACACAGGTTAACAAACCACACACAAAACGAAAACTATATAAACGAAGCAACGTATACGTTGACACTATAAAAATTTTTCAAAAAACGATTAAAACGATTAAAAATTTTAAAAAAACGATTTCAATAAAAAATTGGGATTCATTAGACGCATTGTCGGCAAAAGTGACTCAAAGGTCAAGGAACGTTGTTACCACGCCCTTGTAAGGCCTCATTTAGAATACGCATGCAGCGTGTGGGACCCGAGTGAAAAAGGTCTCATTCGGGAAATTGAGAAGGTTCAACGCCGGGCAGCCCGTTTTGTAAAAAATTCCTACGATAAAACGCAAAGCGTTACCGAAATGCTCATGGATTTGGGGTGGGAATCATTAGAAGAGAGACGATTCAATGCAAGACTGAAATTATTAAATAAATTCAGATCCGCATGTTTCAGCACCGAGGTCTCGCAGATTATTCGTACTCCTACATACATTGGTCGCTTGGATCATGCATATAAAATTCGGGAAATAGATGCCAGGACTAGCCGACTCAAGGACTCCTTCTTCCCACGGACAATACGGGATAGCAACTGTAGGATTATAGATAGTAAAAATTCCACTTGCCACCCTCAGTGTCTAAAAAATAATTAGTCGTATTTAAATGCATGCTCTTCCACTAACCTTATGTGTTTTGTTATAATAACCCATTCTTTCCGCATGACATCATTCGTGTTCTGTTCATCTGTTTTTAAGTTTCCCTTTCAGTCCCTCTTCCCTCCCGGCGGGGGGAAATTCCTGCTACCTGCAACGTTGGGTCGAATTCCCTTCCTTTTACTGTCTCTTTGGGGGGTTGAGTGTTTTGTGGTGCATTTTCATGTGGTAGTGATGTTTCACATTCTTGCTTGTTGTGTCCTGGCTTGCGTGTTGTAGGATGGCTTTGGTGCTGTATCCTGGGGTGCAGTTTTTTGTTGTTTTGCGGTGTATGTGTTTGCATGAGTATTGGATGGAGGGAGTTTTGCATGAGTGTGTGCGCTGCTGGGGTGTAATTTTCCGTGTTGTTTTTTGCATGTGGTATTTTTCGTTTTTACGGTTGGTGACCTAACACCCCCCGCCACACGCCCTTGCGGCGGCTTGCGGGGTATTATGTAGATGTAGATGTAGACACTACACTGCACTTCACTAAAACCAAAAGCACCAAGAATCGAGGTGGCAGGCAGGTAGTCTCTGGTGGGTCAAACCGGTTACCAGGAGCGCTCAGTAGGCAGGTCCGCTCAGGTTGAGGGCTAGAGAGAGAATGTCAGAGAGAATCAATGTTTCAGGGTAGCCGTTGTTGACTGCAATCTGTTTTATAATGCGGAGTTCTCTGTGTTTGTTGTGAGTTGACATTGGGATGTTGCAAGCTCTGTGTAACATGGAATGGAAGGCTGCATGTTTTTGTGAATGGTGGTGCCTGGATGTGGAGTGGATAATTTGGTCGGAGTAGCATTTTTTCCGGTATATCGAGAGGTCGAACCTTTGGTTAACTATTTTCAACGTCAAATCAAGGAAATTCAGAGTACCGTCTGCTTCTAGCTCCCTCGTGAACTGTATGGCAGAATCAAAAGCATTTAACATGGTTGAAAAATTGTCTAATTGCCTGGGGGATCCCGTCCAGACACAAAAGATGTCGTCCACATACCGGAACCAGGAAAACACATTTTTTTGGAGGGGATGGTTTAAGGCGAAGAAGTTTCTTTCCCAATTGTCCATATAAAGGTCCGCCAGGATAGGAGAGAGAGGAGAGCCCATAGCCAAGCCTTCCATCTGATTGTAATGTTCCCCGTTGAACAAAAAACTACTCTGGTTCACGCACAGGGTTAACAATTCACACAATTCACTGGTTATTGGATGTGGTGCTTTGGCTTTAACGAGGGCTATCTCGGCAAGATCGACGGCTTTCATTCTGGGGATGCTGGTGTACATATTAGAGACGTCGAAGGACACCATAACACACTTCGACGGTAAAACCATGTCCGACAACTTACTCGCGAGCTCGTATGAGTTCTTAACCCCGTATTTTGGGGAAAAAAGAGTAAATTGCCTGAGTAGGTTGTTTAACTTGTGGGCAAGAAGGTGGGCTGGCGCCGAGACACTGGACACCACAGGTCGGATAGGAATGTCACTCTTGTGTATTTTCGGGAGACCAAAGAATCTGGGAGATTTTGGATTCATTTGCACTAGTTTGGTAATAGCACTGGGCTTAAACAGCACTTCGCATCGGGCCAGGGAGGTTTTGACATCCCTCTGGTGCTCTGTAGTGGGATCACGCGAAAGGATGGCTATTTTATTAGACGAAATGAAGTCTTCACATTTTTTAACATAGGATTCCTTGTCTAAAACCACGACTGTATTCCCCTTATCTGCTTTTGTGACTATGAGCTTATTTATTGAAATGGACTTTTTTAGGGAAGAGACCGCCTTAATGACTTCGCTGGAACTTGTCCTCCTTTCGGAATTCTTGTATTTCACTATTTCCCTTGAAATGAGCTCTTTCGGTCCTGCGTTTCCTTTTCCGAGGGCTAAATCACAATCTACAGCGAGATTTTTTAGGTCCTTAGTGGTTATCCGGGTGTTGGGACAGTACATGAGGCCTTTCTGAAGAAGATTCCACTCTCCGGGCTGGAAGGTGTGGTTAGAGAGATTCATGACTCTCTCGTTGAATTTTTCGGCCTGAGGGGGCAGTTCGGGCTTGGCTTCTATGTCCTCCCTTGTATTTTCGATTTTTTTTGGTTAGGGTGTCGAGTTTTTTACACATTGCAGACCTTTTTATAAACGCGACTTCACTAGCTCTCTGACGAACACTATCGTCCAAGATTGACCATTCCGCCCAATGCAGGGATCTCGTTAACTCAGTGAATAAGAGATAAAGGTAGTGGGAGATGGAATCCCTCTTAACGTACCATTCGTGCAGTTCTCTCTTAATCCAAGCTCGTCTTGCGGTTGCGCAGGCGAACATTGCTGCCGAAGATTTGGAGCTGCAGGAGACATTGACGTACTTCGGGGTGATACCGCGCGCGAGGCACTGGCTGTTGAAGAATATGTTCAAGGAAGCAACCCGGTGTTTGATGGTCAACTTCCTGTAAATTCTAGCCTTCATTGCGTTGCTGGCGCACTTGATGAATCTAACAGTTTCAGGCTTAACTTGGTGGAATTCTTTCATGGTGAGGTGAAAGAAAGAGAAAAAACAACTTTGCACTTCCACACACTTTTTTAATATAACACGACCATGGTTTCGATGCTGCGCATCATCTTCAGGTACAACATAACAAAATTATTCAACTTATATAGCCAGGAGCCAGGTAGGGGAAGTCAGGGAGAGGGGTGGTAGCAATCATTGGTGGGTGAAGGGAAAGGGAAAGTGAGGGGGAACTAATGGATGCAGACGGTACAAAGGGGGGTGGTTGTTTGCAACGGTTGACCCTCATTAACGGAGGGTCGGTGACTGTCACTGCCTTGGTGGGGGAGGGGATGGTGTGGGGTGGTATTCAAGAAATTAAGGAGAGGGGAACGCGAGAGGTAAAGGATATCGTTGACCACCTCAAGATTACCGGACTGAAGGGATTCCCAAATTTCCAACTCCTCCAGAGCGTTCAGCCGCCGACCTTTCGTTTCTGTGTGTAAAATGTCTGCTGTGAAATTGCTGGAATGATTGTAGTCTAAGAGGTGTTTGGCGAATTGTGATCTGTTGTCTTTCTTCCTGAAGCATGAACGGTGTTCCTTAATCCTAATGTCGAAAGTCCTCCCATCGAAACCATGGTCGTGTTATATTAAAAAAGTGTGTGGAAGTGCAAAGTTGTTTTTTCTCTTTCTTTCATCTACATCTATCTACATCTACATAATACCCCGCAAGCCGCCGCAAGGGCGTGTGGCGGGGGGTGTTAGGTCACCAACCGTAAAAACGAAATTCTTTCACCTCACCATGAAAGAATTCCACCAAGTTAAGCCTGAAACTGTTAGATTCATCAGGTGATTATGTCATTAAATTGAAACCTGTCGTATCAAATTTTATTTCGTGGAAAATTGCCAATTTTTAATTAATCATGATATTGCACCTTATCACGCCGGAAATCTCTCTCTTTTAATTTCGATTTAAGTTAATTTCTTAAAATAAACCTACGTTCAACCGCTGAGGGATTTTCAAGGATTCTTTTTAATATTCTCCGGAGCTTGAAAATTAACCGAAGAGGATTATCTCAGAAGAAAAAAAATTCTCCTCTTGACTGACGTTGGGCCTCAACTGAAAATACCTTTCTGTCGGCAGAAGGTGGTCTTTCGAAGGAGAAAACTTGATAAAAACTAGGTTATGGGATCCTGGGAAATGCCGTGCAAAGGTTGAGGCCTGCGTCAGAATTGGGGTATTTTTTTATGTGCTGTGTAAGGTCCAGTGGAGCGATGGATTTGATTCTGTAGGTGTTTTTCTGCTTTTCTGGAGTGCACTGTGTAGATTGTAAGAGGTTGTGTACTTGCTGAGAGTGGCTGTGGTGTTGAACATCCGGTGTCCGCGGATAGAGGGAGTTGGGAATCGAGCGTTTGCTTTGAGAAGGGTGACAGCTGGTGAAGTGTAGGCAATGATGATGGTTAGTGACTTTGATGTGTACATAAGTGGTGAATTTGTTATTGTAAAGAGAGATGTCGGTGTCAAGAAGGGTCATGGTGGAGTCTGAAATGGAAGAGATGAATTTAACACTGGAAGAGGAATTTAAGGCAAATAAGAAATTCTAGAGAGACTTTGAGCCATATGTCAAGAGAATAAAAATGTCGTCTATGCAGTGGACGCATAAAAGAAGTTGGAGGGGTGGCTGTGACAAGAAAGTCTTTTGAAGATGGCCCATGAAGAGATTGGCGTATGATTGTGCGATCCTCGTTCCCATGGCCAGTTCCCCGTTTGTAAGTATAATAAGGTATATTGCAATTTTTGTGTGGAGGAAAGTGGCTAGATTGAGAAGAAATTCATTCGAAGTATGCACATATATATATATTTCCCTGTGCCGGTTATGGTCTCCCAGTAAGATCTGGTACACGAAAAATCACATAGTTTGGGTGGAATTGAAGGAGCCCAGAGTGCCTTACCCGGGAATCAAACCCGGGACCCTCCGGTCAAGAATCAAACGCTCTACTCTATTTATTTTTTTATACATAACAGTCAGAGACAGAGATTAGGTGGGTCAGATAATAGTTGAAGCAGGAGAGATCGAAGAGAGATGGAAAAAATGTATAGAAAAACTATATAGCAAAGAATTAAGACCTACAGATGGACATAGAAAAGGAACAAGACGTAAAGGAAGATAGCTTAGGTCCAGGCATACTTGACAATGAGATACAAAGGGCATCAAGGGAGATGAAGCTAAATAAGGCCGTGGGGGTAGATGACATTCCTGCGAAACTACTGAAATGCTTAACAAAATGTAAGAGGAAGAGGTTATATGGGCTAATTCGTAGTATCTATGATAAAGGAATCTAGGTGGAAGACCTTGTGAGATCAGTGTTAGTTCCTATTCCGAAAAAAGGTAAAGGCTACATCATTTGAAGACCACAGGACAATAAGTTTGATATTCCACGCAGCTAAAGTTATTCTAAGGATAATAAACAAAAGGATAGAGATTAGGGCAAGTGATTACTTAGGGGATGACCAGTTTGGGTTGAGGAAGGGGAGAGGTACGCGTGATGCCATTGCAGTGATGAGATTATTAATCGAGAGGAATATAGAACACAACCAGGAGGTATTTGCCTGTTTCGTAGATTTCGAAAAAGTGTTTGATAGAATGAATTGGAAAAAACCAATGAGTTGATTTTAGAAAATAGGAATAGATTGGAGGGACAGGAGGCTAATCCGCAACATGTACATGTCTCAACTGCTCAGGTGCGGGTAGGGAACGGGGAGTCCGGATGGACAGTGTTAGGAAGAGGTGTAAGGCTTGGTTGCCCATTATCACCATTGCTGTTGAGCCTGTATGCAGAGGAAATGATCAAAAAGGCATGGGAAGAACTAGAGGTAGGAATGAAAGTGGGCGGGTAATTCGTAAAATCAGTTAGGTTTCCAGATGACCAAATTTTGGTTTATCAGTCAGCCTAGGGGTTGCAAGCATTCCTTAGTGAATTGGAAACTCAGTGTGACAGGTATGGGATGAAAATCAATATTAGTAAAACAAAGGTTATGCGATTTTCTAGCAAGACAATGGCTAAGTTTAACATTAAAATATCAAGGCACAAACTAGAGCAGGTAGAACAGTTTACGTAACTCGGTAGTGTTTTGTATTAACACGAGCAAAGTAGTAGGGACGTAAGGAGGAAGAATTGCGCTAGGCAAAGAGGCTTTCTCAAGGAGGAGGGAGTTGATGACAGGGACGTTGAGTAAGGCTATTAAGAAAAGACTCGTAAAAACTTTGATATGGAGCTAAGCTATGTACGGCGCGGAAACGTGGCCATTGAAGCAGAAGGATTGACGTAGACTGGAGGCTTTTGAAATGTGGGTGTGGAGAAGAATGGAGAAGGTGAAATGGACAGAGAAGAAAACAAACGAGGAAGTACTTGGTATGGTGGGCGAAGAGAGGGGTTTGTTGGGAGAAATCCTTTGGAGGCAGGAAAAGTTGATGGAGGGGGTATTGACCGGCAGTGGGATATTGAAGGCTGTAATAGAGGGTAGAATGTTAGGCAAATGAGGGAAGGGAAGGAAGAGGATATGGATGTTGGACGTGATGAATGGAGGAAGAAAGTACTCGGAGCTGAAGAGGGACCTGATGTAGAGTAGGATGTTGTGTTTTTCTGGGGGTAACAAATTATTTAATTAGCAACTCTGTCCATCCAAAAACCTACCCTAAACGATAGATTTCCTAATAATAACCGTATATGTATTCCCATTCATGAGATTTTACATAAAATTTACTGCAGGCCAAAGATGAAGGTATTCTCCTTGGTAAAAATGCACCCTCGAAACGGAGAGTCCAATTGAGACAAAAATACATAAATGTTTGTCCTTTTGCTAGCGATTCCCATAAGACTCGTGGGCATGTTGCTTGAAATTTTTCCTGCAGCAAATGCATGAGAAAGCTTTGGGGACTGGATATGCAATAGCTGGACTCTGCTAATTCGTCCGATTAACCCGGTAGTAAGAGAAGTCGGCGGCCACTGGTTCATATTCCCATGCGGCATGGGCCTCTAGGATTGCTCCCAGAACATCTCAGCGGCACAATGGCCGATTTAATTGCCCTTGGAACCAACATTTCAATTCACTTCACTGGTGACGGATGCAATTATAGCAATACTTAAAGTTTAAAATGTGTCTAGCCAGAACTAACCGCTGACGCTTCTCCTAAAAGGCAGTGAGTTACTGGGAGTGATATTTTGTTTTCTTCTAAATTGGAACTTCTTAAACAACATCGCAGGTCAACACGGGAATTTATTGAGCATAGACACGTCGAGCAAGGAAACGGTTGCCACCGTTTTGAAATATTTCCCTGCAATGCCGGGTGCTAGGTGAACAGACTACAGCCAACTTAAATCTAGTCAAAATAACTTGGCCATTGTTCAGGAATACATGCCACCGAGTAACCATAAGGAAAAAGAGGTCGATAGGATATACGAGGGTCATCCGGAAAGTAGTACCCGTTCGTGCCGCATGAAGTGCTGACGACGCGAGTAGCCGCTGGACGAGGTCAGATAGCTTCAGTGGCTTGTCTGCCTTCTCTGAGCCAAGTTGCGTGACGCTAGCATTGCCTGTGTTGTTTCTGTGATTGTTTACAATGTTTAAAAAAATTGAGAACGCCGCCAGTTGTGAAGTGAGGGCAGTGATTAAATTCCTCAATGCAAGAAACGTTCGCCCATGTGATATTCATCGCCAATTAAAGGAGGTGTATGGAGACAATGTAATGGACGAGTCGTCTGTTCGGCGGTGGTGTCGCAACTTCAACATGGGGAGGGGGAACACACACGACGATGAGCGTTCGGGGAGACCATCTGTCATTACAGACCAACTGGTGAGCTCAGTTGACGAATTCGTGAGGAACGATCGGCGCGTCACAATTGATGACATCTGTGAGCATTTTCCCAATGTTTCTCGAACAATTGTTCATGAAATTGTTAAAC
The DNA here is from genome assembly GCF_022747635.1 of Hetaerina americana. Taxonomy (NCBI): domain Eukaryota; kingdom Metazoa; phylum Arthropoda; class Insecta; order Odonata; family Calopterygidae; genus Hetaerina; species Hetaerina americana. Next base: position 1,989,010 of record NW_027287538.1, read on the forward strand.
ACCATCTGCATTATGCAAAAATTTGTGCAAGATGGGTCCCTCGCGTATCTCAATGAGCTGGCGGCGAAGGACTATGCAGCAGGAATACAGAAACTTGTCACACGTTATGACAAATGCCTTAATTTGCTTGGAGATTATGTTGAGAAGTAGTTTAAAGTATCCTCTTTCAAATAAAATTTTTTATGTTTGTTAATATTTACTTTTGTGTCTTTATTTCACGAACGGGTACTACTTTCCGGATGACCCTCGTATGATCAGTTAAATGAGAAAATCGCGTGTGTTTCTGCAGGAAAACATTTGATAGTGATGTGAGATTGTAATGCGATTGTAGGTGACATCTCGCATGGCGGGTCTAGCGGTGAAATGTCAAATATGAAGGGCGGAGAGAAGAAATTACCCGTAGATTTCGAATGAGGAAGGAAAAACAGGTGGGGTGGAGGGAAATGCTTGAGGTGTCGCAAGAAGATAGATTAATGTGTTTTAATTCAGGAGAGAGTGCAAGGGAAAAAGGAGAGGGTTTTTGAATGAATGTATGCGCCACTGTGGGTATGTGTTTGCCTGTGTGAGTTGATTTTGAATGTGGTTTTGTTCCCTTTTACGGTTAATGACTTAACATTCCCCGCCACACGCCCTCGCGGCGGATTGTAGGGTGTGATGTAGATGATGTAGAATTAGATGAAGAGAATAAGCTTTTTGGATGAGAAGCATCTCAACTTGTAAAAAGTATGAATAGCTGAATAAGGAAATAATATTAGTAAAAAGTGATTTATTCCACCACATAATCTAGTTCTAACAAACCGCCCAAAAGCTTTCAATAAGTAGGCTACTTGGGAGGATGAATGAAGAGGTACTTTTCGAACAAAATATTTGAACCTTCTTGACGTTGAAATTAGAATAATGAACTAAGAGAAACTATCCGCTCTTGACTATTCAATCGGCGGCGATGATTTAGGCGCTCATTTTTTGCCCGACGTAAATTTACTCCCGGATAAAATAATGTTCATTCTGGATTTCGGACGCATAAATAATCCGACGCTCACTTGGTGGCAAGATGTTGACAGCCCCATTGGTGATGAGCCAAAGATCCAGCGGGGTCACCGACCACTTCTAATGATCGACTTATCGTGAGAGCCGAGGAAATACCCTCCAATGAATTTCCAAAACATTTATTTTAATGGAAGTTGTAGACTCACTGCTAGTGCGTCTAGAGCTTCTGTTAATATAATGTTTCACAAACATAAATTGTTATGACTTTTCGTTTCAACATACGTAATGTCGGAGCGAAGTAACTGACTCTATCGAACTTTAGGCCAACATTTTTCCTTCGTTACCTCCGGATAGAGTGCATTTGTTATTCTTAACAATCCTCTGAAACGTAGGAATCTGTTTGAATTATAAGATGGGAACTGTGCGGGTAAGAAAAAGATCGGATTTTGTTTAAGTGCTCGTGAAGAGGTAACGAAGCATTTGACAAAATGCTGTGGAGGAGATGGAGTGATAACTACATTTTAAAGACGTGTTATCTCCAAATTCAGAAATCAAGCTGGAGAAATTTCGATTTGGAGAACACGATTCTTTCATCTAGCTTCAGGGCTGTTAAAGACGTCTCAAATTGTGTCAACAGGCCTCTATTCCAAGGAATAATTTGAAGGGATAAGCAGAGCTGAAATCATAACTTGACATTAAATGTGAGGCAAAATATATAAACGATAGCTCATTATTGTGCACAATAAAATATTTCAATTTTTCTTGAATTACTGAAAATAGCCTAGTGTAATTAGGTTGGTCGTTCAATTGGTCCTGAGTAAAGAATATAAAAACACATTATTTTGGGGAGATTTTTCCATCATTCAACATAATGTCCTTTCAGCTCGAAATATTTTCCCAGCTTTTCTTCAACTTTTTTCAGCCATTAAAAATGTAGAATTTAGGAAGGTACATCCTCAAAATAGGTATCTACAGCCTGTAGTGTGCTGACGACGACCTAGTTCGACGTCAATTGTTTTCTCCCGAACCATTTTTTCAAGTTTGGAGATAAAAAAAGTGACTGGTCACTAAATATGGAGGATTTTTTAATATTATTCGAACTTTAATTCCATAATTTTCTCCATCGGAGCTACGCAGCTGTGCACCCGTGAATCGTCTAAACGGAAGAGAATTTTATTCTTTGAAAATGAGGATGTTTTTCTTGATATCATCACTCAACCGGTAAATGTATACGTTTCCGATACTACGGGCGCCATCTCTTGGATTGTGTAAGGAATTATCAAACGACCCACCTGCAATGGCGCCAGTAAAAGCAATTTTATGAAATGATTGCTATGAAAGTCAATATCGCGTCTCGCCGGAAGGGATGCTGCCACCTCACAAGGAGTGCGAATGTGCGCATTAATTTAAATGGATTTATTCGTGGGACGTGCGAAGGCTGACGCGCGAATGCCTCGTGCAACTACCTCCCATGAATGATATCCGTATCACGTCTCACTTCGTCGGGAGCCCAATTCCCTTGAAATAATCATGGATTCATTAAATTCGATAATATTAATGGAGAATGTTGAAATTTCACCCGCCGCAGCTGGGAATATTTTTGGGACATCATAACATTAATTGCTCCTAAAGCAAATTGCTATGCGACGGAAGAAGGCACTTCCCTTTTCCACATCGAGTATTTTTATTGCGACCTAGGTTTCGTTACAGCGTAACATCTTAAGCCACGAGATTTTACGCTGTAACGAAACCTGAAGATGTGTCGCTGTAACGAAACCTTGATCGTAATAAAAATACTCTATGTGGAAAAGCAATATGTCTTCTTTCATCATGAGAGATTTCCACCATGTTTACACTATGTCATTTAACACTTGTCATGTGTTAGCTATTATTTAAATGTCTGTTGAAAATTAGAACTACAAAATGTTCCTTTTGCCTTGCTTGATGCCAAACATAGCAGTGATTTTCGACAGCTAAAAATCAACAGCTTGGAGATTAAATGGACACCGCAAGTACGCAAGTCAAACATTTGCACTCGTAAATCATGGCAGCATTTTTCCCTTCCACGAAATGAGAATTTTCAACACGTAGGGACGCTTTAATGGCTGCTGAAAGTCAGAGAGGTTGCAATTTCCCAGAAATCAACGGTCGCATCATTAAAACCTAAATGCTCTGACCTTTCCAAAAGGACTGACAAACGTAGTCTGGCGGAAATGGTAGCATTAACATGACTGGGATCGCTTTTCGGGCGAGCCACGTCATTTCCCGATTTCGATAAACGGAGTGGCTGGGGAGGGAGTTACATCTCCACTAATTTCCATTCTCCTCTGGACGCTAGCGCCACAATCAGTCCACAAATTCATTCATCGGAAATAGTTCTGCAGCCATTGTACTTTTGGGACCGACCTTGTATTTCTCCACCCTTGCAATCAGTCCCCATCAACTGCCTTCCCATTGCCGCGTGAGGTCATTGCAAGCGATAGTCGCTTTCTGCCGGAAGAAGAAAAAACAATGCCGAAGGGGCAGACATCCTCCACCGTGAATTACTCACGGATCCCTCGAACAGGCCCGAAGGAAACAAAGAGTTTAAAAATGTCGATTTCGAGAGAATCTCCTTATCGATTCCGCGCGAAGGGCGAGGGGAGGGAGGCGTCGGAAGATTGCGGAGTGTCCTTTGGTGGAGTCGCTCTCATTCGTCATGGTCCACTCCTGATCGAGGGATTTGCACGCGGCAACCAGGAGATTCCCGAAACACACTTGGATGTGGCCGATGATTGGGGCCAACGCCCTTTTTCCCAGATGGAGGGAGTGGGAGAGGGAGGGCGGGCGATGGAGAGGCCTGGATGGTGTTATGGAGGGCGAGGAGAGCCCGAGGGTGTGCCTCGGAATGAAGGAGGAACCTTTTTTTATAAAAGACGCCGGTGAGTGTGAAGTCATCTCCCCCTCTTTCTTGGGGTCTCATTTAAAGGTCAAAGGAAGGTTAAGTGCGCGAAGGAAGATAAAAGGACTCGCGTTAAGAGTGACGAGATAACAACATCACACCTTTATCTCCACGATACCTTGATAATATTTGTCGAGTCTCCTCCTGTTGGCGTTCTACGGATCGCCATTGGTGAAAGAGAATTCGACACCATTTTGGTGTGTTGGCGCCCATGGATCCGCACCGCTGGATTCAGAGCCTGGATTCGGGGATCTGATGAGCGTTGCGTCGATCGACTCGGCAAGAAATGAAGAACGCAATCTTTGCTCTTCTTAATTTCCTTGTCCTTGAAATTTCAAAAATATCTCAGTATCAATGAAAAGGGTTCTCGTAGTCCTTCCGCGCACTTGGCATTCGCAGCCAGCGGTGGAGCGCCCGAGAGCGATGATTGATTAATTAGCCAATCCGGTTGCGATTCCTCACGAATTTCCTCCAATCTCGCTTCTCATTTCCCTCTCTTTACTTCGAAGAAATTTCAACGCGAACAAAGCCGTTACACCCTGTTTATCCGCCAACTGATTCTTTCTACCTCACTAAACAGTTTTATGCTGCCACTTTGATAATTCAACATATATTTCGGTTGCAGCAATTCATTTATTTATTTATAATCATCCCAATAAAAGGTATCTATCTCATAAACAGTACACTATGAATTCCAGAGAAAATCCACCAGATTCGTCAAAAATTGTTATATAAGAAGACGAGTCTGAAAGGCCTTTGAGGGGAATTAGGCTGGGAGCCACTTGAGACGCGAAGAGAACAAGCGAGACTAAAACTTTTAGAAAGGTTCAGAAGAAACGAGTTTAACGATGACCTTAAGGAATTATTATTATTACCCAAACTATTTGAGTAGGTCAGACCACAAAGATAAGATAATAGAGACAGATTCCAGTACAGATAGATGCAGATACTCGTTCTTTTCTCAGACAATCAAAAACCATAATTACAAGAAACCAAATTGAATATAGAAATATCAAAGACACTTACTTTAAATCTACATCTACAAAATACCCCGCAAGTCCCAAGGTGCAGGGCAAACAAGTATTGTGTATATTGTTAGGTCACCCTCCGTAGACTAGAATAAAACCGCATGTACCATCCCAATCATTTTACCTCTACGTAAATATTAGTGTGACAATGCACTCGATAAATTTTAATCAGGCGAGAGAGAGTACTTGCAAGCAAACAGTAATCAATGAAAACATACGTATATCTAAATCATGCTGCAGAACTGTTGAAAAGATGTGTCTATCAAATACAGAAGAATGGCATGCAGGATATCAACATAATATAGTATGTGGACTACCAATTTTAATCATCTCCTACGCGATTGCTGTCATGTCTATTTTGATCTTTGATGAAAGAACGAAACTTTATATATGTTCTACTCTAAGCTTTCCTCATATTACTTTGATGATCTGGTCTACCATAGTAAGTCGGGTAATATGTAATGTGTATTTAGCATCCTCAAACAAGTAAACTGCCTAAAATTTACGCAGTAATGTTAACCTGTATTTAAGTCTACGGTCGACTAATGACTCCCATCCTAATTCTTCAAATAGTGTCGTAACACTGCTGCTTTATTCATGATAACTTTTCACAAACCTAGCTGCCCTTCTTTGCACTCGATCTAATTCCAAAACGAAGCCTACTTCATGAGGATGCCATACACTAGCAGCATACTCTAAGTGGGGCCTAACTAACATCAAATAACAAAGCTTCTTGACCATTTCATTACAATTCCCAAGTATTCTTACAATGAATCCTAACTTTTTATCAGCTATTCCGCAAACTTCAGGAATGTATTTTCCGCAGCACGTATCTATAGTTATCGTTACACCTGAGTAGTTAACCGATTCCACGTCTGAAATTTTGGTTCCCTGCATTGTATAAGTGTTCCCTGGTGAAGTATCTTTCCTCCAAAAATGTATCGAAACACGTTTATTCAAATTTAATTCTAGCGCCCATGTCTCGCACCACTTTTGAATTGCATTCAGGTCGTTAGCTATTGATTCTCCATCTTCATGACTGGATATTTCCCTAATATATATGACGGCTTCGTCACAAATAGAGGAAGTTTACTGGGAACCTGAGACCTGATATCATTAATGTATAAAAGGAAAAATAGCGGACTGATAACGCTTCCTTGCGGGACACCCGATGTTACACTTACTATATCCGATGATGCCCCGTCTATTACGGCCCTTTGCTCGCAGCCTGTTAAAAAGTATCAATTGAATCTACTACATATTTATCAATCCCGTAGCTTCCCAAATTTTAGAGCAACTTTTATGAGGGGCTCTTTCGAATGCCTCCGTAAAATCTGGAAATTAAACATCGACTTGGACGTTATTTTCTCCCAAGACCAAAATATCACGGACGAAAAGTGCCTGTTGGATCTTACAAGATCTAACCTTACATGTCAGGACACGATTAAACGTTGCGTAGACATAAGGTTTCCTCGTAGGTGCAAGTGTATGTGAATTGATAGTATACATATGTATTTGCATGCGTGTAAGTTATTACTTGTTTGCATGAATATATAAATGTCATTGTGGGTGCAGATAGGCATTATTTGTTAGCTTTTCACGTGGTTTTACCCTGTTTTCAGGTGGTGACCTAAACCCCCCGTCTCACGCCCTCGCGGCGGCTTGCGGGGTATTATTTAGATGTAGATGTGTTTCTCTTGTAATATACGCATAATTCAAGAAGGTTTCTGGCATCCTTTCCGGCAGATCAAATTCAGAAAGCCAAAAGGGTTTATTTACCCGAGGCTTTAGTAATGCCATTTCTACCTCGTCACATCCACGCAAGTTTCACATTTCAACCAGAAAAGAAGTTACTAATCGCGAATAGAAATATTCAGATGGTTTCTCTCGACGGGAAAGTATTCATTCTTCATTTAAAGTATTTTATACTGCCGAATGAACCAACAATGGAGTGAATACATCGTGTTTCAGCCAACATCCTCAGTTTACACTCCGAACGAGTGAAAGAATGACGATGTGAAGGCAGCAAGATTGATAGCGACAGAAATAACTAGAGGGAGATCCAGGAATCAGAGAGAAGGCGCTGGTAAAGAAGATATCTAAAATATGAGAAATGGAGCTCTATGGCCTCGTAAATTAAGTACTTATAAGTGAAGTATTGAAAAGCTGCTTACAAGAATAGAAAACGCGATTGATCGTCACGGTCACTATGCAGAAAAATAGCTAAATTTTCAACCTTTCCAGCGATGTTCACAAAGTCGAGAATAAATTTGATTTTTCATGAAAAAATTAGGATACCTTAATTTTCGAATCGCCCTCGTACTACAAAACGACATCGATCGCCTTGGTGACTGGGCTAAAAATAATAATAAAGGTATTAATGTTAGCAAGAGTCAGCATATACATTTTTCAGTTAAAAATAATGCAGAAAAGGATATTTAAACTCTCTTTGGAGAAAGAATCCCATGTAGCAGTCATTGCGATTATTTAGGCATTTACTTAACTAGAGATCTTGGTTGGGGAATCCAAGTAGATAATTTGACACGGAAGGCTTTTAAAGTACTGCATTGGGTAATGAGAAATTTAAAAGTAAGTGGCGTAGGCACAAAAGAGAAAGCATATAAGGTACTGGTACCTTATATGCTTTCTCTGGTATGTACTAGTACCGTATGAGGTGGGACCTATTAAAAAGATAGAAAAAGTTCAAAGAAAGGCAGCAGTACTCGGGAGGTACAAAAGACCAGATGGTGCCACGGAAACGGGAGTATTTGAGAAATAAAAGAAAAAGGAGTAGGTTAGGCGCGATGTATAGAATTGTTAAAAAAGAAGCGTGGGAAGATTTAAGGAAAGAGATGAAAAAAAACAAACTTGAAGGGAAAAAATGACCGCAGTTTTAAAATGAAAGTAAGAAGGAACAAAACAAGAAAACCAGTAAAACAAGTGAAACAAAAAATACTCTTTTTTAAACAGAACTATTGTCGAATGGAACCAGCTGCGTGGAGGTTTGTTTGAGCCCTCTCCATCCAATTTTAGGAGCCTTAAGAATAAGTGAATCAGCAGCCACTGGGTGATATACTTCACTGATCAGTGATTATTATGCTATGGTAATTATATAAATATTGCTCTGTATGTGATGCGGACGAGGTGAGAAGTTATATAGCAAAAGTGAAGGAAGTGTTAACGGTGCGTGATTTTGAGCAGAATATGAAGAGTGCGTGATTATGGACGGAGCGTTGTAGTATGGTGTCAACTTAGCCCTCGTGTAATATTAAAGGTGCCATTGGTAATCTTTAGGGGTTATTGTATATAAGAGCATTTTCTCTCATGTATGTTGTTCTTGTGCGTGTATGTATATGCATTGTAAGGGTGACCGTTGACCAGACTTGACCGTTGCCGCCGGGACAATTGCCTTATTGCAACGAGATTTACATTATAATAATAAAGATGAAGAAATCGATAGTGTATACAATCAGTTAGAGGACATTGTGGCGTGTGTTCCTGCAGAGAAACATTTGAATGTGATGGGGAATTGGAATTGGACGGTGGGCGAAGGAAGAGATGGTGATGAGGTGGGGGACCACGAGGAAAGACCGCGGGGAGAAAGCGGTTGAATTCTTTTGGAGACAAGAGGTTTTAGGTATTTGTTTTCAAGTGCCACAATTGGTATAGGCACGTATGGAAATTGAAAGTGGACTTAAATAGATTTCAGTTATACCATATAATGGTAGGGTGCAGTGTCATTAATTAGCAATGACCGGCTGGGGATTCAGACCATAATTAAGTAATTATACAGTTTTACGTCAGATTCAAAAGGATAAAACAGGAAAGACGGTTGATGAAATGCCATGAAGAAGTGTGCGCCGCAAATATTATCAATGAATATCAGCAGGCAGTTGAGATAATGAAGAATGGAGCCGAGTGCCATCAGAGAACATTAGGAATATGTTAAGAATGGTATGTCGAAAACCGCGAACGAAACTTTAGGAAGAGTACATAGGAAAATGTCCATAAAACAAGGAATGCGAAGATGACTATGAAGAGAGACGAGAGAAGGAAATGAAAACGTGTAAACATTTGAGAGTGACAGGAACACGATGACGGGCAAAGAGAGAGATTTAAATAAAAACTATTTCGTTTAGCTACCACAACAGGTGTGGATCTACACCTGGTTTTTAAACCTAGATTTCCTCAGTATTCATCCGTGCAGGAATTCAAAAAAATATTGTTAGACTTTACTAATAGTTACTTCTCTATTATGGACTATATAATTCATATATCGACTCTATAACAGGTTATACAATTGATAGTCACAGATTTAGGAAGTGTGAATGATTCGCAGTTTCCCGAATGAAGATTCAGATCAGCCTTTAGTAATAACGTTGTGTACACTCAGATTCAGTTGAACAAAATATGTGAGACGGATGACGAAATAGAGCGTGAAAAGACAAACCAGGATGAAAAGAAAGGAAACCCAGGAGTGGAGAAAAGTATTTAGAAATGAGGACAGGGAGACGTTGGTAGTTGAATAGAATGGAAACATGTAAACATGAGAAGCATACGGAAAGCCGCAAACAAGAGTAGAGGAACGGTTGATGGGAAAATGCCAAAGAAGCCATGAGTAAAGATTGGTTGGGTGGGCAGACGATAGAGGGGAAAGGAAGAATGGAAACACAAAGTTGGCGGGGGAAGTGCAAAGTGTTGAAGAATGAACAGGGGCGGGAGAAGGCGAGGGTGTGGATAGTTTACAAAGGAAATTGGTTCGCCGTACAGCAAGGAGAGAGGATTAGTTCAGCAAAGCCGCACGGTAAAGAGTAAGGAAAGAACGTTAAATCCGCGCTAACAGTCAAAGATAGATCAGGAAAATTATTAATCGTTCTAGACAAGACTCGAGGGAGTTGGAAGTACAAACAGAAATATTAGGCCAACAAGGTTAGACATAGGAAGAGAACCTGACGTAGAAGAAGATAGCTTAAGTCCAGGCATACTAGACGATGAGATAGAAAGGGCATTAAGGGAGATGAAACTAAATAAGACCGTGGGGATGGATAACATTCCTGCGGAACTACTTAATGAAGCGAGACCATGTCTCTGAAAGTTATTTTAAACTCAAAAGGCTAAAACTTGAGAATAGGCGAAAATCTGCACATACTCTCGCTTCTCTTTCACAACCAAAATAATTATTAACCCAAGTACTTATCTGATCGACTTGTCCTCATGAACGGTATGCAGAGTGACAACACCAGGGGGGAATAATATCTACTTAATACCTCGACATGACACAGTAACCCACTGCAAATCCTTCCATGTAACAGCCTGTTGACTCTGAAACCCTTTGCCGAAGAACATTCAGAATTGCTAGTCACTCAATTTATTCCAAAATAGGTACACTAGAATGATTCTACATGACGAAAACACTTCTCTATAAATCTAATCCTATGCAGATCATCTATCTCCTATCGTACGAGGGTGGTCCCAGAGGTACCCGGCCTAACCTAGAAATGGCGGTAGTTGTTTAAACATATCACCGTATTAGAAAGTACGCAATCTATGAAGCGTATCTTTCAAGTTTGAAGACGCCACGTTGTTTGGTATTTGTTTGGCAGCCATCAATAGTGAACGTTTTCAGTGAATTTGTGAAAATGGAGAAAATTAGTCATCGTTATGTGACACAATACTTTTATTTGAAAGGCCTCAGCCCAACCAATATAACAGCTGGACTGGATTCTACTCTAGGTGAGTCGCTCCTTCGTTTACAACAGCAAAATTTTGGATAGCAGAGTTTAAACGAGGCCGTACGAGCTGTCAAGACGAGCATCGCATTGGTCGGTGAAACTCCAGAAACGGTGAAGAAAATCCACTAAGTGATACTGGATGGTCGTTGACTGAAAGTGCGCGAGCTAGCAGACATGGTAGGCATTTCTAAAAGTGCGATACATCGCAAATTAACTGAAAATATGGGCAGGAGAAAGTTGTGTGCAAGATGGGTGCTCACACTCGAGCAAAACCAGGTCGTGAAGGTGTTTCAATCGAGTGTTTAGCAAAGTTTCACAGCAAAGAAGTAGAATTTTTGCGCCGTTGCATAGCCATATATGAAACATGGGTCCATTACTTCACCCCCCGAGACAAAATAACAATCAAAACAATGGATTCAATAGGGAGAACCGGCTCCAAAGAAGGGGAACCTAGTTTCATCTGCAGGCAAGGTCATGGCGTCAGTTTTTTTGGGATGCGCGTGGGATGATTTTCATTGAATATATTGAAAAAGGAAAAACTATCAATGGCGAGTAGTATTATGCGAACTTATTGCAATGTTGGGAGCGAAGAAATCAAGCAAAAGCAGGTGCATTTGGCTCAGAAGAAAGTGTTGTTTCATCAAGACAATGCACCAGCTCACACATCCGTTATTGCAATGACAAAAATTCATGAATTAATGTTTGAATTACTACCTCATGCACACAATTCACCAGATATAGAGCCCTCAGGTTATTTTCTGCTCGTGAACTTTAAAAAATAGCTCGTTGGTCAAAGATTTTCCAACCGTCAAGAAGTGATGTCGGCAGTTAATGGCTGTCTGGTGCTTTCTCGGCGTATTTGCTTCATGAAGTTTTCTCGGGACTTCCACCGGGTCAGGGGTTCCGTGTTGGCCGACGTTTCGATGCCCGACTCGTGCATCGTCCTACCCTGCCGACGCTACCCGGTGGAAGACCAGAGAAAACTTCATGAAGTTAATGGCTATTTTGAGGAGCTAGACAATTCTAATTATAAATAGGGTATCGATCTTATTGAACATCGCTGGGAAAAGTGTATAGAGCTGAAAGGAGATTGTGTTGAACATAAAATAAATTTTCCTCCTAAATGTTTGCATTTTCTGTGTGGGTCGGGTACTTCTGGGACCGCCCTTGTGCTCGTATCATTTCAATCCCAATTTACCTGCACACCATTCCCGACCATCAAATTCACCTTGCCTTAAAACATATGATATCTTATTTTATTTTATTATGCATATCTGTATATTCATATTTATTTTTTACACTACTATTGTTATGTACTTGATGAAGGGAGAAATGGAAGCAGGGGCCTTATGGTCTCAAAATCGCCCGAAAAAAGACGTTTATCTCTCTATCAATCCATCAAAGGTTTAGAAAAATGTAGGAAGAAGAGTTTTCATGGGCTTATTCGTAGCAATTGGCCGGAAGATTTCATTAGATCAGCAATCCTTCCCATCCGAAAAAAGGGAGGGCACATATATGCGAGGGTAATACCAAGTTTGATTGCCCACGCAGCTGAAGTTATTCCAGGATCGTCAACGAGAGGATTATGGTGTTAATAGTAGGTGAATAGGATAGTGGCTAAGATGGAGAGTAATGGATGATCAAAGTTGGACTCAACAAGGGGAGAGAGGTTGGCGTGATGTCATATCGGTTATGAGGTCACAAAGAGAAACATACACCGAGTACAATCAGAATGAATTTACTTGTAACGTGGATTGCGAGAAGGCAGTCGATGGAGTGAATTGCGCAAAAACAATTAATTGATTTCAAAACGGTGGACTAGATTGGAAAATTATTAAAGAGGCATAGAAAAACTGGAGAAGGGAATGAAATTCGATGAGAATCCATACAATCAGATAGATTAGCGAATGAGCAAGCTCTAAAGTAAGAAATGACTATAAAATTATATCATTCACTATCAATAATATCTTTAATGAAATTAATAATTTAACTCTCTTCGGCCCCATAAATAAACATTCTCTCTCTATAGTAACATCTATATAAAATGGTCCCGGATGCCAACTGGAACGTTGCGCGCCTATCAGTTGCCGCCAAAGCTTTGATCCGCTAGAGGCTCGAAATTTCCCAGCATTCTATCTTGATTACTCCAATCGCTTTGTCTTCCACTGAATGAATCCACTGAAAGTCACGCCGTGGAGCTGCGTATGATTAAGCACGTCATTATGAGTAATTATGATGCCGCAATCGACAGAGTGTACCACGGTGAAACGGTTGCGAAACCTAATTACTCCAGAGCTTCCCTTCGTTGCAATTGCATTGAGGGCACTGCCATTTTTATTTAGCGTCCCTCCGACCGATGGTCGTGACTCCCACTCGACAAACTAACCATCGCGTCCATTACTCATCTCGAAAGATCAAACATTTCAGACTGAATCACGGAAAATGGAATTATTCGAAAACCTTGAATGATGCGACAACGCGTTTAGATAACTGAACGAACGTTTCTTGAGGAAAATCCATACCTATGCCTAACGTAGGAACGCCAATTTGTGCCTCGTGTAGACTTTTGCACTTTGTGATTTCTTACTTTTGCGGGGCGACCAGTAAATCGCGTTCGCTATTGATGGAAACCCTGCCTCGCATTAAGAATAACTGAGGCTCAATTCACCTCGATGGACATAGCTGCACCCCCCCGTGTGAAACATCGGACAAGAGTGGCGCCGCACGCACGCCGAAAACGCCGAACATCGGACGGGAATGCCCATCGAAGGCCAACATAAACTCCCGTCTCCCGTGCGTGCGTGCGTGCCTCGCAGAATGCGTACACATACGTGACCGACGTTTATACGACTTGGTTGAATGAATACGCTCACGTGACCTTGTTGAAACGCCAAGAGGCGACAGTTTTCTACCACTGCATCTGCATAGCAGCCCGTGAGCCGCCGCAAGGGCGTGTGGCGGGGGTGTTAGGTCACCACACGTAAAAAAGTATAAAGTCGCATGCATACGCAACCAATTCATGCAAACCTTCACGCCCAAAATCGTATATATCATGCAAAAACCTTACTAACTTACATGCATGCAAATACATACATTATCAACTAACATAAAAATGCACACCTACAAGTATACCTCATGTCTACGTAACGTTTAATCTTGTCCTGACTTGTAAATTAAATACCTTCAATATTTCTACTGTGTCTTTGGTTTCTTACTATTATGATTCCTGTTTGTTGGGGAAAGGACGAGCATTTGTATCTATCTATGCCGGAGTTTAGCTCCCTTATTTTACCTTGGTTGACTTCTGAGTCGGGCGGAAGCAGGAAGTGAGCGATGCCCATTCGGGGTGCGGGGGTCAATGCCCATGAACTCAAATCAAAACACCAGAGGCGAAGGGGAACTGCGGGGAGTGGGGACTAGTGACGAGCCACTTAACGACACATCCCAAAGCACATGCAGTGACTTTAATTGCGGGATTGATAACGCTATACGCGGTGCGGAAACTTCTACATCTACATAGTACCCCGCAAAGCGTCGCAAGGGTGGGTGGCAGGGGTGTTAGGTACCCATAGAAGAGAATCAAACTACACATAAAACCTACAAACTCATGTCAATCTACACCCAAAAAGTCATATATATTCATGCAAAAACCTTAATGACTTACACCCATGCAAATACATATACGAGGGTCATCCGGAAAGTAGTACCCGTTCGTGCCGCATGAAGTGCTGACGACGCGAGTAGCCGCTGGACGAGGTCAGATAGCTTCAGTGGCTTGTCTGCCTTCTCTGAGCCAAGTTGCGTGACGCTAGCATTGCCTGTGTTGTTTCTGTGATTGTTTACAATGTTTAAAAAAATTGAGAACGCCGCCAGTTGTGAAGTGAGGGCAGTGATTAAATTCCTCAATGCAAGAAACGTTCGCCCATGTGATATTCATCGCCAATTAAAGGAGGTGTATGGAGACAATGTAATGGACGAGTCGTCTGTTCGGCGGTGGTGTCGCAACTTCAACATGGGGAGGGGGAACACACACGACGATGAGCGTTCGGAGAGACCATCTGTCATTACAGACCAACTGGTGAGCTCAGTTGACGAATTCGTGAGGAACGATCGGCGCGTCACAATTGATGACATCTGTGAGCATTTTCCCAATGTTTCTCGAACAATTGTTCATGAAATTGTTAAACACCATCTGCATTATGCAAAAATTTGTGCAAGATGGGTCCCTCGCAAGCTTACAGATGAGCACAAAACCAAGCGTATGGCTGCAGCACTGACGTTTTTGGGACGTTATTCTGATGAAGGAGACTCTTTCTTGACTCGCATAATTACTGGTGACGAAACATGGGTTTGTTATGCATCACCTGAGAGTAAACGACAGTCAATGGAGTGGCATCATGCTCATTCACCAAACAAACCAAAAAAATTCAAGACAGTTCTGTCCACCAGGAAACTCATGGCAACCATTTTCTGGGATCGACGAGGTGTATTGCTTATTGATTTTATGGCCCGTGGAGACACTATTAATGCCAATGCGTATTGTGAAACATTAAAGAAATTACGGCGGGCAATACAAAATCGGCGGCGAGGTCTATTGTCTACTGGTGTCATTCTCGTTCATGACAATGCCAGGCCTCATGCAGCTGGGATAACACAAAAACTTTTGCAGCAATTCAAATGGGAAACTTTCGACCATCCACCGTATAGCCCGGACTTGGCCCCTTCAGATTTTCATCTCTTTACAAAGCTTAAAGACTTTTTGGCAGGAAAAAGATTTGACAGCGATGAAGAACTTAAAGAAGGAGTGACCCTGTATCTCAATGAGCTGGCGGCGAAGGACTATGCAGCAGGAATACAGAAACTTGTCACACGTTATGACAAATGCCTTAATTTGCTTGGAGATTATGTTGAGAAGTAGTTTAAAGTATCCTCTTTCAAATAAAATTTTTTATGTTTGTTAATATTTACTTTTGTGTCTTTATTTCACGAACGGGTACTACTTTCCGGATGACCCTCGTACTATCAACTAACATACAAATGCACACTTACGATTATACCTTATATCTATGCAACGTCCTTACTTGTAAATCAAATGTCTTTAATATTTCTAACACGGGCTATAAGTAATAAACTTCGAATTGCGGCACGGCGGAAAAGGGAAGAATGGACGCATGCGGAATAGTGCCCGGAGATGGAGGGCAACAAGAGGAGGCAGTGCCATGGCATGATGACGGGAGATGAAGACATGTGACAGGGATAACGATCGCGCCCAAAGAGACCTCCTGCTCTCCGCGCCCCAACTCCCACGGCCCTCAGGCTTCTTCCATGGGTGCACAGGGAAGGCACGCCCCTTGTGTCAATACCATAGATGCACCTACCAACTCGCAGGAAAGACACCTGGCACAAGTCCTACCCCCCTTCTCAGGTAAGACATCATGTTACGCGAAGAATGCCGAGCGATTTGTGGAAGAAACGAGAAGGACGACATCTTTCAGAGCTTCGCCGTTGCTTCTCTCTCCGCCGATATACCCATCAAGGAAATATCGCCAGACGCCAGGCAAAGGAAGGTCTCTCCGAACCTAGCCCTGGTCTGGCGAGGTTCCACCGGAGGAAGCCTTTCTTCTCCGATAGAATGGCGATACCCATGAACACACATGGTTTTATAGAAAGTTTCGACAAAATATAATCACATATATTTCAGATATCGTCTCTCAAAATTCTTCAAAGTACATCCCTGAAGAGCGCCAACACACTTTTGCCAGAGCGGCTATTCCGCGACTCGGAGGCTCCCCCTCTGGTGGGCGGAAGGTACAAGCGTGCAAGCTTCTTTGACGACGGCACGGAGGGCCAACTGGTGGTGTTCTTTCGGCAGGATTTCACTTTTGGGAATAGGAAACATAGGTCTACTGGTGCCAAGTCGGGACTGTAAGGGAGTTGGCGAATCGTCGCGATTATGAGTTGCAGGAGGTATTCGCCAGCAGACGCACACTGCTTTTCTCGTTCGTGCGTCCAAAGAACCCCGGTGGGACAAGTTCAGCACAGATATTTCATCGCATTTCTCAATTTGCAGTGATAATAGAGTGTGCACTGTCATCATATCAATGCCGATACTATCTGCGATCATTGTGCACACTCAGCAACCGACGACGGTCTGAATTCAGCACTTCACGCAATACACGTCAGGAAATAAATTGGCACCGATACTTTTTATGCAAACCTTGTAGAGAGGAAGCTGCTTTGGGTTGTCCTCTTCCACCAGTGATTGCGACCATTTTCATGGTGGGATCGGAGCAGAAGGACAGAGGAACTTCGTCAGGGATGACTCCGCGGCGCGGACGATATGTTTGCCGCATGGCCACACAGAGAGAGAGAGACACTGAATGTCTTTCCACAGCACCTCGATCCACTACTCCATCGAATTCACCTCTGAGACGGTTTCCCGTTGCCTTCCTCAACAGTGTTTTAAAGTGAGGCCATCACTTACTGGCCACCCCACTCGGGTCAGACGCCTTTGCAGCCGCCTCACCGAGGAGCAGACGCTGCGTGGGCTACCTTTCGTCTGGCTCCTTACCTTCGACCTATCTGGCATGGGTGACCCTACTGTGTATAAGCAATCATCTTTTGTGATTATGTAGTTTCCAAGGCATACAATAATACAACCTATATTGACGTACTCATCAGTCTTTACAGAATTACTTATTTTCTATGCCATCCAATTCATCCCAAAACATTCTTCTACAGCGGACGCTTCTTTTAAAGCGCCTACCACTTCTTCCTACTTCCTACAAATATGATGCAACTATTTCAAAGTGTAAAAATCATTCACATTTACCGGGATTCGAACCCTGATCCCTTGAAATCCAGCCGAGTGCTTTGATGTTCTCCTTAGTCTTCCTATTTCTTGAGAATCTCACTACCTTTGTTTTTTGCCGATTCTAATTCCATACCGACCTCACATTCAGGAAAGGTGGCAATTCTTCCGCATCAAATTTGCGACCAAAACAAATCCAATATTACCAACCCCCTGCATGTTTTATTTAAATATATCGGCAACTCCGTTTTAAAGCGCTTTATCGGACACTTCATCCACATTTCCTCTCGGTTCCATAGTGAGAGATCAGTGTCCTTCGAGTCCTTGGCACATCAACTGACGGTTGTAGAAAGTGACTCAAAGGTGGGAGAAAATGACGTCGATTTCGCGAGCTCTCTTTGAGGGATTCACTCCCTGAAAATAAATCCTAGGTCCATCGTTTAATTTTACTTTAACCATTCATTATCTTTAAGTGCTACTCAGTATTTCTCAAGGCCTAAGCAGTTCTGGGATGTTTAGTGGAGCAGTAAACGTGCTCAGGTTGGCATTGGCATTTCGACATTTAGCACTTACATCATATTTCCACATCATGGTACCCCGATCACTTGAATGATATCCATAATAGATGGTCATATTTTGATTATTTAGACATATTAATTTCGGGGACAATACCATTCAGATTTTTACTGCAGATATTGATACTAAAAAGGTTTTTTGGATATTAATCCGAGTAACTTAAGGTGTAACGTGGATAAAATAAACTAGTGACAATGATATATAGCTTGCAATTTTGCATGCCTCCATTATTTTCCTGTTATATGTATTCTGCTTACTGGAATCTATCCTCTTAAGTTTGTTTCAGTTAAAATATCAGCTGAAGTGTCTCCCGCGTGAATTGCAGTTGCATTCGTAATAATAAACTACCAGCCATTGAAATGAGACCTCATGTGAGCTCCACTCATGTTGAAACTTACTCTATAATTGCCCGTACAATTGGCGTGAACTTAACCCGTTTTTGGAAGCGCTGGACCTGGAACGGACCACTCTACTGCTCAAATGGATCAATATAATTATTCAAATTCGCCTGCAGCGTTGATTCGAACGGAAGTAATCGAATCAAATCGCTCCATTGCGTTAAACCGAAACAAAATTACGCCAATGGGATGACGATGAAATTTACTTCATGAAAAGTGCATCGTATGTATTCTTTTCTCTAAAGAGCACTCAAACAATTTTCATTAATGTTAGGACTTCAAAACATTTAGAACACTTTTTTTAATACGGATCAAATGCACTCAGGGCACTCGCCTGTCCCAGCCTTCTGCGGACTTCGCGGTTGTATATTACATATTTTAGTATCCTGAAAGCCATCGCTAGGATGTGTCGCAGGGGGTGAACACACGCCAAACTAATTATGACCAGAATGGGACCCTGCTGCGGTCGAACAATGTTATTCTGATCTCCTATCGTGCGTGGAATTAATGACATCTTAAATCTATCTGTTCTACACTTGACCTCTCTAATTTTACTGACATAATCTCTCCTACCATGATACGATGGGGGTGGTAATACATTTTCAACATCACTGCTGAAGAGACGTCCTTCCAATTTATGCAAGAGATTCAATTTATAATTTAACCTTCACTCCATTAAATGATTCTCAACCTGGCTCCCAACTCCGTCGACCCACACACTCGTGCATTACATTATTTTTCCGAAAAAAATACTTCCTTTCGATCATTCTCACAATATCTCAGAGAAAATGACGTACACAAAGGATGGCAGTCTGAAGTTCCTGAGTCTTTCCCGGTGCTTAGCCTCGGAAAGTTAAGACGGGTGGGCACACGCAACTCCTAAATAACCCGCGAAAGGAACGCAATTAGAGAACGCAGAGCCCTCTCCAGAGCGGAGCCACGCTGAGCGTCTTGGGTGTGATTAGAGCCGAGATTGAATCTTTGACGGCGAATTAGGCGCAGAGTTTGATTTATTTTTCTCCCATGTGGTAGAAATAACAAGGCAGCAGGATTGGGAACCGAATTCACCTTCAGAGCATCACGCTCCAATGGATTTAGCCCAAGGAGCGGAGGGATGGGAAGAATTTATCATCTCGCGAAGAAATCTCTGAATTTCCCGTAGCACTTGTGCCGGCTGGAGCGCTCTGGATGCTGTGGTGCTGGGGCTGCTGATTATATCAAGGAACGTGGGATGGCCCCGGGGGGAAAAGATGTGGGCACCGACACCGACCGACTCACGCGCAGTCAACCGAGGTGCGTCAGTCGGCAATCCTTACTTCGATGAGCAAGATTGAGGGAGCGTTAAAAATAGACGGAAATCAACCTCAGATTAATGCTATCCCTCCTAAAGAGGAATATAGAAGATTATTCCGAATCCGTTACGTCCTGTAATCATTCATTGCCTAACATTCTCCGCCAGATCCGTCAAAAATTGTTACAATAAGAAGACGAGAGTGAGATGCCCTTTTTTGGAGAATAAGGGACTGGGAACCACTTGAAGAGATGCGAAGTGAACAAGCGAGACTTAGACTTCGATACAATCACAATAAAACTAGGACTGAGACTTTTGGAAAATCACAATGAAACTGGGACTGAGGCCTCAAGAAACCACACCAAAGGAATTATTACAGGCATTGTATTGCAACCCCACATTACTCGGGTAGATCAGACCACAAAGATGGGAAATGAAAGATAGATTCCTGCGCATACAGATGCAACCGCTTGTTCTTTCCCCGAACAATCAGGATTCATAAAAGTAAGGAAACAAAGGCAATATAACAATATGAAAGGCATTCAATTTACAAGTCAGGACAATATTAAATGTTGCATAGATATTAGGTAAATTCCTAGGCGTTCATGCGCATGTTAGTTGATAGTATGTGTATTTACATGTGCGTAAATTATAATGATTTTTGCATGAATATATACGCCTTTGTGGGTGTGAATTGGCATTAATTTGTGGGTTTTCTATGTGGTTTTCTTCCTTTTTACGGGTGGTGACCTAACAGCCCCCGCCACACACCTTTGAGGTGGCTTGCGTGGCACTGTGTGCATGTTGAACGAAACTGCATGGATGAAGACGTGAGCCCTAAATCTCGCACATGACATCCTTAATTTCTTCCTAAGGTAGGTTAGTTACTCAAAGAACGTATTGCTCCTTCGTCCTTTATTCTTGACAATATTGATCTTCTGGAAAAACTATTTAGCCCACGATAATGAACCGCTTTTTTCTCAACCTTGTAACCTTATTGAAAACACTACCCTACGAATCAATATTCTTGCATCTTGTATGACTTAAAATGCAATTTCAACCTTCTAATCACAGATAAGTTACACGTTCTCCCTTCAAGGGCTAAGCCTCGGAGACGAATTCAAACCTGGGCATATGCTTGTGTTTCTTTTGCTTTGTGTCCCCGCGAAGACTTTATTTGACGGCATGATCTCGGGGTACGGTGAATATCCAGGTATTCGGTATCGGTATTGGGCCAAATGTGTGAGGTTCGATCCTATTTCAATTCAAGGATAATATAGCACCAGGGCAATTAATAATACGAGCAATAGTCTCGCGGTCATAGTTGTTCATTTTATGGACCCAGTATTTAAGCACCAACACATTTCTAAACCCCAACCAGCAAGACATTGTGGCTCGCCACATTAATAAAAACCTTTTTCAAAGTTTCACCGACTTCTTCCTTTATTTCGGCAGCAGTTGCCTCTTTCTTTCCTTTCACCATCTTTGCTACCACAGCGTTCTCCCCTCTGTACCACAGTTTTCAACATTCCATTGACTCTAAATATCTCTTGAGCGATTGCTGGTGTGGTCGGACTCCAATTTGCTAAATCTCACTTATGGTAGACCTTTTGGTTCATGGTACCATCCCACGTTAAATCCGTTTGCCATATGCAGACAGGGGACAAGAGCACCACGGTAAAGGCAAGGGAGGCACACATCCAAGCTCCATCTGGGCCCGGCTCTGCTTAACTTTGGTGATCAAATGGCAAGCAGTGAGTCAAAGTGATTCGCTCGTATCTTTGACTTCCACCCTTCCTGCCTTCTAATTTCTACCAAGAGCCTTCAGAGGAACGTGCCGAGGACCTCTTCGTTTAATCTCCTCTCCGCTATATACGATGTCCCATTCCTCCCAACCTCCACACTTCAATGGTCTCCAATCTACGTTGATCCTTATGCCTCCGCGATCATGTGTCAGGGCCATGTCAACGCATCGATCCATTTTCAAAGCTTTCAGTCGTCTTTCCTTCACACTTTACTCGATACCGTTTTATCAACTCTCTCCTTTTTGCTAATGCTTCTTTTGCCAGGCGAAATTATCATCCGAATGCCATTGTTAACTTTGCAACATATTTTTAAACATCTCCTAAATTAGGGAGACCCGCTCCATTTTATATCCCCATAGCTGTAACGTTTACCTGCTTCAAGCACTATCTTAATTTAGTATGATTGATTCTCTGTCCATACCTCCGAGCAGCAAGGCTGAGTACAACCTCTTGGCTAATGACTAACCACGGCTCAATCGACCAAAAGTCTGCCTGTCTTGTTCGAAAATGGAGCCAAAGGAAACCTTTTAAATAGTTGCAATATGGACCATGGATTAACATATCCTGTCGCAACCAAACCAGTGGAGCTGATTTATTAATTTTGCTGAAAACAATTTTGCGGACACTTCCCCTCCCCCGTTTTTACAGGATCTTATGAGGAACCCCTATTTATATCCGCTCTTTCGATTCATTACTTCCATTTAGCCTATTTAAATTACATCATGCTTATTTTGGTCCGTTCATTTCAAAATTTGTTGTCCTCGGAGTAACTCAATGGAATTTAGATAACATATTGAAATGAAACGAAATTATTTAATTTGTAATTCTACACACCCTCTTTAGAGCCACGACCCAGGTTTCGACGTTGACCGGTTTTCGTCCCTGATCATGACGGTCGACGTCGATCCCTGTGTCGTGTTTATTTAAATAAAGTGTGTGGAATTACAAAGTAAATAACTTCATTTCATTTGAATATTTTCATTTCAGGTTTTATTTTCCTATGAAAGCAAATTAACTATTTTAAGCTGTATCACGCGTCACGCATAACGCCCGGGTAAATTAATCCTGTTCGTTCTACCACATGTTCAGAGTTACAGGTTTAATCTTTCTTACTCTGGCAGTGCATCTTTTCCTTCGCTTGCGTTTCCGGTTTCATCTTAACCTTGACGCTTAGTGCCGTTCTTAGTTCATTCCAGTTCCTCTTCAAAAGGCACTTCATCGCTTCTGCCGGGCACTCTCCGCGTGCAACATTTCATCGCTTCGATACGCCCGTCCGATTTCCTCAGCCTGCGCACCACTGTGCCCCGAGGGTACATTTTCAAAAGGTATCTCTGAATGTGGGCATCCGCCGCGGCAGCCGAAGAAAGGGGAGGCTATAGAGGGGGCAGTGCCTTACCCTGGCCCACCCTTCCGTTGCCCAAGAGGTATCACTCGGCGTCCGAATCCGGGGCCCACAAGTTGGTACTCTCCGTCTGCTACCCACTAGGCTGCTACCGACTAGGCTACCGTGTCAACCTCTTGTAAAACATCCGCGGCAATGGCGTATATTCCGTCTTTTCGTATTATCTCCTCTTCCATACATCTTCAACGAAGAATATATCCCCTCCTTCATCTAATTATTCTTCCAATCCCAAATTGAGGTTCAATTGAAATACTGTCTCTTCATTCCGTCGAATAATATCCCCGTAATTTTAGATTCCTATAGAAGTCGGCTAATTTTTCGTATATCTTCATATTTTTCATTTTTTTGTTATGGGTATTACGCTATTGAGCGAATTACAGGAACTTTTGTAACTCTTATTTTTCCAATTCCTTGCCGATTAGTCAGTAAGAACAGTGTCATACAAGTCTCATTTCCGTAATGTCATTAATCTCAATTCCTATCTTATCTCGACGACTCCCGCCCCCCCTCTTGCGAGTACGACCGCGGAAGCAATTTCGGCAGTGGATACAGATTTTCTTTTATCGGTGGTGGTACATACTTCTTAGAGTACGTGATAGTACTCTTGCATGCATTCCATTGTCCTTAGGTGGAGAAACATTACGCTGTACCCTTACCTTACCATATACGTATTCCCTTTATCTCCATCTGCGATATAAATTACTCCAATGAGCTCTGCGGTTTGTTGGAGTCTGTTCGCAGATAAGCCTCTCTCTGCTTCTTTCAATTCCTATTCTTTCTGCTCATCTTGTCTCCATCCATAAAATATTGAATATTTATACAGAAATCGACTATGTAGAAAAAACTCGCGGTCCGATATATATATATATATATATATATACATATATATATATATATATACATATATATATACATATATATACATATATACACATATATATACATATATACATACATATATACATATATACATACATATATACATATATACATATATATATACATATATACATATATATATACATATATACATATATATATACATATATACATATATATATACATATATACATATATATATACATATATACATATATATACATATATACATATATACATATATATATATACATATATACATATATATACATATATACATATATATATACATATATGTATATATATATATACATATATACATATATATACATATATGTATATATATGTTTATATATACATATATATTTCAATGAGGGGATCGAGATGGTGCGGGGGCTAACGTACTGGCTTCCCACCCTGAGGGCGCGGGTTCAAATCCCGGTGGTGTTGAATATTTTTCAGAGGTTTCTCGATCCCTACTTGAGGTGCTTTGTGGAGGGCACTTTGAGTGAGTACGCCGTCCGTCGGATGGGACGTTAAACTGCGGACCCCTTGGCGCCTTTCGTAAAGAGTAGGCTAATGCCGACGCCGGGTTTCTCTCCACCCTTCATCCTTTCCTGTCCATCCCCTATGGCGCAAATGACCTTAGCTGTCGGTCGCCTCCCCTCAAAACTACTACCATATTTCAATGAAAAGTGAAAATACCTCAATTCGCTAGGTAAATTTCCTTCCTTCCACGCTTCCTTATTTTCTTGTGTCCTCCGACATATTTGCGCAACCCAACATTCTAATCTATAGCAAGCCCTTCTTCATCTCCGTACTAGATAATTTATCCTTATATGACCCCATCATATCCTTCCTCCCTTCATGCCGTCCTATATCCAAATCCTATTCCTGCCCTTTCCTCGTTTTCCCAACATTCTCCCCTCTCTCACAGTTTTCACCATTCCACTTCCAGTCAATATGCTTCTCATCCATTTTTTCCATCTCCAACCTCATTATCATTTCTCCCAACAAACGCCTCTCCTCGCCCACCATACCACCAACCACTTTCGTTTGTTTCCCATTTCTCTCCACTTTACCTTCTGCATACCCACATTTCGAAAACCTCAAATCTACGCCTCCTCCCATCCTGCTTCAGTGACAATATTTCCGCTGCGTACATAACTACTCTCCATATTAAAGTTTTGACGAAAAACTTCTTCCTCACTAAACTATCCTGTCATTAATTTTTCCTCTCTATATTGCCCATCATTTAAATCATGGGAATGATAATTGAGGTGGTTTCCCGTTGACTTCCTCAATAGTGTTTTTAACGTGACACCATCACTTACTGGCCGCCCCACTGGGGTCAGACGCCATTGCAGCCGCCTCACTTAGGAACAGACGCTGCGTGGACTACCTTTCGTCTGGCTCCTAACCTTCGACCTATCTGGAATGGGTAACCCTACCAGGAGCAATTATTATTACTCACGCCAGCATAGCTCTAGGGGTCATCGGAACGCACCAGCCCTTCCACCACGTCAAGGTTGTAATCTATTGGAGGGAGGAAAATGTTGTTTTTGAACAATCTCAAAGCTAAAGTTAAAGACTTTCACTTAAAGGGAAGTCAATCTCTCCGTTGATTAATCTCTTTTGTGCCGGATCGTGTTTCTTTGCCATTTGGTTGTATTTCATACAAAGGGAATATTCATTAAATCTAAATAACCACTTTAAAGTTGAGGAAATGTTTTGAAAAAGGCTTTTCAGACCAAGCACAATGAATGAATTAGTTGACTTAACAAGTTATGAAACTCTCGTCTCTAGATTTGCGAGTTACTGCGAGGAGAAATAAATTCCAGAATAACATTGTGATAAGGTTTAATCCGGGGAGGGAGGGTGGGTTCCCGAAAGAAAGTAATTTCGGCAGATTATCACGGAGAGACAAGTTCCTTTCAGGAGGAATTATATTAAAGGGCATCAGGATATGTGATTAACACGCCTCCCGCCCGACCAATTAAGAGCGCGGTCTGTCTGTCTTTTGTCTCCGGGGAGACCCTCCATCCGAGAGAGCGGTCGCACGTCCCACCGGCTGGGGGGACGTGCGACCGCTCTCTCGTGCGACCGCTGATTTGCGGCCCATGTTTACGAGTGGTGGAA
>NW_027287538.1:2019998-2021463 GCF_022747635.1 Hetaerina americana
AACTTTGCATAAATTTTTCGCATCTGTAATTGCTCCCTAATAATCTCGTGCACTATTGTTTTAGGCAAATTACACTGCTCTGCTATCATCCGAACACTAAGACGACGATCAGAGTTAAGTACATCGCGAACTTTTCGCACATTTTCGTCGGTGAGTGTCGTTGATGGGCGTCCAGGCCGTGGCTCGTCGTCGACCTCTTCTCTGCCCTCCACGAACATCTTGTGCCACCGAAAGATCATGTTTCTGGACATGGCTGACTCCCCGTAAGCCTGGTTAATCATACCGACAGTTTCGGTAGACGATTTCCCAAGCTTTACCGCAAATTTGATGGAATAACGCTGCTCCAAAAACTTCGGCATCGCGTTCCGTGACGTGGGTCGAGCGTGGAGGTTCGCGTTAACAGAGCTCCTCACTACACCACAGCTCAGAGCCGGCTGCCTTTTTCAGCGTCGCTTGCCAACATACCCCCCTCCAATCGCAGCCCGTCAGAGCGGTGCTGGGCGCGCCTGGAGCGGCGGTAAAAGATCAGTACACTTATTTTCCGGACGAACCCTGTATATAAAAACACGGACGTAGATTTGTAGAATATAGAGACACAAAGAAAGGACACTCACAATATGTTATTTGACGTTTCGACTTCTCTTCTGCTTCTCCGTTTCGGTGATTGAAATCCTTCCCAAATCTGCTAGTATAATAGAGGTGAGTACCCGTGAGATGGCGCATATCTGGGTGGCCCAATCATTCAAACCGCCCGGGCTGAACCAAGCCCACTGAATGCATCATATGGCTGCCTACATATCTCCCACCCCCTTGTTCATTTCCTATTGGTCCCTTACCTCTCCTTCCCCCACCTCTCCCCCGCACACGTCCTCTCCGCTCTTCCCCGAGAACGCCATTCTGAAGACGACAGCCGTGCTGTCGAAACGTCAAATAACATATTAGGAGTATCCTTTCTTTGTGTCTCTATATTCTACAAATCTACATCCGTGTTTATATATAAATATATATATACACACACACACACACACATATATATATATATATATATATATATATATATATATATATATATATATATATATATATATATATATTTATATATATTTATATATATATATATATATATATATATATATATATATATATATATGTGTGTGTGTGTGTGTGTGTGTGTGTGTATATATATGTGTGTGTGTGTATATATATATATTTATATATATATAAATATATATATGTGTATATATATATATAAATATATATATATGTATGTACCATATATATATTTGTAACTATATATATATGTACTTTACCATTCTTTTCTTTTCCTTTTCTATTATATTTTTCCTACTTTTCATATTTCCTCTTATTATTATTATTGTTGCTATTATGCACCTGAAGAAGGTTCTTTATGGTCTCAATTTCGCCCGAATAAAGACTTTTGTCCATTTCCCATCATGGACCCTGT
>NW_027287538.1:2021563-2114063 GCF_022747635.1 Hetaerina americana
CCATTGTGTCCCTTCTCCTTTCCATCCCTCCCCGTTCCGACCCTCCATCCACCGCTCGCACCCATCCGCAATCCGACACGGCTTGCGGATGGGTCGGCCATTCCCTATTTATGGTGATGTTAGGAGTGTTGGTGCTGATAATTAACCCTTGCCTCCTGCAGAACTCAACTGCTTTCTCCCCGCGGTCATTCCTCGGGCCTCAACCGTAGTCCCCCGACCTCATCACTATCTCTCCCTTCGCCTACCGTTGCATTCCAATCCCCCATCACTATCAAATGTTTCCCTGCAGGAACACACGCAATTATGTCCTCTAACTGATCGTATATCCTATCGACATCTTTCTCCGTATGGTTTCTTGGTGGCGTACATACCTGAATAATAACCAAGTTCGTCGGTTCTGCTTTTATCTCTACTAGTAATATTCTATCCGTTGCTTGTTATATGTTGAATACGCTTCTTCCTACCTCTTCATTTAATACCATGGCAACCACTCGTTGGCTCTCATCCCCGCCACTGTTTATTATTCTATAATTATCACCCCAGTAATCCCCCCTATCTTTCCATCTCACCTCGCAGAGACTTAAAACCACAAAGCATAGACCTAAATATTTCTCTTACTATCTCTCGCTTAATATTCTCTAATTTTCCGATTCTCAACATCAACCTTACATTCCAAGTCCCTATTTTAATATGTTGGGCCTCATTTCGTCTTCTTCACTCCTTCTACCATCGAATCCGGGTGGCAAGGATTTCGTGAGCTGGCCTCCGTGGAAGTTCGACCTCTTCCGCCGCCACGCACGGCCCAGTGTGCCGAGTCTCATAGTTGCGTATATGGCCCAGGAGTTCATTCTGCGATCATCATTATTTCGAGGGGAAATTAACCGCGGCGGTTACGCGTCACTCTGCAGAGTTTCAAGGTGGCACTATCACTGTGATGGCCACGGAGGTGAGTGCGCATTTGCAGTTATTTCACTGAGGAACAGACGACAAGTAGACTATCGCTCGTCTGATTCTTAACCTTTGAACTATCTGACATCGCTGACCTCACTAGCAGCGATTATTCCTTCTCCCACTACCCCTAGGGGTCCCCAGAGCTCATACCTCATTCCACCCCATCAAGATTGTGGACAGCCTAGAGGGTTAGAGACTTGTAATTGCTTTATATCTGCTGAAATTCCGGTCACCTAAATACATTTCATAGGGTATTATATGTCAAGTTCTTTGCCCATCGCCTAAAAATTAGAGGTTTTGCTTATTGACGTAATTTATCACAAAATAGGGCTCAAAGAAAGAACAGCTCTAGGATACTATACGATTAAACAGTGAGCTTTGTGGCAATTTTGTGGGGTTACGGAAGAAGTTTTCAATTGCACTGCATCATTGCCAGAGAGAATGTGTTGATGCTTGGAGAAACGGGGTCTTGAAGGTGTGCACTAGGGTCTAAATCGAGGTCTATTGGTCAAGGGCGCATGGGCCACCGGGATTGCGTTGAGGAGAAGGGACGAGTGCGATTAAAATGAAAATACCTGCTCGGAAGCAAGGAAAATGCATTTGATAATATCCGTAGCCTCGAATCAAACTGCGTCGACCAG
Organism: Hetaerina americana; assembly: GCF_022747635.1. Lineage (NCBI taxonomy): Eukaryota > Metazoa > Arthropoda > Insecta > Odonata > Calopterygidae > Hetaerina > Hetaerina americana. Next base: position 2,023,156 of record NW_027287538.1, read on the forward strand.
AGCGAATTGTTGGTCACAGTGTGAAATGCATGGGTGCCAACTGATGGAGATGATTGTAACCAATCGTACACATAAGAAATTTATGAAACAAAACTGTATATTGCTTTCCATTATAATTGTCATGTAATTAAATATGTACAACAAAGGAATTTTTCATGACAGAATATTGGGGATTGAATTCTGTGATTTTGTTGTACCTATGTGAAATTCAAAGGTTTATTGAATCCAATCAATATGCAATTGCCATAAACGACATCCGATTGTTAAATGAGCGAAAGGCCTAGCGTGCGGCCAATTCGCTATTCCATCGCCTCCTAGCCCATGGCGCCTACCTCTGCTCATTCCCTACCCATGATTCATTCTCACTAGCATTGAAAAAGGGCTCTTCATTAGGACTTTATTAATTTGATTAAACTTCCTAGATGAAGAAGTTGAATGAGGCATCATTCGATTTCAATTGCGCAGGGCTACTTTGATTAATGTCGCTTTTCTGGAGCTGGAGTATGGAAGTATACGCTTATTTAAACACTCACAAAGAGTTTTATAAGTCATATTTTCTTCATTTTCGTTAAAACAAGAGTTATACACATTGAAGCTAAGTAAGCATTTTAATATTTTAGTTTTATACGATCAATTATCATGGTTATCAAATTATATAAGCTGACTCATCGGCTTTCATACCGTTAACGTCAACCGACCGCATGTTCTAAAATGGTCGCTATGTTAAAATACACTGAATATCCTCCCCATACGAAAATTAAACAAGCCGAAGTATTTCGTACGTAATTATCGTTTTCACCGCCTAGTGAGTTGTATTAGATTATCTGCTGCCAGATTAAAACACCAGAGTAATTACCTCCCAGAAGTTTAGTTACGTAAAGTTAAAACGCTGGAATAATTGTAACCATAGTAAAAGAGAAAATGAGAATCAGATTAGTGAGCTGGCTGATGTGCCGGCTTCCCACCCCGAGGGCCCCGGGTTCGAATCCCAAAAAGTGATAGAAGCACAAACGCTAGTCTGCGCCGCACACGAGAGTGTGAAATCACGACTAGGTTCGTCTCCACCTCGCTCGACGGTCCAGATGTCGTCGACCCGCACAGCCTCCCGATTGATAACTGCAACAATGATTTTCTCATTTTCAGCAATGCGTGTCCTGCTGCGATCAGCCCTATTGCAACGACTCCGTGCCCAGCAACAGCACCAGTGCAGTATTCCACAGGTCATCCGCGAGCGCCCTGATGGCGGTCCCCCGCTGGTGGCAGTGGGCCGCGGCGTGGTGGACAGCTGCCGCCCTGATACTGGCACTCCAAGTCTCAATTTGCGGCGGACCGTCATGACTAGTCAACCACACCTTCACCCCCGCCACTACTGCCCATTCTGTTAAACTTTGGGAATCGTTTCCGAGTTATTTCTATTTAAAGCTTTACGTATTTATGACCGAATGAATAAACTTTCGATCATGCTCGTTTCTAAATGGGTATCCAAGAGGGAAGGACGTGACGAAGGAAGAGGCGTACCTGTAAAACATCAACGCTGCACTGCGAATCGCCGAAGGGGGACGCGCTCTCATTTCCTTTCTAGTCAATGACGTGGAGTCTCGCTTGCCGACTGCGCCAATGGCGCACACACGTCCAGATCCGTGCCGTGATGACACTCTAAGTGCATTGCTGCTGGCGCGTTTGTTTCGCGTGTGCACGTGCCAGGGAGTGGATAACGTTTTCATGACAATGCGCAATTTCCTGTGAAACTGATCCCAGGGAACCAGCTGCCTCCAGTTGTTTCCAAGCCCTCGAGTGACCTCCGATGGCAGCCGTCTTCCTCCGGCACACCCACCCAAAACCAGGTCTCCCACCCCCTTTGCCACCTCCGGACGCCATCTAAATGCAGTGAAATGAATCCATCAGGCTACGGTCATTAGTTGGAAGGGAAAATACAATTCATATGAAGTGCAGCAATAGAACGATTTGAACGATTGCAACTGTCGTTTGCCAAGAAAGATATCTGACGAGCATCGTCTCTAAGGCAGCATCCCCTGATAGCGCTAGCGAGCAAAAACGCACAGAAACACATATAAATGAAACTCACCCGGATTCATTTCCTTCTTTCCCCAGAGCAAGGTGGTTTGGCCACAGAAAACTCGGAATACGTGTCAGTTTCATTTGTATGTGTTTCTCTGTGTTTTTGTTCGCTAGATTTATCTCGCTTCCCTGCTTAACTCACACTTATTCCGATTTTTCGTTGGCAATACCACCTTTCTCAAGAGAGAGAAGGAAAGGTGACATCGCCACCGAAAATTCGGAATAGGTGTGAGTTTTTTTGTGTGTGCCTGTGTTTTTGCTCGCCACTGCTATCTTGGTGTACATCTTAATTCATATCCATGAGACTTTCGCAAAAGGGTATAGCGTTGAAATACTGACGGGAGGGCCCGGGTTCGACTCCCGGGCAACCCTCTCTGGGCACCCTCACCTCCTCCCAAGCTGTGTGATTTTTCGGATACCATATGATCTTCCCGGGAAACCATAACTGGCAGAAGGAAAGGAACTTGCCCCCATTATTACCCTGCTAATGTGTAAATTTCACACGCCGTCGGGTTTAGTACTGGGTGAACTCTATCATCACCTACCAAACCAACCTTAGGGTGGATTACTGTGTTTGTGATATATATATATGTAAGTTTATGTGAGTGCTAAAATAAAAAAATTATGAACTTATTAAACTAGAAAAGTTTCAGCTAACCAAATGTACCCTGTATGTATTACACCCCCTCATTTATTCTAGTATATGAATGATAATTGGCGTCCTGAGTAACATAATTGTGTAACATTAAAAATATTTTTGGCTCTGAAATTTACTAGCGTTCCTTATCATGGACAATAAAAACATATCCTTAAATGTTTTGAAATTTTTCTGCATTTTTCTCGCACAACGTTCCATGTGATTTCAGATTTCTTTACGAAATAGCATTCTAATCATCAAAGAAGACATGCATGCCTCCCTTGTCCACGTAATGGAGACGCTGTCCAGGCAAAAGGGCGAGCTAGAACAAAAGTGTTAGACTATGAAAAGATAGGGGAAGAAATTTGCAAAGAGGAAATGATGATAATCAGTCATTGAATAAACTCGTCCTGGAGTTACTCTAAGTATTTTCAGAAGGAAAAACTAATTTACGAGCGAGTCTCCGGCTCTACACACACCTACTTATTTTGTTATTTTCCCAACTTCGGTTCAAATGACGGCTATTTTAGTGGAATATCTTTGCAAACAGGAAATACCTATGAGTGACAGAAATACTAGAAGGGTAGTATGACTCCATACAAATTAAAAGCAAGGAAGGCAAAAACCTTTGGATATACGTACAGAGGGCTTCAGGCATGACTGGTGGCACCAAAGGAGGAACCATCGAGAGCGCAGGGCATGAGGGAAGCAGGAAGTCCACCAATGTCTACTTTGAGAATGGCTTGCTCTTATGTAGGTTTCAGAATATTAATTTGGTTCTGTGTTAGGTGGGGCTTAGAACAATATTAGAGAATGTGAATAGAAACCATTTAAACCCTAAATTTTCAGATACAGTCGTACAACTCTTTACAACAATAGATTGAAGTACACCTTCCTCCTTACAGTACAGTACTCCTCCGAGATGCTGAAATCAATGCGTTGATACAGGAGGGTGCTCTCATGAAGAATTTAACAATTTTTATTGTGATCTGCAATATTTTTTTCCCAGATTTATTCTACTTGCTTTTGATACAGACCATATAAATGACATCCCTATTATGAACAAATCACATTCACTCTTATTTCACGTGAAATATAAAAGATGGTGTCTTAAAACACACTGTCATGTGACTAAGCGGTTCACAGGATTCGTACGTCCACATGTCGGTTGACTATTTGTGTGATTTCATCAATGCCGTAGCAGGTAAACGGCTGATGCCAATGCGATAGGTTCAGGCCGCCGTCGGGCATTGCAGTGAGCATCCAATTCTCGTCTACTTATCCGTAATATCATACAGAGGCGACACGTGTCCTTTGGCGGCAGTGGGGAGGGCACGGGCGCATTATTTAAACACCATCGCATTTTCTGCTTCACTTCCGCGCCGCCACGAAGGCACCTTGAAGGCACGCTTAAGCTTGCAAACTTGACTCTTATGCATTCCGCGAATTTCCAAAGGAATTGAATTGGTCACAAATCTTCTCCGTAGAAGAATGGAAATGATATTTTTTAAATACGTCTCAATGCATTAAAAAAATAATATTTACAACCAAAAATATTGGGCAAAAATATTTCGCTTGCCCAAATTAAATATAAATAACTGAGTACATCAAATTTCAATTCGTAATTGTACTAGCAAATTGAAAAGACTGAAAAGGAATAAGCACGTGACTTGAAAGTGAACCTTTACGTGGTCATTTCCCGTATATTTTTATGCATTTATTATTTCACTTCATTGAGCATATGATACAAATAGTATTGTGAGTCCATTCAACGGGTTGAGCAAATATTGCATTTGATGTTTTTCTTTCGTCGAAAAATAATACCAATATTTAAAAAAAAGGTTAGGATTATATTCTGGTGAGTTGATCCTATCCAGCACAGTGAAACGTGATACGGGGTTGCATTTTCTGTCAATCTCTTTTCAAAAGAGAAATTATGTCCATCTCTCAACTCACCATAATATAATTTATTCACCACAGTGAAAAGAGTTACGGGGTTGGATTTCCTGTCACTTTTTTCCAAAGAAAAATACCCTAGTATTAAAAACAAATTACGAAATAATTTGGTGAATCATCCTCTAGACACGAGGTGGGAAATTTTCAGGACACATTTGCGGTATGTAAGAAAAAACTTGTTATGCTTTAAAGGAATAACTCGCTACAAAAGCCTGGAAGAAATGTTGCTTTGACACGAATTAAAAAAAAAAGAGCGTGTTGAAGACTTGAAATTACGCGGAAAACGAGGGTGCTGAAGTTTTCGCGGGAAAAGTCATCCGTTAGTACATTTCAGCGGTGAAGCGTGCGTTCTTCACGGCCTTCAGAGCAACCTTGTTCCCTCCGGAGGTCGTCGGAAGTGAGAGGGAGGGGTTTCCTTGGCAGAGGGAGGGGCGGAAACACGGCGATGCGGCCCCGCCACGGAAGAAGTGTCGAAAACGCATTCCTTCGGGGGCGTGTGTATGGGGTTTGAGAGGGGGTGGTATGGGAGAGAGGGGAAGGAAGGGGCTTTCGCATTATCGCGAGGTGGGGAGAGGGGTGGTCATTGCGCCCAAAGGAAGGGAGTAAACCCGGGGAGATACGAACGGCCAGAGCCAATGCCTGGACCCCCTCTTCATGAGCACTCCCTTGAAACGTAAACCCGAGGCTCAGGTAAAATGGCGATGGTGCCATTTTATTAAGAATTTGGCTGAGGCATTTATTAAGAATTTGACTGAGGGATTTTCGTCCGTAAAAAATACGAGGGGGCATTTAAAAAAATAATCCATATCTACTCTTTACTTATCGAAATTAATCAATAGCATCGGTTTTTTTTATTGCTCCGAAGGATTTCTGAAAAATACAAGAGCAATATCCTCAATCCCTTTTGAATATAACAAGGATTAACGCCTTGTCTTGTAGTTAGTCTTTATATTATTTTCATGTTAAATGCAATTACTGGGTTTTTGGATCTGTAATTCTGGAAATTATAAATGCCTTAGTCGATTTTATTTGATGATGAAAACCGTATATTGGCTGCAATTGACTGCAAAAAAAGGGCTCACTTGCCTTCAGAGATTAGGTTAATGCTCCCGTAGTCAGATAAATTTAGAGCGCCTTGCTCCACGTAAATATTTTGGGAGCATCTGCACCGCCGATATTTATGTTTTTATGTCTATATAATTCAAACTTATATTAATAATATTCAGAAATAAATGTCATACCGGCAATAAGATATTCATGACTCTATTGCTATTAATGGTATCACAACGGTTAGGAAAGGTTTCCGATGGGCACAGTGTAAATAATTGCACAGAAATACATTTCTTTTACCCTCCCATCAAAACATCCTACTCAACATCAAGTCCATCTTCATCTCCGTGTACTTTCTTCCTCCCTTCATCCAGTTCAACATCCCTATCCCTGCCCCTTCCTCATCATTCTCCCCTCTATTATAATCTTCAACATCCCATTATTGCCTATCAATACGCCCTTCATCCATTTTCCCTGCCTCCCTAGGATTTCTCCCAACAATCCCCTCTCTTCCCCCAATTCCTCATTTCTTTTCCTTTCGGTCAATTTAACCATCTCCACACCTTCATTTCAAAAGCCTCCAATTTACCTCTATCCTCCTACTTCAGTGACTACGTTTCCGCGCCGTACATAGCTACCCTCCATATCAAAGTTTTAACGAGTCTTTTGTTAACATTTTTACTCAACGTCCCAGTTATCAGTTCTATTTTCCTTGTAAAAGAGTCTTTTTCTATCGCAATTCTTCTCCTTACATCCCTTCTACTTTGAGTATTTGGGTCAAAATACTTCCGAGATGTGTATCCTTTATACCTTATCTAAAATATGTTTCATTTACATTTCTTCTAATCCCATACCTATCGCACTGATCTTCAAAATTGAAAAAAAACATCTCAGCGAAAGTTTAAAAAAAACTCACGAAAAAGAGCAATGTCTTTGTGCTAGTTTCCCTTAAAAGTCATAATTTGCGTGCCAATACTTCGGCGAATTGCCCGATGCTATTATTCCATGAAAGGCTTCTAAAACACAAGAGCATCGCCTCAGTCAACAGGCCGAGGGTTGGGTCGTTTGATAAGTGAGGAGGGCGAAGACCCTTCCTAAGCCCTTCGTAGGACACGCACCGGGGAAATGAGGGGATTCCTCGTCTCGACTGCGGTTCCCAGCAAGGTCTCGGGGCCAGGGAATCTCACAACTTGCGGGGTTAGCAGCGTGGGTTCAGGACTCCTTAATAAATTGCCTCGCGGATTTGAGTTCGGGGCCCTGCGGTCTGCAACCGAGTCCGGTACATACGGAACCCAATCCTCCATTCCCCGCATGCAAGCTCCTAACTGCACCCATATTTATAATTTGATGGAAATAATAGACGTTTCCGCTATGTAACAATATATGAGTGGCCACTGATACATAGTTGTCTCAACAATTCATTTTAGTTATGATTCGAACTAATTCTGCGACAATTGAATTGATTTAAAATCCTTTAATTTACAATGTTTCCTACGATCACGTGTATCACGATGGACAAATCTTCCCGGTGCATCAAAGTCTCACTTCACCAATGGATTATGATCAATTGATTTCATTTCACCGGATTAGTTTTCCCAATATTTAATCAAGTACGAGAAAATTACGACTAATCATATCGCCATGCAATGCGATACCCCCACAGGGAAATACTTCCTCTCAACCTTTCTTTTATTTATTTAATTGATTGCAATTGCTGCCATATTTAGGGATGAAAGGATTTACATGATTAAACTCCAACTTTGTTTAGAAATAAAAATTAATTCAGAAAACATTCTCCAAACCATTATCTTCCAAGTTTATGTTGGCAAGGAATCACCATTGAATTAAAGCGGAATGTTGTCCCCAGTTGGAGTATACTTATATACGATCGCATTATCGTAATTCATTCGTGGTACTTGAGATGAAAAATCAACTAATTGAAAGAACATTTAGGTGACTGGATTCAGTTTTGACGTCGCTAATGGCGACTTGCAAACAATTATTAGGAACAAAATCCCACCATTGTATTTTTTAGAAAAAACTAAATCTGTCAGCATGCAATCCATGTAAAATTGTTATTTTGTCATGAGATCATGGCCTTGGAGAATGCGCAATTTATTGTTTCCAGATGGTCTTGGTGAGAAACGTAATAAGTTTTTTTATAAATTCCAAAGAAACTGCGGGAGATGCCGCAACAGTAACTTTTAACGGAGTCATCCGCTAATGTGCATTTCAATGCAACAATTTCAGAGCGTAAAAATCATTCGCCTTGACTGGGACTCGAACCCAGATCCCTCAATATCCGGTCGAGTGCTTTAGCCACTTAAGCTACCTACTGTTGCATTGAAATGCACATTAGCGGATGACTCCGTTAAAAGTTACTGTTGCGGCATCTCCCGCAGTTTCTTTGGAATTTGTCAAAGGGAAAACACCATACGTGTTTAAAGTTGGCTTTAACCTCGTGGACAGTGGCGCCTCGCGCACGACTACGAATACATGTGACATTGTATGTACGGTATTTCGTCATAACATCTAGTTCCTTTAAAAGCCCCAAAAATTTCAGAGTTTAAGAGGACGCCTCGGTAGCTTAAGTGGCTAAAGCACTCGACCGGATATTGAGGGATCTGGGTTCGAGTCCCAGTCAAGGCGAATGATTTTTACGCTCTGAAATTGTTGCATTGAAGTTTTTTTATAATCGCAGTGGAGTGTGTGTGAGGTAGCGATGCATTAATGCATTCATGGACGAGTTGGCGGTTGCTTAGGACAATGTCGAGCAAAGAAAACAGGCGATTATCGAGCTAATGCCAAAACATTAATGAACCGCTATGGTTATAATTACTTATATGAAACGATTACCCAAAGCGATAGAGTAGTTTATAATTAATATGGTATTTTTAGAAAAGTAATGAAAGGATTAAAAATTGTAATCAAAAAAATATAAAAATCGATTCTTTCAAAACTGCCCGTAAGATGGAGTATCGAACCAAATAAAGTAAATGGTTCCTCGTGACATGTCCTTGGTGAAAACGGGAAAATACAGAAATGCATTGGAAGTTGGAAGGTTGTACTACGTCTTTTTCCCTTGTGCTTACCGAGAGTGCTTCAGTCCCCACTGGGTGCATATCAATTGCCTGACTCTATCAATCAAATCTTGGGAGACATTCCGGAAACCACCTTTGATGATCTCATTTTTCCCTTCTTCCCCAAAAGACGCGAAAACAACTGGGGGGGTGGGCGATCACTCGGGAGAGTTCCAGCTTCTGAAAATGAATCAGCACGGAAAACCAATAACCACCAATTTCCTTGCTGGCTGGTGATCTCACATCTTCTTGCCAATCGTCATCAAGGCGACTTCCAGGGGCGGTGGAGTGAACTCAGGGGTGAGAGAATGGATTTTCAGGCAAAAGAGTAATTGGTGAGGCGGGAACAACAGACAGCACATCATTTTTCGCAATCATGCATGTATATTACACTGCCCTACCTGTTGGCCACAGCCTTAGTGTAGTGGAAAGGCTTGCGGGTTCCGATGATCCCTAGAGCTGTGCTGGCGCCAGCAAAGATATTTGCTCCCGCTAGGAAACGAGAAAACTGAACCGAAGAACTTGGTGATTGAGCATGGAAAACATGCCACCAAATAATCACGTGGAGGAAAAAGTCGATTCGATCAGTTGGAGGAGCTTTGGAGAATTGGAATACGGCATGGCAGGAGAAAAAAGAAATGGCAGTGAGTTATGGGCTACGGCATAGGAACGAGGAATCAATGCTGGGGAAGGAAATGAATTTACAGGGAAAATGAAAGAATGTAGGGATTAATCATCACTAACTCTTGATTTAGACACCAGAAAAGGCATAGGTACGCATGGAAAATGCCGGGGGATCCAGGAGAAGACCAAATAGACTAAAATATGTTTCGGATCGGACATAAGATCACACTTTAGTAATGACCGAGTGCAGCGTTCGACTTGAAAAGAGGGAAGACGGTCCAGGAAATGGAGCGTGGAGTCATTGACCGGATCGACAAGGAGTAGAAGGAGGCTGTGGAGAAAATCATGACTGATGGAAAGATGAGATGTAGGAGAGAGTAGAGTAGTGCTGAGGAGAAGTAGGAACATATTAAAGAGCGGTGTATCGACATCCGCAAAAGAAACTAGAGTAAATAAGAAAAGGACAAGAAAACCATGGATTACGGACGAGATGATTAGAAAGATAGTCGAGGGAAGAAAATGGAAGAATATGAACACAGATTTAGGCAGAAGGAAATACAAAACAACAATGACAGAGAGGCAAAACAAATGAGTGAATGAAGCGCGGTGGAAGACACAGCAAGCGGATATGGAAAATTTACTGCGTAAGGGTGAAATTGGTGCAGTGCAAAAGAAGATTAAAGCAGCATCGGGAAGCAAGAGGGGCAGAGTTGTTGCAGGAAATCAAAGGTTAGTCAGGAAAAATATTATAAGCAGCAGGAAGGATTCAAGAGCAATGGAAGGGATATACATACATGCACACACATATATATATGTAAATATATAGATATGTATACATTGAATCACGGATCTTTGGTTTCAGCGGGCCGATTCTCTAACCACTTGAGCTATCGAGGAAACGTAATTTACACTGAAATCTGCTTTGGTGGATTTATGCAACCAAGTGCCCCGATTCTTTGGCCAAGAGATGGCGTTAGGGAGCGGACGGGATGAAGTATGCGGAGGTGAAGAGGGGTTTGTTGTAGTTTCCGACTCCAGGTTTATCGTTTTTTGTTTGGAGGGGCGAGTAAATGTTTATTTTGCAAAATTGAATGACCAGTGTCCCTGCAAATCCTACCTTAACTAGTAGAATACCAAAAAATTACTCATACGATTTGTTTTCATTCGGAAGCTTAAGTTCGTAATGATCATGTTTTCAGTGGATTAAAGGTTTGTTTTCTTCGTTCAACGCTTTTTATTATTTCAAACCAATTACTTACGTGTGTGCCAGGTATTTTGCCTCTTTCAATTCAGAAATAGATCCTTCGAGGCGGTTTCAAATGATCGACACGTTTTCAGGGCGAGGGTTAGCTAAAGCGAAACATTGCCTCCCATTAACTTTTTCTTTCGATTGTGGCCCAAATGCTTGTGCATTGATATCATCTTCCACGATTTACGGTGACATTCTTTTGCTGCAAAACTCTGAGCGATCGTGAACCCACCACTCCGATGAAGCGTTGATATGTTAGTATTTGATATACTGCGCATGGAATAGTCCGTGGCGATCGTCACATTTGAATTAATCTCCACTATTCGGCCCCGCTGGCGGCTGGCAAACGTTCTCGGCTGTCAACCTACAGCTCCTGTGTTCGATTCCTGCGGGTTTTCCTCTTACTAGGGCTCGGAGATTTGTGATTATGTCCAATGTTATTCACTATTTAATTACTGAAAGTCAGATACGTAGACCAATATTGGCTGTCTTCGGATCAATGCTAAATAATGAATAGGTGATTTCAGGGCAGAGAAAACGCTTTCTCTAGTCAATCGAGAATGCCTCTTTTCCCCACATTCCCATTCAATTAGATCATGCCTGTATTTGTATGCACATGTAGTGCTCCTAATCTTATTTCTACACCTCAGAGCGTTGTGTCTTGTAATATTTTTTGGGCCTTTGTGGCACTCAAACCTCTTCTAATGTCGTGGATTACATTCTTTCTTCCACCCCAACAGCATGTTGGCGTGGAAGAAAGAAACAGCTTAGCAAGCAGTTGGAGCACATCACGATGACCTTTTTCTGCATCCTATTGCAGGGTTTGGAAATTCGTAGCGCTTCCAAATTTGCTTATTGCTTCAATTTGACTTTCTACTTGCCTACTTTCGTTCCTGGACACACTAGCTCCACGTTTATAGCGTTCTCTAATGGTTCTCAAATATCTACGTATATTTTTCCCTTTTGCATCATTCTCTGTTACCTTCTCCCATTTTATTAATTGGCTCATTTTCATATTTTCTCTTTTTCGGTCTGCACTTAATGTTTGCACTTATTCTCTCAATCTTTGAAGTATGTCCTTCTTTATTAGGTTCTCTTTTATAGACTTCCGTGTTTCTTGTTTCTTTCTCCTACGAGTAATGCCTTCTGACAGTTTTCATCAAACAAGCTGGCTCTTTTTTGGTCCCTTTGAAATATTTTTTGTTAGAACTTTCTTAAGAGTTGTTTTAATTATCCCCAAACGATTTTCCACGGGTTAGTCCAGCTTAATTTCGAGGGTTACCTATTGGATTATTTCTGGCTCCCAATTCTTTTTAATTTCCGGAATTTTTAGTTTCTTTGTATGTAACTTTTCTGCTGTCTCTAAAATTTGTTCTTCAGGACTATTCTGCATTTGAACCTGATCTGCACTAAGCAATAAACTGACCCACAGCAAGTACGTCCTCATATCTTGGCGTCCACTCGTATTATAGAACTAGCTGCTCTTCTGTCCTCCAGAACATGGTCTTTTGGGTTGGTCACAAATGATTCGTATTAAAAGTATTGGGAAAATTTTCGGGAAAATATATTCATTTTGAATATTGCTACGATGCCTCTTGAAATTCTTCCATTTAGTGCATCCATTCTCAGGCGCCGACGTACACTTTTGCCGGAGTGGCTTTTTCACGACTCGAAGGCTCCCTGGAAGGCGGCAGGTCTGTACGGGTACAAGGGTGCAAGTTTCTTTGACGGCACTTAGGCTGGTCCCATGGTGGTGTCCTTTGAGTGAGGATTTCACTTTAAAGGGAATAGGGAGTAGGGTCTGCTGGTGGCAAGTCGGGACTGTAAGGGGGTTGGGGAATCGTCACGGTGCCCCAAGGGAAGGGAAGTATATCTGTATCTATCGATCGTTGACTGTTAATGGGGATTTGTTTGGGAGGGGAATAACCCCTGTGGGAAGCACTGGGCGTGAAAGAGAGGTGGACCTAGGAGGGGGGGAGGATTTGGAGGGAAATAAAATTTCGTTGGCAAATTCAACCTTGCAACGGACACATTCTAAGCACAGTGTGTGCAATTACAAAGTCCACAATTTTATTTCAATGTGTTTTGTAAATTCCATAAAGTTACGCCGGAGGAACAAATTTCGCCGCTGATTATTCTAGAAGTGTCATGTTCGGGTAAAAATTATTCTGGTGTGCATTCAACCCCTGCCACACACCCTAGCGGTGGCTTCAAGGGGACAAAAATAAATAAAAATGAGGAATTAATACAATGCATATCCCGGCAGTCACAGACGGATATTAAATGTGGATATCAGGCAAATATGTGAATATTGAAGAGTATTCATATTATTTGTGTGCGCTTTACACGATATTGGGGACTCACATACGTAAAGTCTGCGGTCAAGCATATAAAAAATTGGGATTCATTAGACGCATTGTCGGATAAAGTGACTCGAAGGTCAAGGAACGTTGTTACCACGCTCTTGTAAGGCCTTATTTAGAATACGCATGTAGCGTGTGGGATCCGAGTGAAAAAGGTCTCATTCGGGAAATTGAGAAGGTTCAACGCCGGGCACCCCGTTTTGTAAAACATTCTTACGATAAAACGCAAAGCGTCACCGAAATGCTCATGGATTTGGGGTGGGAATCATTAGAAGAGAGACGATTCAATGCAAGATTGAAATTATTAAATAAATTCAGATCCGCATGTTTCACCCCCGAGGTCTCGCAAATTATTCGTACTCCTACATACATTGGTCGCTCGGATCATGCATATAAAATTCGGGAAATAGATGCCAGGACTAGCCGACTCAAGGACTACTTCTTCCCACGGACAATACGGGATAGCAACTGCAGGGTTATAGATAGCAAAAATTCCACTTGCCACCCTCAGCGTCTAAAAAATAATTAGTTCTACTTAAATGCATGCTCTTCTACTAACCTTATGTGTTTTGTTATAATAACCTATTCTTTCCGAATGACTTCATTCGTGTTCTGTTCATCTGTTTTTAAGTTTCCCTTTCAGTCCCTCGTCCCTCTCCGTGGGGGGAAATTCCTGTTACCTGCAACATTGGGTCGCATTCCCTGCCTTTTACAGACTCTTTGGGGGTGGAGTGTTTCGTGGTGCATTTTCATGTGGTGTTTCAATTTCTTGCTTGTTGTGTCCTGGCTTCCGTGTTGTAGGATGGCTTTCGTGCTGCATCCTGGGGTGCAGTTTTTTAGTTGTTTTGCGGTATATGTGTTTGCATGAGTATTGGATGAAGGGATTTTTGTACGAGTGTGTGCGCTGCTGTGGTTTTAATTTTCCGTGTTGTTTTTTTGCATGTGGTATTTTTCCTTTTAACGGTTGGTGACCTAACACCCCCCGCCACACGCCCTTGCGGCGGCTTGCGGGGTATTATGTAGATGTAGATGTAAATGATATTGCAGAGGCCCTTGAGTGTACAGGCACATTCTAAACTTTTATTTTTGTAGTTCTCAAAATTGGGTCCATCATTCCTTTCGTGAAGAAGCCACCTCCTTGGGTAATAAGGGCAGAAGGCGTGGAATATTGATTCATAAAAAGCAATAAATAGGGTAATCGATATAGTTTTTTTATTTAAACTAAGTTGAAACAGCTGAATTACCTTACCTCCTGAGTAATAAAAATAGTATATCTAAATTTTTATCGTTAAAATGCATAAATAGTAGTACAAAGAACTTAATAAAGTGAATAATACTGAGGTACTTTCTAAAAAGAGAGTAGGAAATGCATAATTTATCGAGGAATTCAAATAATTACGCTTTGTGAACAATGCTAGAATTGAACACGATAAAAGCACAGTGCATCCATATAAAGAGTTACATATACGACGCTGAGTGATTTTGGCAGTGGAAACTCTCTCCCCCAATGGAATATGTACGAGTTCATTAAAAGGCCCCTCTTCCACTTTCTCTCTCTCTCCGCGAAAAGATATGACGACGCCGTCACGAGCCACCGCAAGACGAGTAATACTGAGCCAAGTGCAATTTTGGTAGGCGCACTAAATCGCGGCCACGAGTCGCAAAACTTGTCGGCGACTTCCCAAGACCACTAGCGCCAGGCCAGAGACGACGTCTCAGGAGTATAAATTTCTGGGGCACGACTTTGGTATGCTGAAGTGGATGGGGGGGCCCAGCGGGACTAGAGGCTGTTGCCCCACTTAACTCGGCCCTCTGTGCGCGGCCCTGCTGCCCGGGCCGCGGAGCACTCAACTCGGCGGACTTCTAACTTACCCGAGATTAATCTTTTAATTTGGTGCAAGTTGGCTCTGAGGCGGATGCTCTTCAGTGTTATTTACCAAGACAGGTTGAAAAAAATGTTGCCTCTAAGGTGATTGCAGAGATGAGAAGGTCCGCGAAAATCATTGCACCCGCCTATTGCAAAGTGATTGTGTTTATGTGATTCGATTTATACGTGTAAAAGAGTCATCAGCTTCACCCAAATTCATCGGAGGTTGTGCCCAGTTTAAAAACAAACAGCAATGAGTGCAGGAAAGGTTAGACAATGGTTAAGAGACTTCCCAAGTGTGTATGATGAAGAGCGGAGTGGCAAGCCCAGGGCATCCAGACAACGATGTACCCGTCGTTCAACAAGTGGACCAAGAACTGCAACCTCATCGACGATTGGTGCTCTCTGGCTGATGAATTTCCTCTCGCTGGACGTACCTCCTCGTATTTACACGATTGCCACGGAAAAGTGCGGATATCACGAATTGTGTGCAAGGCGGGTGTCGACAGTGCTGATCGACCGAGCAGCACGAAGAGTAAAGAATGTCGAGTGGACGAGAGTGTTTGGACCGCCATTGCAAAGACGGGCCTTGCACCTTGCGCGTGCATTTCCTCTTCGCTAGTGTTGGAAACAGAGTGACTCGGTGGACAACGGTTTGAAGACGTCAAGAAACCAATCATTGTCAACTGGTTCAATTCCCAGGCTGCGGACCACTGCGCTGAAGAATTAAAGAAGCTTACGAAAAGTGTTTAGAAATTAACGGTGATTGTGTTGAAAAGTGAAGTATGTTTGTAAGAAACCAAATCGTGCTATAAAAACTTTTCTCTTTGGAATACATTTTATCAATGATCATACAGGCCGTAATCATCGAATATACCCTTTATAATATTCATTTAAATCAAAAATGTAATTTCGGAAATATAGATCAAGTATTTCAGATATTGAACAGATTCAGGCGAGATTTAGTGGAAGTTCGTCGTTGTGAGAAAAGATTTGGTGCTTGTACCTGATGATGATTCGATGAGTTGAAACGCGTTGTACGTTACAAATAAATCTGTTGAAAAGCGCAAATTTGTTCTCATAATTATTTTGTTCTCAAAATGGATTAGAATATAGATGAAACTAAAAAAAATAAATTGGAGAGAAAGAAAAAAGAAAGAATGGATTGAGGACAAGACGAGACATTATGTATTGAAAGATATGACAATAGTGAACGAGAAGTTAGAATGGTAAAGTTAAGAATAAAATATTCATTTTGGACGGAATGGAAGAGAATGAAAACTTTGTCCCTGGAAAAGTCCTTAAGGTTCTTTGGCTCGCGTCTGAGGTCTCCTTGGCTGCACCTTAATATTGGCTCCACACACGAGTGCACGTGTGCCCTGTCTTGAAAGCCCCAGATTAGCTATTACAAAGGTGGCGTCTCTTCAAATTTTTGCGAAATGCAATACAAAGAATATATTTTAACGAGCTAAATACAGGCAAATGTTAATAAAAAGGAAAACCAAAATATATGCCGTATGCGTAATTAGAATATGCAGAACACTGACAATGTTCGGGTACACCGGTTTACATTGGTTATATTCTAATTGACGTATGAATAGGAAGATATGTAAAAATACAAAGAATGAAGTATTCCAAATATGAATGAACGAATAACTTATTTTTACATCCATTCCCGGTGGAGAAGTACATTCTGTTGCAGGCACGATAAGCAACAAAAAAGTATTCATAGGATTCCGATAATTCTCAACAGAAATATATCGCATCTGGGTTATGGAAGTATTGCTGCATGGACGGCCAGTCTGCATCTCGCCCGAATAAAGCCAAATTATTGTTATTATTATCTGCGACAGTGTATATGTCAATGGCACGGCATCTTTCTACTTGCCGGGCCGATGCTCTTGCGGGGACTTCATCACATTTCCACCGTCATACTTGGATCAATATTTGATTAACCTACATACATTATAAACAAAAACTGACAATGGTCTTACACTCTATTTGTTTTGCTTTGACAGTCTACATGTGTATGTCAAAAATATTTACAATCGACGGCTGTTTAGCTGATGCGGCCTGAATCATGAATGAAAATCATTGTCGGGGACAGCAGGATTGAGTCACAACTCAGGTGAAGGACCCTGGCCCGTCTCTTGCCCTCATTTGCCGCTGCCTCCCCGGCGCTTAAATCCCTCTCCGGGGATACTCTCGTGAGCGACGACCACCTCCGCGGAGCCGAACGAGCGGCCGCCCGAGATGACTCAACCGGCGACACGACTGAGGGCGGCCGGAGGATCGATCGGAGGCCCCGCCCGCAGGCGACACCAAGGAGACGCCCACTGCCCTGCCCTCACCAAATCCCGTTTCACATCGCTGGCGCTCCCGACCCAACTCAACAGATTTCACTGCTAAGAGAGTTAATTGAAAACGCGTATACCACAATCATCGCGAAGGTCGGTTTGGTTGTTGATGATACAGAACGCCCATTACTAAGCCCGACGGCGTGTGAACATCAAGGTAGGAGAGCCAGTCCCGAGAATATAAGCCGGGCCCTCCAGACAGGAGTCCCACTCTCTATCCACTGGACTACCGCGACCCACACACACCTGTGTGTGTGTATATATGTATATATATATATATATATATATATATATATATATATTATTTATTATTATTATGAGGTAATCTACCGGTTAAGGTAGGTTTTTGGATGGACATAATTACTAAATTAATAATTTGTAACCCCATAATCGCGTGTGTTCCTGCAGGGAAATATTTGATAGTGATGGGGGATTGGAATGCGACTGTAGGCGAAGGAAGAGATGGTGACGAGGTCGGGGACTACGGTTTAGGCACGAGGAATGACCGCGGGGAGAAAGCAGTTGAGTTCCGCAGGAGACAGGGGTTATTCATCACCAACACTTGGTTTAGACACCACAAAAGACGCAGGTATGCATGGAAAATGCAAGGGGACTCAGAGATGCATCAGCTAGATTATATTCTAGTTAGACACAGGTTTAGGAACAGTGTGATAAATTCGCACAGCTTCCCATTTGCGGATGCGGACTCTGACCACAATTAAGTTGTTATGATATGTAGCGACCGGTTGAAAAAGGCAAATAAGGGGCGGCGGGTTAGAAAATGGAATGTAGAAGCATTAAATGGATTGAAAAGGAAGGAGTACCAGCAGGTGGTATAAAAAATCATGGAAGATGATTAAGAGCTGAGTAACATCGGAGTACTATGGAAGACGCAGTGCGAGGATATGGAAAGTCTGCAGAGGAAGGGTGAAATGGGTGCGCTGTACGGCAAAGTTAAATCTTTGTCGGGAAGTAAGAAAGGGAGATCAACGATAGCAGTTAGAAATAAGGCCGGTAAGGTAATAGTTGACGCAGGAAAGATCCAACAGAGATGGAAGGAGTATATATAAGAACTGTATGGTGAAGATCCTAGACCAACAAAGTTAGACATAGAAAAGGAGCATGACGTAGAGGAAGATAGTTTAGGCCCAGGCATACTAGACAATGGGATAGAAAGGGCATTAAGGAAGATGAAACTAAATAAGGCCGTGGGGGTGGATAACTTTCCCGCGGAACTTTTAAAAGGCTTAGGAAAATGTGGGAGGAAGAGGCTATATGCGCTGATTCGTAGTATCTATTAGGAAGGAATCTAGCCGGAAGACATTGTGAGATCAGTTTTAGTTCCTATTCCGAAAAAGGTTAAGTCTACATCATGTGAGGACTGCAGGACAATTAGTTTCATATCCCTCGCAGCTAAAGTTGTTCTCCGTATCTTAAACAAATGGATAGAAAGTAGGAAAAATGATTACTTAGGGGATGATTAGTTTGGGTTTAGGAAGGGGAGAGGTACGCGTGATGCCATTGCAGTAATGAGATTATTAATCGAGAGGAATATTGAACACAACCAGGAGGTATTAGCCTGTTTCGTAGATTTTGAAAAAGCTTTTGATAGAGTGAATTGGGAAACACTAATGAGTATATTGCAGAAAATGGGAATAGATTGGAGAGAAAGGAGGCTTATCCGCAACCTGTAAAAGTCTCTGTCTGCTCAAGTGGGGGTGGGGAACGGGGAGTCCGGATGGACAGTGTTAGGAAGAGGTATGAGGCAGGGTTGCACATTATCAATGTTGTTGTTCAACCTGTATGCAGAGGAAATGATTAAAGAAGTATGGAAAGAACTGAGAGGAGTGAGGAGAAATCCTGCAGAGACAGGAATAGTGGCTGAAGGGGGTATTGACCGGCAGTGGGATGTTGAAGACTGTAATAGAGGGTAGAATGTTAGGCAAACGAGGAAAGGGAAGGAACAGGATAGGGATGTTTAATGGAATGAAGGGAGGAAGAAAGTCCTCAGAGATAAAGAGGGACCTTATGTCGAGTAGGATGCTGGATTTTCGTTTTGTTATGATTCGCAAAATGTTTTAATTAGTAGCAGTGACCGTCTTCTATTTCTTTTTATGTTCAATCCTTTATTCTTCCAATGAAGACGGAGCTTAATTCCGTGAAATTATTAAGAAATAACGTGTGAGTGATCTTTTTATGTGATCTTATATTGTTTGTTGCTGTCAAAGATTTTTATTCAGCACTTCCGTGTTTCTTTGACGAACGAATCATATGTATATAAAAAAAATATATATACATATATATGATTACACATATATGTGTGTGTATACATATATATATATATATATATATATTTACACACATACATACGAGGGTCATCCGGAAAGTAGTACCCGTTCGTGCCGCATTAAGTGCTGACGACGCGAGTAGCCGCTGGACGAGGTCAGATAGCTTCAGTGGCTTGTCTGCCTTCTCTGAGCCAAGTTGCGTGACGCTAGCATTGCCTGTGTTGTTTCTGTGATTGTTTACAATGTTTAAAAAAATTGAGAACGCCGCCAGTTGTGAAGTGAGGGCAGTGATTAAATTCCTCAATGCAAGAAACGTTCGCCCATGTGATATTCATCGCCAATTAAAGGAGGTGTATGGAGACAATGTAATGGACGAGTCGTCTGTTCGGCGGTGGTGTCGCAACTTCAACATGGGGAGGGGGAACACACACGACGATGAGCGTTCGGAGAGACCGTCTGTCATTACAGACCAACTGGTGAGCTCAGTTGACGAATTCGTGAGGAACGATCGGCGCGTCACAATTGATGACATCTGTGAGCATTTTCCCAATGTTTCTCGAACAATTGTTCATGAAATTGTTAAACACCATCTGCATTATGCAAAAATTTGTGCAAGATGGGTCCCTCGCGTATCTCAATGAGCTGGCGGCGAAGGACTATGCAGCAGGAATACAGAAACTTGTCACACGTTATGACAAATGCCTTAATTTGCTTGGAGATTATGTTGAGAAGTAGTTTAAAGTATCCTCTTTCAAATAAAATTTTTTATGTTTGTTAATATTTACTTTTGTGTCTTTATTTCACGAACGGGTACTACTTTCCGGATGACCCTCGTATATAAGATTACACATATATGTGTGTGTGTGTATATATATATATATATATATATATATATATATATATATATATATATATATATATATATATACACATACATCACTTATGTGATAGTATCACTAGTGGACATAGACAAAAACACGGAAACGCACAAAAAAGAAAAGAAATTCACTAGTTAAATTTTCGGTGGTCCAAGTCACCTTTCTCAAGGAAGGGACGCAAAGACTGTTTATTGCTTTCGGTTACTCTCGCCCCATGACTTTGATTACATAGTAGCCGCACACGGCCATAATTTTTAGAAATACTTCCTTCCTCTGAGTGGAGTATGAATGAGGGGTGAAATGCATAGGTACTGGGACCGCCTGCGGTGGCTGCCCGGAAGGTAGGGGGCGGTTTCAGCTGCTTGTCTCCCACGGGCGGAGGGGAAATTAATGGCGTGCCGCGGGAGTGGTATCATCCCTGCGGAGGTGCTCGCCCGCACCAGCAAGGGGGCAGGAGTGCGGGGGCTGAGCAGCTCACCCTGAGTCACGCACCTGGCCGTTCCCAGCCTTTGGACCTCATCGAGCGCATCCCTCGGAGGCGGTCGGACTCCTCTCTGCCTCATCTCACGCACTCCAAGCGCACTCACCGCCACCCCCAAGGCTCGTCATGTTCGGGTGCTAGACCTAGTCGCGGAAACGTTGGTCGGAGGAAGGAATCGTCCCCTGCCTCCCTGGGCCACCGGAGACCCTTTGTTTGCTGTGATTTTGGCCGATGGCAATATCCATCAGCTGTGATTCATCTGTACGTCTCATATGAGGTTGAATCATCTCACGAGCGTTTGAACGCCCTCCCGGACTCGCAGCCGCACCGCTATTGAATTATAAATGGTCATTCTACGTGCAATTGACAAGAAAAGTCCTGGAAAAATCCCGGTAGACGAAGGAGGCATCCAGGTGGCACTGTATTCCTCCCCACTTGAGTGCTGGCACCCTTTAGTTCGCTAGTCTGCCATGTGGGGCGCCCTACTCCGTCCCTCGCAGGGACTAGAGCATGCATAGGCGTGCTAGGCTGATGGCACCCTGGTTCATTTCTCAAGGTCACTATCAAACTTCCTCGGCTGCTTCCACAAACACCCAACTCTCTCCCATTAGTTGTAAGCTACGTAGGTAACTTGTGGCTTAATCAGTCATGTCATTTGCAAAATAGCAGATAGTTGGCAACCGGATACAGTTGCTTGGATCGGGCGCGAGGAGCCATGATTGAGATTACTCTGGGATGTCGTCCAACCTTATTCCAAAAGCCTGAAGATGGAAAATAAATTACTTGGTTGTCCCTAATAATCCAGTATTGTCAACTTTGTAGTTATGTCTGTGTTTAAATTATGCAGCATTCTCAAGGTGGGTCCTAACTAACGTGAAATAACAAAGCTCCTTGACCCTCCAATTACAAGCCCAAGTATTCTTCTTATGAATCCTAACTTTTTATTAGCAATTCTGCGATATTCACGAATGTATTTTCCCCAGGATATATCCGCAGTTATCATTACATTTAAGTATTTTACCGATTTCACGTGTGCAATGTTGGTTCACTGTATAGTGTAAGTGTTTTCTGTTGAAGTACTTCTCCAAATATTTATCGAAAGATATTTATTCAAATTTAATTATAGCCCTCATGTCTCGCACCACTTTTGAATTGCATTAAGGTCGTTAGCTATTGATAATCTTCATAACTGGATATTTCCCTAATATATATGACGGCATCGTCAGCAGATAAGGAAGTTTATTCAAAACGTGAAATCCGATTTCATTAATATATAAAAAGAACCATAGTGGACCGATAACACTTCCTTGTGGGACACGCAATGTTACACTTACCGTGTCCGATGATACCTGTCTATTACGACCCTTTGCTCGATGCCTGATAAAAAGTTATCAATCCAATCTATTACAGATATATCGACTCCGTAGCTTCCTAACTTTTAGAGCAACTTTTTATAAGGGACTTTGTCGAATATCTTTTTAAAATCTAAAAATAAAACATCGACCTGAACGTTATTATCTCCTGAAACCAAAAGATCATTAAAAAATAGTGCCAGTTGTGTCTTTCAAGATCTGCCCTTTTGGAAGCCACGATGGGTAATAGCAAGTAACGAGATATCGCATGATGGAACTTACAATTATTTGCTCTCAAAAGTTTGCATGAGATGGATGCGAGAGAGATGGGTCGGCACTATCATCACCTACTAAACCGACCTTCGGGTTGATTACAACGATTACTGTGCATAAATGTATATATATATATATATATATATATATATATATATATATATATATATATATATATATATATATATATGTCAGGGTCACTATAATTCCAGTTTACCAATCTATTTAAGATTTTTCCAGTCTTTCACTGATATACGCCCGAAAATCGATTCGCCGTCAAAAGGATTTAATGGGATGAACTTTTGCCAATTTGACCTTAAGCATAAGGTACGAGGCATACTGGTTCAACTGGTGTAACAGCAGATGGTACAGTGTTAAAGAAATACATGATGCAGAAGATAAATTTCTTGTCAAATGCTTAGCTATGCTTAAGAAAAAATCTAATCAATAAGTCCCCACTCTCCAAATCACCAAGCGTAATTCAATGCGTCAAGTTGGACGCCTTCAACGCTCTCAGAAGTCTTACACAAGAGTCTCCAATCTCTTAAGTTGGTGGCATCTTATGTCAATGGGAAGTCCATTGATTAGTCATTATGGTAAAAATGGTCTAATGGGAAATATAAGTTTCTTAGGAACCATTTCTTATTAAACGAGATCGCTCGACGAAGCTGCAGAGTATTCGCAACTCATATAACAAAAAAGAAAAGAGTTTAGTTAAATAATTTTAGAAAATACTGGCATAATTCACTCAATATTTTTCCTTAACCAGGCAAGGTATTGGAAATTAATCTCATTAACAAGGCATTGATAGAAAGGACTTCTAAGTCTAATAAACCTACCCGAGGAGGCTCGTAAAAAATTTTGAAGAATTTTTTTCCTCGTGATCACTCCGGTGACCACCCTTCACATCTAAGAAGGTTCCTATGGGAACCGAGATCACGAATACGTCATCCGAGCCCCTTAACAATAGGTCACTAGGTATCTTTGAAACTGGTTTCGCGGATAAGATGGCGAGAAAGGTTTCCAGTGTGACTCCACCTCCAGTCCATCCACCGTCCCCTTCCCCGGCCCCAGCACCTCCTCCTAGCCGGGAGCCCCGATGGGTAACGCGCGCGGCCCCGCGGGGGCGGGCCCCACCCCCTGCCTCCGTGGCCACGAGCGGCGGGAGACTCCGGGGGGTTATTGCGCAGGTCACGAATCAAAGGGGAAGGGTGCAATCCTGGTGAGATAGAAATCGATCCTGGAGGAAAGGAGGCCGCCATCCCACCCAAACCACGAATCCCACCACCCACCCCCTGTCTATCCCTTAGGCAAACCTCCTCCCCTATTCTGGTGCTGGAGGTAGGGGGGAGGCACCTCTGATCTCCCACCCATTAGAAGAGCCATGCAGGAGCCACAAAAGCTATTAGCGGTCACCCACCGTGTCCCTCCCAGCACTGCTGCACTCGAACACTTACCACACCCTTAGAGAGGAATATACATAAACACACACGCACATGGGAGTACGCTGATTAACTCGCGTTGACATAGCACTAGAAAACGTCCCCATGCTTCCGCTTCTCAAAATATGCTGGATAAATGCAGCGA
Organism: Hetaerina americana; assembly: GCF_022747635.1. Classification (NCBI taxonomy): domain Eukaryota; kingdom Metazoa; phylum Arthropoda; class Insecta; order Odonata; family Calopterygidae; genus Hetaerina; species Hetaerina americana. The sequence goes on from NW_027287538.1 coordinate 2,047,277, forward strand.
CCTCAACATGAACATGCGTGTTGAGGAGAAATGCTACTTCGACGTGCCACCAGGAGTGCTTCTGAAGGTCATCTTGTTTGTGGTCAACAAGCATGTGGGCATTAGTTTTGAACCTAGCCAATATAAATTATATATATATATATATATATATATATATATATATATATATATATATATATCCCTCCCCGGACTACAACCTTGACGTGGTGGAAGGGCCTGTGCGTTCCGATGACCCCTAGAGCTGTGCTGGCGGGAGTAATAATAATTGCTCCTGGTAGGGTCACCCATGCCAGATAGGTCGAAGGTTAGGAGCCAGACGAAAGGTAGTCAACGCAGAGTCTGTTCCTCAGTGAGGCGGCTGCAATGGCGTCTGACTCCAGTGGGGCGGCCAATGAGTGATGGTGTCACGTTAAAAACACTATTGAGGAAGGCAACGGGAAACCACCTCAATTACCATTCCCCAAAATATATATGATGGTCACTTAAGAGATTTAGAGTCCTGCCAACTACGGGGCTCGACCCAATAAGCCGTGTGTCGTGCCCGGCAGCGGGGGGGGGGGGGGGCAAGGCTTCCGCAGTCGTCATCCCACGAAACCCTTGCAAGAGAAAACCGGCAGCAGCAGGACCAAAGGCGCAGATGAAGGAGACCACATTAGTTAGAATAGGAACTTGGAATGTTAGGACAATGATGAGGACAGGGAAACTGGAGAATATTAAGCGAGGGATGGAAAGGAGAAATATAGATATTTTAGGTCTATGCGAGGTGAGATGGAAGGATAGCGGGGAGCACTGGAGTGATCAGTATAGAGAAATATACAGCGGCGGGGACGAGGGACAACGAGGGGTTGCCATAGTATTAAATAAAGAAGTAGGAAGAAGCGTAGTACAAATAGAGCAGGTAACGGATGGAATACTACTAGTAGAGATAAAAGTAGAACCGACGAACTTGGTTATTAATCAGGTATACATGCAACCGAGCAACCGAAAGGAAGAAGAGGTCGACAGGATATACTATCAGTTAGAGGACATAATCACGTGTGTTCCTGCAGGGAAACATTTGATAGTAATGGGGGATTGGAATGCGACTGTAGGCGAAGGAAGAGATGGTGACGAGGTCGGGGACTACGGTATAGGCACGAGGAATGACCGCGGGGAGAAAGCAGTTGAGTTCCGCAGGAGACAGGGGTTAGTCATCACCAACACTTGGTTTAGACACCACAAAATACGCAGGTATAAATGGAAAATGCCAGGTGACTCAGAAAGGTATCAGCTAGATTATATTCTGGTTAGACAAAATTCAGGCAAAATAGTTGCATGAGTATTGGATGGAGGGAGTTTTGCATGAGTGTGTGCGCTGCTGGGGTGTAATTTTCCGTGTTGTTTTTTGCATGTGGTATTTTTCGTTTTTACGGTTGGTGACCTAACACCCCCCGCCACACGCCTTTGCGGCGGCTTGCGGGGTATTATGTAGATGTAGATGTAGATGTAGTCATCACCAACACTTGGTTTAGACAGCACAAAAGACGCAGGTATACATGGAAAATGCCAGGTGACTGAGAAAGGTATCAGCTATATTATATCCTGGTTAGACACGGGTTTAGGAACAGTGTGTTAAATTCACACAGCTTCCTGGGAGCGGATGCGGACTCTGACCACAATTTAGTTGTTATGAAATGTAGCGTCCGTTTCAAAAAGATAAGGCAGAGGCGGCGAGTTATAAAATGGAATGTAGAAGCATTAAAAGGTTTGAAAAGAAAGGAGTATCAACAGGCGGTAGAGGAAATCATGGAGAATGGTGAACAGCTAAGTACTATCGAAGAAAAATGGGAAAGTTTCAAGAAAGGGTTGTCTAAAGCTGCAAAAGTCACTATTGGAACCGTTAACGCTATTAGGAATATGAAACCATGGATCACGGATGAGATGATTACAAAGATGGAAGAGCGGAGAAAATGGAAAAATGTAAATACAGAAATAGGCAAAATGAAGTACAAAGAATTAAACGACAATTTGAGGCGGGCAACAAATAAAGCAAAAGAAGCATGGTGGAAGACGCAGTGCGAGGATATGGAAAGTCTGCAGAGGAAGGGTGAAATCGGTGCGCTGTACAGCAAAGTTAAATCGTTATCGGGAAGTAAGAAAGGAAGACCTATGCTAACAGTTAGAGATAAGGCGGGTAAGATAATAGTTGACACAGAAAAGATGAAAGAAGATGGAAGGAATATATAGAAGAACTGTAGAGTAAAGAACTTAGGCCAACAAAGTTAGACATTGAAAAAGAATATGACGTAGAGGAAGACAACTTAGGTCCAGGCAAACTCGACGATAAGATAGGAAGGGGATTAAGGAAGGTGAAACTAAATAAGACCGTGGGGGTGGATAACATTCCCGCGGAACTATTGAAATGTTTAGGAAAATGTGGAAGGAAGAGGCTATATGGACTGATTCGTAGTATTTATGAGGAAGGAATCTGGCCAGAAGACCTTATGAGATTAGTTTTAGTCCCTATTCCGTAAAAGGTAAAGGCTACAACATGTGGGGACTACAGGACAATAAGTTTGATATCCCACGCAGCTAAAGTCGTTCTCAGGATCTTAAAGAAAAGAATATGGAGTAAGTCAAATGATTACTTAGGGAATTACTCTCTATCTCTATCCGCGGACACCGAATTTGCAACACCACATCCACTCTCAACAAATACCTAGACAATCTACATCTTGTACTCCTCAAACGCGGTTACCCAGAAAAGCTGCTACAAAATAAAATCCACCGCTCCACCCGACCACACACACCACATAAAAACCAGCCCACATCTGACGCAGGACTCAACCTTTGCACCACCTATTTCCCCGGATCACACAGACTGAAAACCCTCCTTAAAGAACTGTTTCCTATTTTACATGACAATGACGCGACCTCATCTTTACTACCCTAATGCCCATCTATCGCATACAGACGACCCGCCAATCTCAAAAACCTTCTGAGATCCACCAACCCTTTGGCGCCCCCCCATGACAAATTTCCTAATATTTCCCCAACTTGCAACCGCCCCCGATGTAAAACCTGTCTTCTTATTATGCCTACTCCCCTCTCCCTACATCCCCTCATTGCCCCCTCACCTCGTTCCCACCCTAATTGCCTCTCAAAAAACATCATTTACCTTTTGTCATGCAAACATTGCACTTCCTTTTACATAGGCGAATTCATTACCCCCTTATCTATTCGAATGAATAATCACCGGTACTCCTGCAATTCTGCCTCACTCTCTTCTCTTCCTATCCCTTCACACGCCAATTCCCACAGCCTTTCATTCCATCAGTGTTTTGCTCTTAGCATCATAGAATCCCTACCTGATTCAGCCACCAACATAGAGGTGAGAACTCGTGAATCCGCCTACATACTAGCTTTCCGTTCTTTCAAAATTCCCACCCTTAACCGCCATCTTCAATTTCCCTCCCAGCGTTCCCTCCACACCTCCCCTCCCCGCCCATACCTCTTTCCCCTCTCCACAGCAACAGCATATTTTCAGTCTCACTTGAAGAAGGCCTCTGAGAGGGCCAAAAGCTCGAACAATTTACCGTGTGAGTATCCTTTTAAATGTTGCTATTCTATTCTATTTGTGTTATATTGTGTCAGCCCATTATTGTGTCGCTCGTGTGAGTTTTTCCGTACAATCGTTATATATATACATAGGCCAATGTTCCACACCACTTAACATTAGGATTAATAACCACCGCGCCTTGTGCTATCCCTCCTCCCCGTCCGCGGGTCTCCCCATCCCTAAACATGCTTCCCATCATAATACCCCTTTCAACCAGTGTTACAATGTTTCCGTCCTAGCGTCCCTTCCCACATCCGATAACCCTATAGAATTAAAAACTCTTGAAATGGCATTCATTTACATCTGTATGGCCTATCAGCATCCGGGCCTCAATGTCGTTCACTAATGGGAGTGGCCTTAAATTGTTACTTAGTGGAAGCAAAGCATATCGGGGGGTGGACACTGTGTTTTTCCGAATGAGTTTTGGTGTACGTGGCCTTTGTTTTGACTTACGTGGTCTTTATCAATAATTTGTAGGTGGAAACATGAGTCTCGTATGCTGCAATAGTGAGCATGTTCTATTTTCCGATCTTGTGTCAATTCACCCCTTCCCTATCCCGAATCCCTCCTGAACAAAAGAATCCGAAAACATGCGTACACTCCCAAACCTTCCTCCACCGCGGAACCCCACCCTCTCTCAATTTGCACAACATACTTCCCGGGCTTAGAATCTATACGATCCATCCTGAAAGACCTCTACCCTATCCTAAAAAATCATAATGCCACCGCCAACCTTTTTCCCAAATGCCCCTCAGTTACTTTCAAACGCCCCGCAACCTATCCGATCTCCTCAAATCAGCAAATCCACTCCTTAAATCCCCAACCCGTCCTAAAACCACTCCAACGCCATGCAATAAACCCAGATGCAAAACATGCCCTATTTTCAAAACCAAAATCCCATCCCTCTACCACCCGCTTTTTAACTCTCTCCCACCAATTCCCTCCTCTACTTGCACATCTAGCAATGTAGTGTACCTTCTGAAGTGCCAACTTTGCCCTGCCTATTATATTGGGCAGACCACCACACCCCTCAATATCAGAATCAACATCCACCGAGCCTCATGCAAAAACTCTTCCCTAAATGACATGCTCCCTATCCCCAAACACGCCTCCGAACACAACACTCCCTTTGATAAATGCTATAGTGTATCCATCATAGCATCCCTCCCACCCTCTGATCCTCCTCTGAAACTGAAAACACTAGAGCAATCCTTCATCTGGCTCTTGGAGTCCTGGAACTGGCCAGGAATCAATATTAGGCACTAATTACCCTGCTCTAATTATATTTTCATCTCCCTTCCACCCCCATCACCTTCTACATTTTCTCCACCCTCCTAACGCTGCCCCTCCAAACCCGTCCCTTCGGAATTCCCTCCCCACCTTCCCCTTCCATCCATCGCTCCAGCCCTCGTATTCCCTTCAGTTCCGTCCCTCCCTTCCTTGATAAAGGTGGCAACGACCACCGAAAATTCGAAAAATAGTGAGTCTCTTTTTTTGTGTGTTTCTGTGTTTTTGTCTGTGTCCACTAGTGCTAAGTGTTATACATTATATATATATATATATATATATATATATATATATATATATATGTATATATATGTATATGTATATATATATATATATATATATATATATAATAGGACTTAGTACAGGGTGAACTCCACCATCGCCTACCGTTGGGTTGATTACTGTGTTTATGGTGTACATACATGCAAGTACATAGGAATCTGTTACCCCACCAACGAGTCTTTCTTCCCGCATCCACCTCCCCAATTCCTCGCCATCATGCCGCCGGGGCATTTGGATATTCATTAGTAATCGCCGGAAGATGAGAGCGGTCGGGGTCTCCGGGAGCCTGTTGGCCGTCAAAGAGGGCGGAGTGCAGGCACGCGGGAATGATCGAGGTTTCCCCGGGTGGAGAGACGGGGGGCGGGTGGAAAAGTTCGGGGAGGGAGAGGGGAGGAGAGACAGGTTAGTTAACCATGGCGGCGCCCAACAGATGCTTCCCCCCGCCCCCCGCCAGCGCTAGACATCCATTTTATATTAATGACGCTTCACTTGAGAGCACCTTCTTTGTCTCCCCGCGCCCTTCCCTGATAACCTGATTAATAATAATCTTCGGAACATGACGCCCTCCCCGAGGACACCTCCACCTGAGGCACGTGCCAAGGGGTGACATGTTTGCCGTCCTCTCAGGGCGTTGACGGGAGAATATGTGCATAGCCGTCCGCTCAATCCGCCGCCGTTCGTGCCGACTGGCGAGGGGAGGAGTGGTGCTTCATTATGGGATACGCAGCGCCGCACCAGGCGTATAGAGTGACTCAATACGATGCGCAGCGCTACACCGAATGCCTCAAGCATATCAACATTCCCTTGAGGCGCGTTCCGATTATTTACCTCATTGCCCCATTCTCTCTTCTCGCAGGAGGATTAAATTCGGCCCTTTTGACTTCATGCTTTTTTTAGACAAATCCATTCCGATACCAAAACAGGGTCGTCGTTGGGAGATAGAGAGGGCTTTGTAATGTTTTACTGTACCTATCACAATTGTGGAAATTTTGACCACGTATTTTATTGAAAAGCACGAATTATAATGGAGACCCTTGTCTAACTCCTTTTTCTTACTACTCGTCTTACCCGGGACATGCACAGGTTGCTGATGACTCAAATATCGCTCCATTCTACTCATATTCCATATGGGTTTAATGGAAGAAGGTTTTCAGATGGGTTAAATGGAATAAGGGATCATCTGGTCTCAATTTCGCCCATATAAAGACCTCTATCTATATTCCTTGTAACATGAAATGATGGTACCAAAATCATACCATCGAACATCTTCTCAAAATCTACGAAACAGAAAAATGCGCTCTGATGGTATTCTATGTTCCTCTCTATTCATGATCTCATTACTGCAATGGCGTCGGGCGTGCCACTCCCCTTCCTAAACCCAAAATGATTTATCCCCCCCCCCAAGTAATCATATGCCTTGCTCTCCGTCTTATGGTTAATGATCCTGAGACCCACTTTAGCTGCATATAAGTCAGAAGAATCAGACTTTTTTTGTTTCCAGAGTGAAAATCAACCTTGAAAGGGCGCCGATTTGACTCTATTGCGGACATTAAAACTAGTTATATGGCGGACCCAAGAGGATCCCTAAGGCGGCTTACCAGGCAAGATTGGTCGGCAAAGGACGTCGTCCGCCAAGGCATGTACTTTGAGGGCTACAAGTTCGATTAAGCTGTATCCGTCGAAATAAACAAGTTATAAAATCAGTCCTGTCTTTTTTTGATCACACCTTGAATGGCTGCCTTTTCTTTATTTTTTATAGGAAGTAACAGCGATCTGAAGTTTTCTTAAAACCAAATTCCTTCGTTATAATTGGTACACATCAGTCCAAAACCTCCTCCTCCCTCGTTTCCCCAGGTACGTAAGTAAACCCTTGTGTAGTTCCAAGGTAAGTTTTTTTATCCCCTCGGTCTTATTTGACTTCAATATTCTCTTAAATATATATATAATGACTTTCCATCTTTCCATCAGTTATAACTGGACCTAAGCTATCCTCATCCAAGACATTTTCTCTTTGCCCAATTAGTTATCCCTTTTACCCTGGTATGTCTGAGTTTGCAGGCCAAATGTCTTTACTAATAGCTCTTTACATGCATTCGTTCCATTTCTCTCGAATTTGACCACGTCCAATTAAATATGTTTCTTAATACTTTATTGTTTGCAACGACCTTTTACTTTTAACTTCCAGACAGTGCTTCCACCTTTCTCTCTAGCGAAGCAATTTCACCCTTCCTGGGTAAGCTTCCCAAACCTGTCCCCAACCAAAATGCGAGGGTTATCTGAAGAGTTCTCGGCCGCCTATGATGAAAATAACAATTTCATTTCAAAAATAGTTCAGCCAGTGGTGTCCTAGAGCATTGATCCCGTCTCTGTCGCGTTCTTCCGGAAGTGCCGCAAAGCACCCGTCTGAGGGGCTGCATTCGCTTCTTGATTGCATGGAAAATGCAGTCCAGAGAAGAGGCTTTTGAGAGAGGTGGAAGTTCGAAGGAGGGAGTTGCATCCGGGGCATAAAGCGTTGGATGTTCGTGGACCACTTCCCGACGGTGCTCGTCCTTCTCAAGTTTCCCTTCGCCGATGCACTCAAGTGGGCAGGTGCATTGTCCTGACGGAAAACGGTTTCTTCCTCTGAAAACAGGGTCTGCTCTCACGAATTTAAGCATCCAGTTTAGTTATAAGGTTAGTATAACACTCCCACACGCCCACGGTGACATGAAACGGCGCCATGACCTGGTCTGAGTTCGGAAACCTGGTAAAAATATATGAGAGGGCAGACCGCCTACCTAGGAGCAGGTCAGTGAATGACAAGGAGGAGAGGGAGGGGATAAGAAAGTGTACCCGGTCGGAAGTACTTCGATGGCTTATTTGGCAAAGATTCGCGCAGCCGAAGGAGGAGACTCCCTTACTCCCAACGCGGTCGGAAAGACGTGACGGAAATATATACGTTGTCATCGGCAACGCGGCGGGCGCCTGACTCGGGCGGACTTAACTTCGAATGTCTCTGTCTCGTTTAAGGACCATTTATGTCAAAACGAAATCCTCAACTACTAATTTGAATTTTAGTCGACGGTACTTTTGCATACAACCAAGTATTAAGAAATCTTTCCCTTTTCCCAGACCAAATACATTCCAGATATTCAGACCAGAGACACACCTTTAGGCCTATTACGCTTTTGATTACAGAGTCGAGGATCAAGGCTCCAAGAAAAAACAGGACTAATGCCTCTCCTAGACCCTTAATCTAATACCCCCCGCTCAGTATGCCGTCTTCATTCAAAGATATATTTTAGACGCTAAATGTTTTCGCAAAAAATATTCCTTGTCAATTTTTATCCCCGTTGAAACTAGTTCTCAAAAAAAACATTGTCTAATATTAGAAAACAATTGATTTTACGCATACCAAAGATAATAATCGTCCCTAAAGCTTTTACTGAAGCGATCATTGCAGTAAATGGGTCGGGGAGCTTTGTTATTTCGCGTTACTTAGGCCCTGCCTTGAATATACTGCTGCAAGTGTGTGGGATCCTCACGAATTAGGCTTGATTTTGGAACTAGGGTGAGTACAACGAAGAGCAGTTAGGATTGGGAAATGTTGTTATGAACAAGGTAGCAGTGTCACGACACTATTGCAAGAATTAGAATGGGAGCGAATACTTGACCTTCGAACTCTGCGCCTTGAAACTCAGCAAATGGAAATCGCATCACATGGTGATGAAGGGCCCCAATGACACACCCGACAGAAAAAATGATCTGCTTATGAGCAATAGAGTGATCTGCCAACTTGTCGAACAACAGTGGCGAAAACTTCTCAATGAACTTTTTTGGAGCCCACAGTTCATCAAAAAGTGCTCCATTATTAAATTAGCGGCAATTATCAAAAGACCCAAACTTCGGGTCGATGCTCAGAATATTGTCTCTTCACAATAAAAATCAATCCCCGATAATGGGACACTCACGGCGCTTGGATACGGAATGGATGCTTGAGGAAGAGTGCGTGCGCTTCCCAGGTTCGAATGGCACTCAAAGGGCGGAATGAATTTGATGGGTGTGGAGCCAAAAGCCAAAGATGGTTTTGGGCAAAAGTCCGTAGGAGTCCTCGGGGCGAGAACTTTAATGTCGGAGGCAAATTCTGGAAGGCGAGTCGAAGGACTCCGAATGAGAAGAAGAGAAAGGGGAGGAGTGGGCCCTAAATAGGAGAATGGCCAAAGCGCCGTTCAGAAGTGTCCTCACTCCCACCCACTACCCCGCTTCCATCAGGACCAAATCAATGGCGGAAATGGGCTTTGGAGACAAATGAACTTCAAACTTTTCCTTTTAAAGTACAAACGACATTCTAGTTCTCTTAATTGAAACCATCACTGACGTAATTTCCATTGAAACAGCATTATAAATTGAATGATGAGTGAAATAAGAAACAATTGTAATGAATCCGGGGCGGTTATCACCGCGAAATAAATCTTTTAATTCATTGTTAGAGAAATATGAAAGATAAATACTCCCCATGTTTTTCTTTCGGGAGGAAACAACGAGCGACTATTCACTGCTATGTTGACTGCTGCGACGGTGTGGTACTTCGACTGATATCACCGCAGAAATGTATTCAAGCACCACCGCAAATGATGAATGCTGTGTACGCATCCGACAAAAGTCTCTGAAGTGAGAAATAAAGAGTGGAAACCAACTGGATCGGGCGAACAGCGAGGCACCCGGGTAGGAATCCCGATCTAGACGAGTAATTTTTGCAACCTGCGAAATTCCTGCATTTTGTTACCCTTGAGGATAAAATTTAACCATAAAAAATAGATTTAGCGTCGTAGTCCACATAAAGCCTCTTGGTACTCTGATTTTGGTCAATCATTCCCTCATTACTTCCTAAAAAATAGATGAATAATTGACGATCGCAAGGTTGAGCTTCCAGACTATTACAGAATGAACCAGACATATGACAAAAGAGTACAGAATCTATTTTACCCTCATCGAGTAGAAAATTTAAATATCCGACATTTTTTTGACTGTATAGTAATATTCAACAGGTGACTTGCGTGCATCTGATGGTCAAAAGAGTCAATTCCACCAGACAAACGTTCTCAGATTCCAAGTGAAATATGCAGACCGACCAGGGAATCTCCCAGTTGTTATGAAGCACATAAACTTGTGTTAGTACTGTCGTAGAAAATGAAACGTTGTCTACCTGTATACTTCAATGGACATAATATCTTTGGTTTCTGGCTCGCACTTCAAAACTTGGTCATGCCACGAAATTAGCCATGTATTCGCTGAAAAGAAGTATATAGCATTTGCGTCAGAATAATTGGAAGGAAATTTAATAAACCCTAACATTGGGTGAGGAAATATATTCAGTATAAATGGAACTTCACAAGTTATTGCAAAAATCAACTTTTCAAGGGAGGATTTTATTTTCATTTTTCGTCATCTACTGGCTAGTGTAGGTTTCCACGTGGACACAAGCTGCAAAACGGTAGAGCAGCAATTGCATTATCTCTCCTAATGAAAAGCACAACGCAACAGCGGGCGCTACATCAAGTCCCCCTTCATTTCCGTGTACTTCCTTCTCTCCTCCCTTAATCCCGTCCAACATCCCTAACCCCTATTCCTGCCCATTCTCCCCTCTGTCACAGTCTATCCCACGGCCGATCAATGCGCCCTTCTTCCATCTTTCCTGCCCCCTCAGGATTTCTCCCAACAATCCCCTCTCCTCGCCCACCATACCTAGTGCTTCCCCGTTTGTTTTCCATTCGGTCCAGTTCACCTTCTCCATCATTCTTCTCCACGCCCGCCTCTTATCAAAAGCCTCCAATACACTCATGATTTTAAGTGCCGTCTTGAAAACAGCGAACAGCAGGTAAAATAAACCCACTTTTTTTCATAAACACTCATATTTCCAGGAATGCAAAAATTTGTATCATACCGTCTCGAAGACTGTTTTGTAGCACTTAAGCACCATTGCAAAATGGTGCTTAAGACATTGCAAAATGTGCTAAAGAAATATTTGCGCTGCCGAGACGAGACGTTGGCGAGCAAAAGACGAGTGAAGAGTAATTCGTCAGCAAAGGCTTATGTGGATGAGACGTCGATAGTTCGGACTCGTGATTACAAAGGAACGAACCATTGGGGAGATGAACGGGCAAAGAGAGAGGGGCATTGGAAACCCCAAGAATTGGAACGATGGCTGAACTCCGTCGTCTTATGTCCGCGGCAATTCGCCGCTATAGAATCCTCGCGAAGAAAAGGAATTCCCTTTTTTTTTGGAGAAGTAATGATTTCGTTTTTTCGTGGGGCGGGGAGGGCGTCTCAGCATGCTCTGCTCCGAGGGGCCCTTCGGAAACGAGTCCCAGGAGCAATCGTGCCACGAACCACACGGCATAGGGAGCCTTCGGCAGGCAATGGGCAGGGGGTGCGGGGGATGGAATACATGCATGCATGATTGAGCAGGAATGGCCTTGCAGCAAAGGGACCCGGGAAGCCCACGCTGGGCCCTGTCCCAAGGCGCCACGCCGCAAGCGGCCTTCCCTTGTTTTTCATTCGCCGGCATCGACGCGTTGCATTGAAAGAAGCCTTCGAATAAAGGCAGCCCAAGAAACAGACAGGAACTCTACCTCCTTGCCCCTCCGTCCACGAAAGACGCTGTCGACATGGCAACAAATTAATCTTTCCCGCGAGCTTCAACTCAATCATTTCCGTCTATAAAAGCTACATTTTATAGACGGAAACGAATACCTTTTATAGATTGGCACGAAGATTGGCAGAAAAAGATTTCATACTAGCATACGTATGCACTTTTCTCTCTTATTACATAATTGGCTACTTCTGGAATCTCGCTGGAAACTCCACGTGCAGTACTTACTTTACTAAAAAATACTAAATCATAGTACCCCTCAGTATTTTACCAATTACTTCGATAGCCTTGATAGAATACATAAACTAAATATCAGAAGTAATCGGACACTCTTTATCCCTCGTCGCGGAACAACTACATACAACCAGTCATTTGCGGTCAGAGTGGCACGTCGGGGTGTGGAATGAGCCACGTCATCCGGAATGCACCATCTCTCCCCCATCATTCAAGCGCGAACTTCATAAATCACTAATTTCCCAGCAATCCAAACTGTGAAAATTCAGACGTAAACAGATTTCGAGATCCTTCCTTTTTCTTTCGTCTCATACTTGGTATTGGCGATTGTAAATATAAGCAGGAATATTGTTGTACAAGAGTTGTTTGCATGTATTGGTATGTAAGTGTATAGTGTATGTATGCATTGTACGAGTATATGTGTATATGGTGTGATACAGGTATTAATTGAACTAGGCCACTAATGTATTGTGCCGCTATATGTTAGTCCTAAGATATTGTATGTAATAATTTAATTACTATTTATGCACAATTTTAGAAATTTCTTCATAAGTTTAATGCTGTAAATGTGTGAGGAGGGGCTTAGGAGGTGGGAGAGACTCCATAGTCTCAATCTCGCCCCAAAATAAGGACCACTATCTCTGCTGGGAGAGTTTTTGTTTCCTCTTTAAAGAATTTCAGGAGTAGTACACATTTAAAATTGAAAAACTTTTAGGAATTAAGACAGTCCAAACTGATTTAGCTTGATTCATAATTTCAATAACTTGTCTGATATCATGCATAATATAAGATTGAATATATCATCTCCAGATTTTGTGAGAGTAACTGAAGTTTGCACTGCATCAGATGGTACAGTTTACTAATGTGCGGGTATTTACTGAACTAGCAGCTTACTTGGAAAAGCGAATATTAAACATTTTGACTTTATGCAGTACCATTATCATAAAACGAGGGAGCGGGGGCTGGCAAAGGCAAAACCAGGAGAGACGGCTGGCGTTGAGTACTCTTTAACCTAAACAAAGTATAGAAATAAGTTCTCCCACAAATATCTCGAGGTGATCGCTAAAGAGTTTGTCTCGAGGGATTGACTATAAGGAACTTGCAGGAAAAAGAGGTTTTGTACACTCTCAATTTCAAGTGAAAGCACTTACCAAAGAAGGACCGGAGGGCAAATTAACCACATAATAGGATTTCTTCTCATCACAAAAATACTCGGATATTATTTTTCATCTCCCGAGACGTGAAATAAGGCCGACGAATGCCGAATTATGCAATGAGCTTTGGCCATCACTCTTTTGCGAGAAGCCTTTCGGTCTTTGCGTCCCACTGCCGGAGCAAAACGGTTCGGCTCTCGACGCAGACTCGACACTATCTCGATCGAATCAAACAAAAGCTCGCATTTGCGTATTCTTTTATTCTTTCCCCGAGGGTTAGAAAAACAAAAGGATGTTCCTGTTTCTCTCCGCAGATTAAATCCTCGGAAAAAAGGAGACGCCAAAATGTTAGCATTTCCCACACAAAAGATGGACGGACGGGCGAGTTGGAGGAGGGTGCTTATCTCTACGGAGCGATCTCATTGCTCGAATACCGCCAACAACGAATACATCCAAGAAGTTCCTCTTCCCCCCCCCCACCCCCTCCTTCCATTTCCTGAACTTTCATTGAAAACAAAAGAAATGGTACAAAACGGAATACTATAAAAATTGCCCCCAAGGCCTTATAAATTCAGCGAAATGCCTTATGTATGTATATCGGATATGTGCCTTGGCGTTATCTTCCCGGTGGAATCTTAACTTACAGGTGGGCCTCGGTTTCGCATTGTGGGCGGAGGTATCTTCCGCTGGCATCTTTGCAAAGGGAAGGAGCCCTTTGAGAGGGAGGGAAAGACGAACCCGGTCGCTCCTCAACGAGCACCCTACTTCCAGCAGCCGGCCGGTCACTTCGGCTCTCCACTCCCATCCTCCGGCGGCTAAAAAATGAGCAAGGAAATTACGATTATGACCCCGTATTCCCTTCTCCGGGTATCGTATGGAAGGGGAGGGGGAAGGGGTTTTCATTCACAAGGTGCCAACAGTGCTCTCGTTCCACCTTCCCTGGACCCCTGGTGGCTTCGACCCCTGGACCTCGCTTCCCGGTTCCATGAGTGCCGCCGTAAAAATAATGAAAATCTCCCTTTCGCTCCCCTCCGCAATCGCGAGGTCTCCGAAAGACAATCCTCAATTTAAGCGTCCCCCGCAAGAGAGGCCCAATGTTCCAGTTTCGGCGCAGATCAGAAGAGATCGAGTGCTGGCAAATAGAATTGATTCGTGCATGCATTCAGTGTTGAGACTGATGCACGTGGGTTGCTAAGTGGTTGGTGCAAATATGTAATGGCATGCACTTTGGTTTGCGAGTTAATAGACCGCAGTCAGAGTAATTGGCGCTCGAGAGCCCGAACGTCAAACAGTCCAGCTATTTGTAAAGGGTCAATTTCAACTGATAGATTACACGCACAACTTCTCGATTGGTGGCTAAGATTGGCTAAGGAGCATTGTGGATGGAATGCTGAGTCCCGGCGTTCAGTCACTTTCTTACGTTCAACCCAATATTGTAGTTCATCAAGGACCACATAGATATATATGGTTTGTACAAAAGGTATCGGGAATAGTTTCGGAAAAGAATAGATAAAATACTTCAGATATTGCTAAGATATCTCAAAATTCTTCAAAGTACATCCCTTCTTGAGCTTCGACACACTTTTACCAGGGCGGATTTTCCACGACTCGCAGGCTCCCTGGAAAGTCCTCAAGGGTACTACAAGTGCAAGCTTCTTTGAAGGCCCTTAGCAGGGTCCCATGTTGGTGACCTTTGAGGGAGGCAGGATTTTAATTTCATATGGAATAGGAAAGAGACTACTGGTGCCGAGTCGGGACTGTATGGGGGTTGGGGAATCGTCGCGATATCGCAGCAGAAGGTCTTCGCAAGCAGAGGCACTCGACTCTGCTCTATTTGTCGTCCGTGCAAATACCTTCGGGAGGACCAGTTCAGCGCAGATCTTTGATCGCATCGCCAAATTTTCAGTGGTATAATGGTGTGTGCACTGTAATCTCATCAATGCCAATAAACGATCTATGCGTACACTTACCCGACGACGCTCTGCATTCAGCAATTAACGCCCACCTCGGGTAAAATTGTTACCGATACTCTTTATACAAAACTTGTAGATAAAGAAAAACGCAAAATATCATTTTTCAAAGGGATAGATTATTTCCTAAGCAAACTGTTTGTTTAAATTTAAGGTTTTTTCTATTTGTTATCCTCATTTATTAGTTTTTCAATTCAAGCAACTCTAGTTCTTACATGCTTACTTAATTCCCCCGTCAAATCTGGCAATCATTATAAAAAGACAAGAGTGCTGCGATTGAAAGTTGGCAATCTCCCTGGGGATTGAAAAAGTGGCAAGTCGTGATTAGCATGGCCCGAACTAAGCGAGATCACATCTTAAGTGCGCGCCATAATGTGTCTGTACGAGTCATCTGCATATCACATATCACACGGGAACCTTAATGTATCTAATATTCGTCTGCAAGGAGAAGCGACAGGGGTTTCCAACAAAATGAAATCCTCGCAATGGCTATCCATCTTCAAGGAATCATAAAAATGTAAAGACTCATCCGTCCCTCCTTTGACAACATCCTCGGGCTTTCATGTTTGATTGGCGAAGTTGTTTCCTTCGGCTTTTAAGGGGCTGAGAAAGGAAAATCGAGCAAAGGGGGCGCGTTCATGTTTTAATGCGGCTTATAAAACGTCATCTCTGGCACAAGATGAAGAAAAAGATCTTCACAGATAAGTCGGTGAAGAGGCGCGATTTCCATGAACTGCTATCGAAACCAAGTTCACCGGAAGGCATTTCTCAAAAGATAATCCGAGGCATCCTTTCAGGGGTGGCATTCGCGGAAAAGGGTCCAGTGCCGCTCTGGGGTGTAGAAAAGGGTTCCCCTCCAGAGCGACCCTTTTGCTTAATTTCGCGTGCGGGGTCCGAGAGGACTCGGGAGGGCGGCGAATGAGCCGAGATGAAGGGGGGGCTCCTCCCTCCCCCGCCCCTTCTAGGCGCCAAGTGGCTCCCCCTCATCCCAGTCATCTGAGTGGGCCTTGGTGTCTTCAGAGGGGGCCTTGCCTTAGTTCCCAGTGAGCCACGCCGTGCGTCGAACCAATTCTTTCAAGAGCCTTCCTCTCGAGAACCTTAAACGGCATCTTGTTCCTTTGGAAAGGCTCGGAGTGTTAGAGAACGCCTCGGCAGCTTCATTGGCTAAAAGCAATCGGCCGGACATTGAGGGATTCGGGTTCGAATCCCGGTCAAGGCGCATGATTTTTACACTCTGTAATTGTCGCATTCCAACGCACATGTAGCAGATAACTCCGTTTAAAGTTACCGTCACGGCATCTCCCACAGTTTCTTGGAATTCTACCTTTAACTTCGACTTTGTAGGAATGCAAAGAAACTACCAGAGCTGTCGCGGCAGTACCTTTTAACGGAGTCATCCACTAAAGCGAAACACGATGCAATAATTCCAAAATGTAATTAATCTTTCGTAGTGCAAGAGGACACATCGATGGCTTCACTGGCAAAAGCATACTATTGATAGAATTGGCAGTGTGCGTACATATATTTTGTCGATATCCTACATGCTATTCTTTTTATTTGATCTACCAATTTTTTTAACAGTTTTATCCCGTTATTGAATGTTGTCAGAAGTAAGTACTTTCTTTCGTGCGAATAACTTTTTTCATGTCCACGATCAAACTCTTATAAGTGTGTAGAAGTGACAGGAATGAGATTTTGCATGGATGGCTGGTGACCTAGGTCACCACTTGCCACGCGCCCTCGCGGCGATTTGCGGGGTGGAGTGCAGATGTAGACGCAGACGAAGCAACCCGAGGTGGAGTCTGAGCGTCTCTCAACTCCACCGTTCTAATCTATCATTCGCCGATGAATTCCGATCGGTTTCCTCGAAGAGGAACGATGGGGCGCTGCTCTCGCGTGGTGCACGCCGCAAGTGGAGCTGCCATGGTTTACACTATTGTTGCGTCCTGGCTTCGTGCTGCCAACTGCGGGGCATTCTTCACACCATGAGGGAGACTGCCATAGAAGCATGATTAACGGCGCTTCGCATTTAGAACACGCCTCTTCACTCGATGCCCACTTGCATTTCGCCTCTCGGCAATTCTGATAAAGTGATCGAGGGTGGCCTGAAGTCGAAGACGCGCTGCAGTTTTGCATTCATTAACAATGCTCACCCGAAATAGGTTATAATTTCAGCATTTCCGAATCAAAATTTTAATACTTCCAAAGGAGATTTCGCCGAGAGTTTTTTTTTGACATTTTATGCAAGATGTGATCAAAAGACCGGACTGATTTCATTCTGCCTAAACCGTTCAACGGATCGAAACGAGACACATAGCGCCAACTAGCGACACATCTGACGACTAAAACGAGAGGTGTTGCGTTTGTTTACGTCGAGTCGTTACGAAGCAGCAGTGGTAAGAGTCTTGACCTGTTCGTTGACGCGTACAACGGCAGAAAATAAGGAGCTAGAGGAACAGCGTGTGCACGGGAAATTTTATTTCAAACTTGGCAAAAGTGCTCCGGAGACATTGGGAATGATTCAGCAAGCCTTTCTTAATGAAGCTATGAGTCTAAGCCAGTGTTTTGAGTGGTACAGTCGTTTTAAATCGGGCAGAACCTCGACAGATGAAGATTTGGGAACGGGGAGGCCTTCCACTTCGACAGACCCCAACCATGTCCAATTGGTGAACGATTTGGTGCGGGAAAATCGCCGATTAACTGTAATGGAGATAGCCGAGGAAGTGAACGTTAGATTCCTGGCAGACAATTTCGACGGACATTTTGGGTATGACGCGCGTCGCATCAAAATTCGTCCCACACGCACAATGCCAACCTTTTCGCATATTCCTAGCTACTGGACCTATTTCAATTAGAGTTACAAGTGTATCTTGTATTTAGGGACCAGAATTCCTTTCTTATCCACAAAATATGCACGGCGAGTTTCAATCACAGGAAATGGAGTTTACCACCAGACTGGGACTAGAGACGCGCATCGGCGCCCGAAGCGGATCTGAAGGCTCTTCTTCTATTGGCGGCCTTCGATGGCGAGTGGGTGTGCCGCGACATCCAACAGGCCGTCGTCGTCTTATCAATTATGAAAGGCGTTGCTCGCAGGAGTAGAAGGAAGCGGGCGAGGTGGGAGGATTGATGGGCGTTGATGAGGAGGAGGCCAAGGCATTGCGACGGGAGATATGATTCGAATGCTGCTCGCCAATGCCCAAGCGGACGGATCTGGAGACACTCGCAGGGGAAAACACCCGAATACTCATTACGGCGAGTCTACTGAGAACATGCGAGAACAGGAGAAAGGTGTTGTTCTAGGGGATTAGGGGATAGGAGCCGTCCGCCCGTTCGGATATGTTCTTTTAACTGTGGATACATTTTTCACCCGGAAACTCTATGCATTCAAGACTAAAAATAAAACGTGATTAATCTTTAACTTAACGAAAAAGTATGCATACACATGTGTGAATATAGTATATATATATATATATATATATATATATATATATATATATATATATTAAACGGAGGAGCGAAATAGCGCTAGAGAACAAAAACAAAGAGACACACATGCAAATGAAACTCACTCATATTCCGGATTTTCTGAGGCAAAACCTCCTTCCTTCTTCCTAAGTTCCTTCTTTTCCCAATGAAGGTGCTTTGGCCACCGAAAATTGGAAATACTATATGTGTTAGTATCACTTGCATGTGTCTCTGTGTTTTTTTTCACTAGCGCTATCTCGCTCCTCCATTTGGATTATTATTCATATCCGTAAGACTCATTTTCCTTATATTCATTTCCGTGTGAATACATACATACATTATTAAATGGGTCGCGGTAGTCTAGGGGTAGAGCGTTGGACTACATACCGGAGGGCCGGGATTCGATTCCCGGGCAAGCCTCTGGGCACCTGCGGCTCCACTTAAGATTTGTATTTTACGTACCAGTTCTTCCTGGGAAACCATAACCGGCAAAGGGAAAGGTATGATCCCTGGTCCCCCTTATAACCCTGCTGATGCGTGAATTTCAAACACCGTATAAGGCTTCGTACTGGGTGAACTCTATCACCACCTACCAACCCGACCTTCGGGTTCATTACTGTTTTTATGGTATATATATATATATAAATATATATATATATATATATATATATATATATATATATATAATATATATATATATATATATATAATATATATATATATATATATATATATATATATATATATATATATATATATATATATATACATACATACATATATGTATTAAATTTAAAATTCATATATGTTAAAGAACTAAATAAGGCCGTGGGGGTAGATAACATTCCCGTGGAACTTTTAAAATGCTTAGGAAAATGTGGGAGGAAGAGGCTATATGCGCTGATTCGTAGTATTTATGAGGAGGGAATCTGGCCGGAAGACTTTGTGAGATCAGTTTTAGTTCCTATTCCGAAAAAGGTAAAGGCCACGTTATGTGAGGACTATAGGACAATTAGTTTGATATCCCACGCAGCTGAAATTGTTCTCAGGATCATAAACAAAAGGATAGAGAGTAGGGCAAATGATTACTTAGGGGATGATCAGTTTGGCTTTAGGAAGGGGAGAGGTACGCGTGATGCCATTGCAGTAATGGTATTATTAATCGAGGGGAATATAGAACACAACCAGGAGGTATTTGCCTGTTTCTTAGATTTCGAAAAAGCATTTGATAGAGTGAATTGGGAAACACTAATGAGTATTCTGCAGAAAATAGAAATAGATTGGAGGGAAAGGAGACTAATCCGCAACCTATACATGTCACAGACTGCTCAGGTGCGGGTGGGAAACGGGGAGTCAGGATGGGCAGTGTTAGGAAGGGGTGTAAGGCAGGGTTGCCCATTATCACCGTTGCTGTTCAACCTGTATGCAGAGGAAATGATCAAAGAGGCATGGGAAGAACTCGAGGTAGGAATGAAAGTGGGCGGGGAATTCGTAAAATCAGTTAGGTTTGCTGATGACCAAGCTTTAGTTTGTCAGTCAGCCAAGGGGCTGCAAGCATTGCTGAGTGAATTGGATATTCAGTGCCACAGGTATGGGATGAGAATCAATATTAATAAAACAAAGGTTATGCGATTTTCTAGAAATAAAAAGGCTAAGATAAACAATAAAATAGGAGGGCAAAAACTAGAGCAGGTAGAGCAGTTTACGTATCTCGGTAGTGTTTTGGACCAACACGGTCAAAGTAGTAGGGACGTAAGGAGAATAATTGCGCTAGGCAAAGAGGCTTTTTCAAGGAGGAGGGAGTTGATGACAGGGACTTTGAGTAAGGATGTTAAGAAAAGACTCGTAAAAACTTTGATATGGAGCGTAGCTATGTACGGCGCGGAAACATGGTCATTGAAGCAGGAGGATAGACGTAGACTGGAGGCTTTTGAAATGTGGGTGTGTAGAAGAACGGGGAAGGTGAAAGGGACAGAGAAGAAATGAAGGGGGTGTTGACCGGCAGTGGGACGTTGAAGACTGTGATAGAGGGTAGAATGTTGGGCAAAAGAGGAAAGGGAAGGAACAGGATAGGGATGTTGGACGGGATGAAGGGAGGAAGAAAGTACTCAGAGATGAAGAGGGACCTGATATGGAGTAGGATGATGGATTTTGTGTTTTGTTAGGAGTAATAAAATATTTGTTTGGTAGTTGTGTCCATCCAAAAACCTACCTTAACCGGTACCTAACCTACCTTAAAAAAAATATGCTAAAGTTAAACCCAATTATTAAATTTCTATTTTAATTCTTACCTCATCAGATTACTTGATGTCATTTCAAAGAACTCAAAAGATGAGGAAAAAAATAAAACGTTTCGACAACAGTTTAATTCGAATATAAATCAGAAATAAAAATTGAATGAAATTCGAGGGGCAGTATTATCTGAAAATATATTACCATACTGCAGAGATAAAACCTTGGAACTGTCCTTGGAAGGTCAGCGCTAGACCCAGGCACATTGGAGGGGACAAGGGCGGAAAAAATAAACAAGCGAAAGAAATGCCATGGCAGATTCAATTCCAAAGACCATCGAGACTGGGGGTTCCGCGGGTTAACTTCGACGGCCTTCACCCCCCGCCCTCCCCGGGCATCCAAAGCCACGAACGGGGACACCTATCACCCCCCATCAACCGAAACTGCGTCGGGACGGGTTCACGCTCTGCGCGGCATCTCTCCTCGGTCGCTCGAAACTCGTTTGTGTTCCCTTTTTCTGCCGCTCAGGTTTTTGCTCGCAAGAGGGATGGATGGAGGGTGGGAAGGGAATTTAAATTTCAAATAGTAGAGCAAGCAGGGACGAGGGGTTGCTGAGGAGATAGCCGATCTCCCGTTCTTACCCCTTCGCTCCTCGTGGCAGAACCAACAACCGCCGTCTCTGCTCATTGCCTTGGAAACGGAACGGAAGGCATTTTAGAATCTCGAGAAACAAATGGAGGTAGATAAGCGAAGAAAACGCTTGCATTTCAAATCCTTGCATTCCAATTTCTCCTCAAGGCCACGTCGCCCCCGCCCTCGCCCCCCCTGCCCCGGGCAGGATGATGCTCGACCCATCCCCGGGATGAAGCTGAAGGAATCGCTCCAAGGCGCCGAGGAGTTCGTCGGAAAAAGCAACCCCCATCCCGGATCCCCGAGGGGTCGGGAAGTCACCCGGCGACATGCCCACCCACATTTCACGGGAAGGCTTGACCCTTTGTACCAGAATCAAATAAAGATCGTAAAATTAATGCCGACTTGTTTCCTTGAAATCTAAAAGGGAAATCCCGTGCGCGCAAAATTAAAAGAAATTTTCATGTACTACGGAGCGATTTAATTTCTCCGTTGCCCTGGTGACGCTACACTTAAAAAGAGAAGCCTATAATAATACAAATTGCAAGGAACTGCGCTAAATGCCGTGACAGTAACTTTTAACGGAGTCATTCGCAATTTTCGTATTGCAATGAAACAATTCAGAGTGTATAAACATTATTTCCCGGGGCGGGCATCATCCCGGTCTAGGCGAATTATTTTCACTCTCTAAAATTATTGCATTCTATAGTTATACGTGACATATATTTTCTCTATACACTCTCCATCATCACTGTAGCCTATTTACTGTTAATGAAGGATTAATAAGTAATGGATAATGTTGGATGAAGATTGCTATTGCCAGGTATTTGCGGCGTAATGTCATTCAAATAGCCACAGCGCTAAACGAGGTAGCATCACATATAAGCCTGGAATTTGCGTGTATGTGAGAGGTTTGCGTGAAATGTTTGAGTTATAATTTAATTCTTGGTTTTGTCAAATGAAGAAATAAACTATATTTTACCTTCGTTTAAATGAAACTTCAATCGGCACTTTAAATACTGAGTTCCTAGAAATCATGCGTTGGCATTTCAGTAATTGACCGTTTTCATTTTAAATGAAGACGAGGGCATGCTTTTCCCGCAGAATATGAAATGAAAGTTTATTTTCTCATTCAAGAGTTCGTTGATGGCAAAATAGTTCGCCCGAGGCCACGGGTGACCATGGCTCTGTTAAAGAAGCCATCGTCAGCTCGGAAAGCCATTGACCTCTGGAACACATCTGTTTCCAGCAAAATTCACTCAACACCCTATGCATGTATGCGTTCTTGAAACACTCCCAACGCTGTCTCGATTGCCAGAGGGTATCCTATTTTTAGGAAGTATTTACTAAGAAATAACCGAAATAACTGTATAAAATATATTCTGTTTATTAATTGATTCTTGTCCATATAATGACAGGCATTAATGTAGATTTGTTTTGTTTCAGGAAGCCGTAATTAGAAGTAACTCACAGTATGGATAATATACTAGAGGTCCGCAGTGTGATTAAGGTCCTTCATTTGCAAGGCTACATGCAATACCTGGCAAATCCACGATCGATGAAATGATGGCTCCTTATGGAAATGATAGCTCGGCATAAGGCACAGCTATGATGTGGAAAAGGAATTTTCCATCTGGCCTCGTGCCCCTCACAGATGACGATCCGAGAAGAGGAAGACCATCATCACTCACAGACGATGCTGCCGCAATGAAGAAGAAAGTGAAGAGGCCTTCATGTCACGTATTAGAGTGAAGAGCAACCATCCAAATGGTCATAAATGAGCCTAAAATTAAATACGGCAGTGAGTGAAAAATTATTCACGGAGAACTGCACATGTCAAAGGTGTCAGCACGCTGGCTTCTACGACCACTGACTCCTTTTCAGAAGCAAACACGGCGCGATCTGCAATCAAAGCGATGTGGCCTCGAAATGTTGTTACATCCGCTTACGGCATCATCAGATCACCTGATGATGCCATAAGTCGGTGAAACGCGTTGAACTTTGAAATGAACTCTGCGGGAAATTACAATCACATTTAATATGGACAAAAATCATGTCAATGAATCTACCGGATAAAGACGCACTGCATCGAAACCTTGGTCGTGAAATGTTACATCTTTACTGTGAAAGTGTAAAGTCTCTTTTTACCCTCATAAAAATTATGTCATTCAAGAGGTGGAACAATGGTTTTCAACGCAGTCTGTACAATGATGGCCTTGGTCAAGAAACGCCGAGAGAAAACGCTCAGTGTCACGCCATGAACACAGAGAAGCACGTTTGTCCAAAGAATGGCGCTTTAATTTCATTTTTTCTCGTACCTTGATGAAGGAGGCTGGGACCGCGGAAATATATAAGTGAGTTATGGTCACGTTATTTCCATCTTCACAAATCACTACACGGGAGCAGCATAAACAATACAGAGAGGCGCCCACACCGCCACAGCTCTTCCCAGAGCACTAATGCGTTGCGAGCTTACTTCTAAAGGAAGTAAGCTCGAAACGCTCGCAACCTCTTCTTCTTCTGTTACTACGCAGGAAACTCATTGCCTTAGCACTGGCATCAAGCGGTGATATCGAGAACCTATCAAACTACCCGCGTATTATTAATTGCAAGTGGGCATCAGGAAGAATAAGTGAGCGCCATCAGGGTGCTACGAACCGCACACCGCCGGCGGAGTTCAACTATCGGCGTTATGATACCATTCGAAAAGAGTCTCTCCACCCGGAGCGATTACAAACAGCGGTAAAATCCCGTCGGAAGTGAGTCTCTCCGCCCAAAGGTATTACGACCGAGTTTCGGACGGATTGATTGACACGCCAACGGTGTGACAACCCCGCCTGCATATATTTCAATATGGCAACAGTTTGTTCACATTAATGATCTTCACCTGGCGGATGAAAATCATTAAATTTGGGCCTATGAGTGCGTTAAAAATTATTACTTTGCATTAAAAGTAACCAGAGTGGTTGAGTACAAACAGGTGAAGTGAAATTAGCAAAATTGGTTGTTGAAAAAAGTATCCTTTAAGAACTACCCCGAGCTTATTTACTTTATCAATGCAATGTAATGATTAATTTTCTTAAGCGATACTTGTGTCGTATGCGGCACTCACTTAGTTTACTTCAACACTGAGCTCTTTAAATTTTATTGCATATACTTCGCTTCCATTCGCATTCGTCGTTTGAGTAAAATCGGAGAAGTAATGCATAAAACATTAGATTACAAAGAGAACGTTCATGCTTAGAATAAATCCATATAAGGACATACTTACGACCGCGGAACGTAGGGGGTAACCACTTTGAAATAAGTAATGATGAATTTGGGAAACATTGCGTTCCTGTATGTTCGGTAATTATTAGTGTGTACAAAATCGTTGGTTACCAAATCTCTTCATCTATTATTTTGACATGCTTTGTTGATTATTAGTGTTAATATATATTCCCCTCAAGTAAGCTTTATGAATAATGAATTAGTAATGGAAAATTACTTTATAAACAAGATAAAATATTGACAATGGATTAAAGAAACTGTGAACGAGAAATGTATAACTGTGATATTCCAAAATATTTCATAAATTTTGGTGGTAATAGATCTGAAATAGTGATACCCAAATATTATTAACGCGATGCCAAACCATCTGCATGATTTAATACCTATGGTGACATTTTAAAAAAATAAAGAAGTATATTCTCCAAAGGTAAGGCTCGATGACTACAAAATATTTATGCACAGGTGCGACAGCATAACTTCCTTTTTTGAAATGCGCGAAAACAGCTCATTCAGTGTATAGACAACTGGTGGTACCACCTACCCGATTTCATTTTCAAAACTGTGTTAACAAAACCTTAAATATTCACCTAAATTGAAAAAAATTAAAACATTCTGTTACATAAAATGGGTTCTATTACGCTTTGAAGAAAGGAAGCAATGTAGTCGCACCCTGTATTTAACCTAAATTATCACAGCATCTTTGACTCTAAAGTGAAAATGTTGCCCGAGTCAAGAGTCTAGCTAATAACTATATGTCAAACTTCGTGAAGAAGGGAGACCGAAGTACCACATAAAGAGCCACTCCC
Source organism: Hetaerina americana (assembly GCF_022747635.1). Classification (NCBI taxonomy): domain Eukaryota; kingdom Metazoa; phylum Arthropoda; class Insecta; order Odonata; family Calopterygidae; genus Hetaerina; species Hetaerina americana. The sequence continues at coordinate 2,072,839 of NW_027287538.1, forward strand.
TCCCTCAGCAGGAACTCTAACTTGTCTAGGAGAGTTTGTGGATGAAATGCATAATCTCTTCGTAATTACTTTTCTGATAAGGCCAAATCTTAAACAATCAAGTGAAAATATATTCCTTTAAAGTCCATAAATTTCATCCTCGGATACTCTCCATTCTTTAATGCTTACAATCTTTCCCAAATAGATATACATGCAATCTGAATGCCTTATCGGGTGACTTTCCCACCTGTTTCTTCTACTATGGTTACTTGTACGCTTCCCTCACTCTGGTGAGAATTTCAATGGTGCTTTTGAATCCCAAGTATCATGGATGTAAGGCCAAGGAACATTCAAACTATTAAATGCCCTCCCCTCCTATAGGATGGCTCAACTAATATATATATATATATATATATATATATATATATATATATATATATATATATATATATATATATATAAATATAATATACATATATATAAAATTATTATTATTATTGGGTAATCTACCGGTTAAGGTAGGTTTTGGATGGACATAATTACTAATAAAATAATTTGTAACCCCTCGCAAAACATCGACATCAGGTCCCTCTTCATCTCTAAGCACCTTCTTCCTCCCTTCATCCCATCCAACATCCCTATCCTGTTCCTTCCCTTTCCTCGTTTCCCCATCATTCTCCACTCCATACCTCCTACATCAATACCCCCTTCATCCACTTTTCCTGCCTCCATAGGATTACTCCCAACAAACCCCTCTCTTCGCCCACCATACCAAGTACTTCCTCGTTTGTTTTCTTCTCTGTCCATTTTACCCTCTCCATTCTTCTCCACACCCACATTTCAAAAGCCTCCAGTCTACGTCTATCCTCCTGCTTCAATGACCACGTTTCCGTGCCGTACATAGCTACGCTCCATATCAAAGTTTTTACGAGTCTTTTCTTAATATCCTAAGTCAACGTCCCTGTCATCAACTCCCTCCTTGTGACAGCGTCTTTGAATTGCGCAATTCTTCTCCTTACGTCCCTACTACTTTGACCATGTTGGTCCTCAACACTTCCGAGATACGTCAACTGTTCTACCTGCTCTAGTTTTTGCCCTCCTATTTTAATGTTTATCTTAGCCTTTTTCTTTCTAGAAAATCGCATAACCTTTGTTTTATTAATATTGATTTCCATCCCATACCTGTCGCACTGAATTTCCAATTCATGAAGCAATGCTTGCAATCCCTTGGCTGACTGACAAACTAAAGCTTAGTCACCAGTAAACCTTCAAGCAACGAATTCCCCGCCCACTTCCATCCCTACCTTCAGTTTTTCTCATGCCTCTTTAATCATTTCCTCTACATACAGGTTCAACAGCAACGGTGAAGATGGGCAACCCTGCCTAAACCTCTTGCTAATACTGCCCATCCGGACTCCCCGTTCTTCACTCGCACCTGTGCAGTCTGAGACATGTACAGGTTGCGGATTAGCCTCCTTTCCTTCCCATCTATTCCTGTTTTCTGCAATATACTCATTAGTTTTTCCCAATTCACTGTATCTAACGCTTTTTCGAAATCTACGAAAGAGGCAAATACCTCCTGGTAATATTTTATATTCGTCCCAATTAATAATATCATTACTGCAATGGCATCATGCGCACCTCTTCCCTTCCTAAACACAAACTGATCATCCCCTAAGTAATCATTTGCCCTACTCTCAATCCTTATTTTTATCATCCTGAGAACAATTTTAGCTGCGTGGGATATCAAACTTATTGCCCTTTAGTCCTCACATGATGAAGCCTTTACCTTTTTCGGAATAGAAACTAACCTGATCTCACAGAGTCTTCCGGCCAGATTCCTTCCTCCTAGATACTACGAATCAGCCCATATAGGCTCTTCATCCCACATTTGCCTAAACATTTCAGTAGTTCCGCAGGAATGTTATTCATTCCCATGGCCTTATTTAGCTTCATCTCCCTTAATGCCCTTTCAATCACCTAGTCCAGCATGCTTGGACCAAAGCTATCTTTCACTACGTCATGTTCCTTTTCTCTGTTTAACTTTGTTGGTCTAAGTTATTTACCCTACAGTTCTTCTATACATTCCTTCCATCTCCCTTAGATCTTTCCTGTGTCAACTATTATCTTACCCGCCTTATCTCTAACTGTTAGCAAAGATCTCCCTTTCTTACTTCCCGATAAAGATTTCACTTTGCTATAAAGCGCACCGATTTAACCCTTCCTCTGCAGAATGTCCATATCCTCGCACTGCGTCTTCCACCATCCTTCGTTTGTTTATTTGACTCTTTGTACTTCATTTTCCCTAACTCTCTATTTACATTTTACTGACCAGAATTTTGTCTAACCAGAATATAATCTAGCTGATACCTTTCTGAGTCACCTGGCATTTTCCATTTATACCTGCGTATTTTGTGGTGTCTAAACCAAGTGTTGGTGATGACTAGCCCCTGTCTCCTGCAGAACCCAACTGCTTTCTCCCCGCGGTCATTCCTCGTGCCTAAACCGTAGTCCACCACCTCATCAACATCTCTTCCTTCGCCTACCGTTGCATTCCAATCCCTCATCATTATCAAATGTTTCCCTGCAAGAACACACGCGATCATGTCCTCTAACTGATCGTATATCCTAGCGACCTCTTCTTCCTTATGGTTGCTCGGCGGCATGTATGCCTGAATAATAAACAAGTTCGCCGGTTCTGCTTTTATTTCTATTAATAATCTATTCGTTACCTTTTCTATGTTGACTACGCTTCTTCCTACCTCTTCATTTAATACTATGGCAACCCCACGATGGATCTCGTCCCCGCCGCTGTATATTTCTCTATACTGATCACTCCAGTGCTCCCCGCTATCCTTCCATCTCACCTCGCATAGACCTAAAATATCTATATTTCTCCTTTCTATCCCTCGCTTAATATTCTCCAGTTTCCCTGTCCTCATCATTGTCCTAACATTCCACGTTCCTATTCTAACTAATGTGGTCTCCTTCATCTGCGCCTTTGGTCCTGCTGCTGCCGGTTTTCTCTTGCAAGGGTTTCGTGGGATGACGACCGCGGAAGCCTTGCCTTCCCCGCTGCCGGGAACGACACACGGTCGATTGGGTCGAGCCCTGTAGTTGCCAGGACTCAAAATGTCTGTATTGCCCATCATTTAAATTTTGGGAATGACAATTGAGGTGGTTTCCCGTTGCCTTCCTCAATGGTATTTTTAACGTGAGACCATCACTTACTGGCCGCCCCGCTTGGGTCAGAGGCCATTGTAGCCGCCTCACTGAGGAAGAGACGCTGCGTGGACTACCTTGCGGAGGAGGAATCTGTCCGGAAGCCTTTTTGAGTACAGTTTTAGTTCCTATTCCGAAAAAGGTAAAGACCACGTTATGTGAGGACTATAGGACAATTAGTTTGATATCCCACGCAGCTGAAATTGTTCTCAGGATCATAAACAAAAGGATAGAGAGTAGGGCAAATGATTACTTAGGGGATGATCAGTTTGGCTTTAGGAAGGGGAGAGGTACGCGTGATGCCATTGCAGTAATGGTATTATTAATCGAGGGGAATATAGAACACAACCAGGAGGTATTTGCCTGCTTCGTAGATTTTGAAAAAGCGTTTGATAGAGTGAATTGGGAAACACTATTGAGTATATTGCAGTAAATAGGAATAGATTGGAGGGAAAGGAGGCTAACCCGCAACCTGTACATGTCTCAGACTGCTCAGGTGGGAGTGGGGAACGGGGAGTCCGGATGGGCAGGGTTAGGGCAGGGGTTTAGGGCAGGGTTGCCCATTATCACCGTAGCTGTTCAACCTGTATGGAGAGGAAATGATCAGAGCAAGCTCGTGATGGCAGAATGGGGGATAGAGAGCGTAGGTGGCGTGGCCGGAGGAAGGAGAGACGAAGGATGATTCATTTGACGACGCAGTCACGGAGGTCGAGTGAGACCAGGCAAGGTGGCAGGGACTGCAGCTAAAGCGATGCTCGAAATCAGGAGTTCCCTTTCTTCCGTTGACGATTTTCGCTCCCTCTGACATTTCCCTCCAAATGGAGTGGGATGCGGGGGACCGGCTGGAGCTACTTCGATGAGTATCAGCCCTCTCCTCCACAGCCACTTCGGGCTCGTCCATCTCCACGGCGACGTTAGGGTTGGAGGCCATCGTCATTGCCTCCGCATAGCTCTTCCCTCCCTGGTTCCGAGGGCGGGTCTTGCGCTCGTGGCCTTCTTGGTTGCAGCGGGCGCAAGTGCGGCGCTGATCCATCTTGGCGCCATCTTGTCGCCCTCCCACCTGTTCTCCTAAGAACGATGGATTTTTCCAAAACTTTGGAGCTCACTTTTAATATCTTACAATGGAGTATCTACGAGGGGACAAAGAATCCTGACATTACACGGGCTGCCGGAAGTCTCGTCAATAGTATTCGTCGTCCTCTGGTCACTTAGGGACGGAAACGGTAGTCTCCACGGAGTATTGTCTAAAATCCTAGTCATTGTAGCTTCGGTCGAACTCATGAGGAATACCAAATGGCGATTGTATCCTAATTGGATCGCCACTATCACTTAGGGTGCGAGATCCAGGGACTCTTGCGAGAAGAGGTGGACCTCCAACGGGGTATGGCGCTTGGCCTTCTCCGCAACTTGCAAGGCGAGCATGTTTATGCGATTCACAACCATTTTGAAATGATCAAACTGAGCACGCCTGCGCGAAGAAATAGAGAGCCTTCCAAAAGAAACCATCTCTCCAAAGAGAGAAGAAAACACTCGCGTACACTCCCTCCCCGCTACAAGCACCCGGTGGTAAAAAACAGAAGGAGCCAAAGATACGTATTAGGTATACTGACCTTAACTCCTGGTAAGGACATAAGGTCAGTATACAAAACGAAAGTATGGCCTTCCCGGTGGAATAAATACGAGAGTCAAAGGGTACACTTCTAGAAGAACTAGGCGGTCAACCACCGCTCGAAAAAAAAACACGATCGAAACCTCGATCTCCAAGAGAGTCCGGTAGTGCCCCTCTACAAATCTCGGCGGCCGATGCCTCGATCGCCGGCGAAAACAGACACTCGGTAAAGGCAGGCATGTCCTAGCTTTCGAGGAAACCTATTGTACACTGAAATATGCTTAGGGGTTATATTCAACCAAGTGCCCCTATTCTTCGGCCAGGAGATAGCGATAGGGAGCTGCTTCGCCCACCAAAGGAGAAATGGACAACGAGAAGAGGAAAAGGACAAAAGGGAGAGGAATCATGCGACGTCATGAAGGAGCAGTGAGTTTCGTGGCGCGCATAGCCAGAAGAAGGAGACGAGCCACATTGGCCAAATACACATTCAAACACGAAAAGTTTTTGCCTTTTATGTTCCTATCCCTTTGCCCTATATCTATTTCCATGTAAACATTCATATATATACATACGTAGAAAGCCATGTTAAAACGAAACAACCAGGAAGCGACCGACTGTTGTGAAACAAATGCGAATACGATAAAAGCGCCACCTCATTATTTTCATCCTTGAATGGCACGTCGCCCCGAGGGCGCCACTTTTGAATCCCACAAGCCCGCGCCCGTATCCCCTCCCCTTGTGCCTCAATTGGATCTTGGCTTACTGCTAAGACCCCAAGTCGCGCCGCGTTTCCCTTCTATCTCTCCGATGTTTAGGCGCCTGCCGCAACCCCGGGTTAATTCGAAGTGGCAAGTGGCAACGAACTTTTCGAGAGTCTTTCAATGCGTTGGACTCTAATCCCTGACCCTCGCCCCCGCGCATGCATTATAAATATAATTTATAATGCATGCGCATAATATTATTTTATTGGATAAAATATTAAAAGGTTCGCTCTTTGGGTGATGTATGCATTTGAACATATTGGTTAATATATTATTCAATATGGGAAAAATCTTTTATCCAATTTGTTGGTTCATATATTGAAAATAAATTAAATATTTATACATATTAAACATAGTATGACGATCCATATATTTAAAATGTCATTACGAAATATTGGGTCATCAATTAATTACCAATTTATTGGAAATATTTTCTGAAATTTTGTCAGTAATATCTGGAGCATAGCCAATCTATAGTTCCCATATTATTCATTCGCCTCGATTAAGCAGAGGCGCGGGGCCGCGAATTTGAAGGACGAAGTGCCGTGAGGTGCCACTCCGGGGAGCATTGGAAAGGGAGCGGGGAGGCGGTACAGGGACGTGAGCTGCTGTTCCTATTTTCGGTCGCCTGTGAGTTTTTGAATCTCAAGGGGATTTTTTGTGCCTCGTAGTGAAGCTTCCATGTCCAAGGCCATCTCTTTGGCGATGGTAAGTATCATTTGTTAAAATGAGGTCCTTCCTCAGCTCTCTATTTCTTACGTACCATGGGGCTCCGACGAACTTCCTCACAATTTTATTCTCCATTGTTTGTATTTTCTTTAGCTGCGTTTTGGCAGCTTGAAGCCAGACCGGGGCAGCATAGCTCAGCAGGGGGCGGATCATTGCCGTGTAGATGGTTTTTTTTTGTTTCAAGTTTAAGCTGGGCTCTTGGTTGAAATGTGAAAATAAAAAAAGTAAAAAGTGAGGGGATGTTAGGGATAAGAGGTTAAGAGATGGCCTTGTTTGGCTTGCCTGGCCCAATTATGATTTTGCCAGCGTCGCCCCTCACCCGAGATCCCAGGAATGGCGAGACTGGACCGGATGTAGCCGTTCCTCTCGTGAGCGAGGGGTGTGCAGGGAGGGAGGTGGCCGGCCCTGCCTGTGGCACTCGCGTGGACGTTGACAGTTTGACCCGTGGACCAGGCGAGGGCAGTGGCGTTTCGAGGTCACCATCAGGTCAGGAGCGTCGAGCGCACAAGCGACGGATGGACTCCCGCGGTTAAAAGGTGACCGGTGCACACGGGAATAAAGCTGATTCTATGCAAATATTCTCGCGTCAAACCCCTCCAACTTGTTCTCCGTATTTTCGCTGAGTTAGCGAGACAATGGGATCAGAAAAGTATCTTGCTATATATTCTTGAGGAGTAGCATTTTGCTCGCAATTACAAACTTTAATTCGCTTATTTGTATCTCCTCCTATTTCACTTAATAAGTTGGTCAGCCGTCAATTTTTACGGAAAAGTAAAAAAGGGAAATACTGATTTAGCTTACACGAATAAATCGTCTTTTACTTTTGCCATTTAAAATATCAAAGCCAGTAGATTAACTTTTTATATATTCCGCCGCGGCTAATATATTGTCCAACCGGCGCCATCTGTATTGCTTGTATGTTAACCAGGCTGATTTAATGCAGCCGATGTCAACTGGCAACATTCTACACTTCAGCCTCTTGTCGGCATCCAGTTCACCCTGCAAGTCTGATATTTCAAATGGGATTCTCGGGATAACTCAGGAGCCGCAGCTTCCTCCAAACAGAATTTTAATGAACCAGTTCACCCTGCAAGTCTGATATTTCAAATGGGATTCTCGGGATAACTCAGGAGCCGCAGCTTCCTCCAAACAGAATTTTAATGAACAAACTGATCTGAGATCATTTAAACAAGTGAGTGCACGTCCCACTCAACATCCAATTCGACAGAAAATAAACATTTCTTTGCCTTAAGAAAATGAATGTTTCCAATTTGCATCACTTGGGAAAGCAGACGCTAAAACTATCTCGCTGTAAGCAACAAGTTTCTCTTCACTTGCTCCGTTACATTTTCACAAATAATTAATGATTTTAAAATTTAATATTTGCTGCATGGTATAGGTTATATTTCGTAGCATTATATGAAAAATATATTCGCGTAACTTCTTTCCCTTTGCGAATTGCTCCTCAACTATTTTAGTTATTTTTCATATATCGCACATTTAAATCAAACTATGAAGTGAGCACCGGAATACCAGCTGTCCAGCCAATCCTAAATTTGCAAACGGTAATTTATAGCATCTACGAATCGATGTATTAACTCACAAAACATTTTTCCTCAAAAATTCATACAAAAACTCATTTGATACACCTTTAAATATTAATTGAAAGCCGCTCACGTGAGCTAATAGTTTAATAAGACTTGCGCAATACACGTTGCAATTAGACACTTATTGTATCTTGAAATACCGATGCAAATGAAAGGTGACGTGATATAATATTGTGACGCGGTATTTAATTTATAGATAAATTTTGCCCGATACCGCGAGACAAGGGAGGCCGCGACTCTACTTGTTTTGAGGGCGCCAGGCTAGCCGCATGGCTAGCCGCAGAGTCACGCCTCTCGGCTGTCACCTGGCCCATCAAACTCCTCGTCCCAGGGGAGGGCTCGCTCACCTTTTATGTGCCCCGGGGTGGGCAGCGGCTCTTCAGCTGAAATCACGAGGGACGCAACGAGGCGCATAAAAATGGACTCCGACGAGTAAACTTCATGAGAACTATTTATTACCACAAGAAAAGGTGTGGGCGCTCCCAAGCAACCATGACGTGCGGCGCCGACGCCTGCTTGGCCACGGTGTTGGGTGGCCGCTCGGCTGCAGCCGAAGATGGACGCCTTGCTGTCGCGGTCCAATCTCGGGCCGCTGTAGGCACGGCGGCTGCTGGCTCCCGATGTTCCGGTCGGGGCCTGCGGGGGGCCCACACGGCGAGGTCGGTTGCTGGCACGCGCACCACCGGTGTTCGCAGGCTGTCGGTGACTCGACGATGATAGCACACGACCTTCTCTCTCAGACGTCTCACAACGAACTCTCCTTACCACGTGTTGGCCGGCACTCTCCGTGCGCGGCTCTCTTCTTTTTTTCTTACATACGTTGTCGGCGCCAACAGATAGCGCCCCGCCGTTCTACGGCTCGCGAGAGGGGCGCGCGTATTCGAACTGGGCAAGTGACGCTGCGCCAAGCACAACGTCACAATATTGATTTGCGTGTTCCAGCAGGAAACTCGTCGAATGAAAAAGTACGAGACGGCAATCACAGGATGGCGGCAAAACTAAATGGGGCACATGGATTTTTATACAAGAATATTCTTCGCCGTAAGTGTAAGAAATAATGGGCGTTGGGTCCATTATATTGCTCTTAAAACGGTGTAAAGAAAACGTTGTTTTTTGCGTCACACCACAAATGGACCGGCGCCTCAAGAATCTAAAGGGATTATCACTTCGTGACGTGAGATGCACTAGGCACGGCGCACGCGCATTAGCACAAGTGAAGTCACTTGTGCCAGGCAAGCACCACAAAGGGTAACAGTTCATGCAATGGCAGAGTCGAAAGCGGATTAAATGCGCCCAAGGATGGACTAAGCAAAGGGAATTAATTATACCGCCGTTCACCTGTTTGTTTGCGCTAAACGCACTCTGCTGTTTTAATGCCCAACGCGACGAGTGGACAAGTCAATTACGTCACGAGAAACAGCGGAAACAAACTTAGCGTTCATTATTTGGGTACAAAGTGACTCCACACACGCAAACTTCTTTCCGAGAGAGTATCGTGAACTTGATAGACTCTCCGGAGGGATACTCCCCCCCCCCCCGCACACCAGGACCCCCGCTAGGAAGCAACTCCTCCCGGGTCGGACTGCTTCTTCGAAACCTGCTGCACAATACTATAGGACGCTTAATTTCACTTGGGGGCATTTCTTCATCCCGGAGTTGGCATACACAAGGTCAGTCTCAGCAGTGTGACCCATTTTCTCCCGGATGGGCGGACGGACGGGCGGCGGTTTCTCCGGCTGGGTTCGACGGGGGAGAGGAGTCTCTCGGGAAAGGCTAGAGACTGGTTGAAGTTGGGTCCCAGCCTTTGCGGAGTGGGGATCGTTCGTTTTCGAAACCTCTATCACGTGACCTCGTTACGCTCCTTCATGAACCGGTTATTGCAACAGCGCTATGCCGTCAAATTTTGAGTGAAACAGGACGGAACCGAGTAAGAGACTCAGTGTATGTTCAAGGCAGCTTATGGTGACAACGCCATGGGTAGATCGGGTGTCTTTGAGTGGCACATGTTGTTTCATCTACATCTACGTCAATACCCCTCGAGCCACCAAATAGGTGAGTGGCAGGGGGTGCAGCACCAGGAGGAATGGTTATGGGTTAGGGTTTTTCAGATGGATGAAGGAAGGTGGGGGAACAAAATATGTCCCAATTGTTTCAATAATGAAGCCGACACGTACCGTGGATATTTCAATATGGTTTGCGATACGCTTTTGAGTGATTAGGCGATCATTTTGAATCAAATCTGCGACGATTTTGTGTTGTTTATCGTCTGTGGCAGTTATCGGATGTCCTCTGCGTGTTCCATCAACAACTATGACTTTTCCAGTCTCGCAACCATTAATTTTTACTACCCATCGAACAGCAGGAGACCTATCAACAGCATCGTCACTATAAATAGCCTTTAAACGACGATGGATATCAGTAGGAGGCGTTTTTCAGCAATTAAAAATTCGATAACAGCACGCTGTTTAACTCGCGTTGACATAGCGCTAGAGCACGTCTCCATACATCCGCTTCTCAAAATACACTGGGTGAATGACACGACCTCAAACCTGCGCATGCGTGTTGAGGGGGAATATTAATTCCACGTGCCACCAGGAGTGCTTCTGAAGGTCATTTTGTTTGTGGTGTTCCCGCAGGTGTGCATTAGTTTCCAGCATACCCTCGTATATCACAACCTTTAAAACGTACACATATAGTATACGATACATACACATACTAAATACACACATGCCAATGCATGCAAAAAATACAAGTAAAACAATTTTCCTGGGTGTTATTTGCAATCGCCAATACAAAGTATGATTTTCCTGCGAAAGGCATAAGGAATTACGTGGGATTCTGTTTACAGCTGGATTTTCACTGGTTGGTTTGCCATGAAACGAGTGATTTAGTGAGGAGGGGCAAGCGCCAGTGGCCAAGGATTGGGGCCCGTGAAGTTTCGAGGCAGGATCCCTCGCTCGACCAAAACCGCGTCACGTGAATAAGGGGAGACGCAAATCCTTTGCTTCAGACATTTGTCCCAGCGCATGGATAGTAAGGCTCCGAATGCCGAACGTGAGTGACAATCTATGGGCACTTTCGATTCGTTCTCATCGACTAAAATAACCTCTCCTCCCATTACTTCCGAGCCAGGCCAGCAAACGTCGGCGACGGACTAATAACGCCGGCGCCTCTCCATCCCCCCCATGCACGAGGGCGTCCCTGTGAGTCTCGACAGTCATCCCGCCGACCCCTCCCTTCCCCCCCCCCTCCAAGACCTCACCAATTAAAGGGCGCCCCCAAGTCCTGGGCACGAGCCAGGGTTGTGGGGGAGGGGAGGTTGGAACGATCGGATGCACGCACATAAGATCGGAGTCAGGAGAGTGACCGCGGGGAGGAGGAAGCGGGGCGCCCCGGGGAGGGATGGATGATGCCGGGGGTCCGCTTCGATGGCCATGGGAATGGGAGCGCGGAGGGCGGGCATCGCAGATGGACGTGTCCCCGGAGAAAATGCACCAGGCAGGAGGGAAGAAAAGGTGCCGGGGGAGGAATACACCCACCACTTCACCTTCATTTTTCTCTTCCTTGCATTGCGTGCTCGTGCGTGCGTGTTTTCGCAGCGATAACCAACCCGCGGAAGCATTGTAAAATCTTGTTGAAAGCAGCAGCGAAGGGAGGGCTCCCAGGGAAAACGGGCTTCCCTGGGATGGAAAAAGATCGTGAAGCGGAGAGCGGAAGTGAGAGAGAACATGAACATGCACCACAAAACACTCTACTCTCGGAAGGCCTCATTTAGAGTACGCATGTAGCGTGTGAGATCCGAGTGAAAAAGGCCTCATTCGGGAAATTGAGAAGGTTCAACGCCGGGCAGCCCGTTTTGTAAAAAATTCCTACGATAAAACGCAAAGCATCTACGAAATGCTCATGGATTTGGGGTTATAATCATTAGAAGAGAGACGATTCAATGCAAGATTGAAATTATTGAATAAATGCAGATCCGCATGTTTCAGCACCGAGGTCTCGCAAATTATTCGTACTCCTACACACATTGGTCGCTTGGATCATGCATATAAAATTCGGGAAATGGATGCCACAACTAGCCGACTCAAGTACTCCTTATTCCCAGTAGATGAAGTTGCTATCCCATATTGTCCGTGGGAAGAAGGAGTCCTTGAGTCGGCTAGTTCTGGCATCTCTTTCCGAATTTTATATGCGTGATTCAAGCGACCAATGTATGTAGGAGAGCGAATAATTTGCGAGACCTCGGTGCTGAAAAATGCGGATCTGAATTTATTTAATAATTTCAATCTTACATTGAATCGTCTCTCTTCTAATGATTCCAACTCCAAATCCATGAGCATTTCGGTGACGCTTTGCGTTTTATCGTAGGAATTTTTTACGAAACGGGCTGCCCGACGTTGAAACTTCTCAATTTCCCGAATGAGACCTTTTTCACTCGGATTCCACACGCTGCATGCGCATTCTAAATGAGGCCTTACAAGAGTGTGGTAACAACGTTCCTTGACCTTCGAGTCACTTTTGCCGACAATGCGTCCAATGAATCCCAATTTTTTATATGCTTGACCGCAGACTTCACGTATGTGAGTCCCCCAAGTTAAGTCTTTTGTGAATGTGACACCTAGGTATTTTACCGTATCAACTACTGCCAGGTCACCTCCAGCAAATTTGTAAGCAAATCCCGTTGATTTTTTGAAGAATTTTACTACCGAACAAATATTATAATTTAGTGTCAATCCCCAGTTAGAACACCGTTTAGTAATGCAATCTAAATCCTGCGCTAGAATAAAACGATTCTCATCCCCAGATATCTCCCGATAGATCACCGTGTCATTCGCGAACATACTAATTTTACTTTTCACTGCGCGGTTCAAATGGTTAACAAAAATCAATAAAAGCAACGGCACGATTACACTTCCCTGAGGTACCCCCGACGTGACTCGAACGCTGTCGGAACTAGCGCCGTGAAGGACTACCCTCTGTTCCCACTCTGAAAGAAAATCTTTAACCCAATTTATTGCGCCCTTGTTTATACCCGCGACCTTTAATTTATGAATGAGTTTACATTGGGGAACCTTATCAAATGCCTTTTGAAAATCTAAGAAGATGGCATCCACTTGCCTACCTCTCTCACCAGGTAAAAGTAAATCATGTGTAAATAATCCTAATCGGGTTTCGCAGGAGCGGGTTTTCCTGAATCCGTGTTGATTGTCACTTAAAAAGTTAATATTGTCAAGGTGTCTCATTATTGAACTGACAATTATGTGCTCCAAGATTTTGCAACAGATAGAAGTGAGAGATATAGGTCTGTAATTACTGGGATCCTCCCTGTCACCACTTTTAAAAATAGGCGTTATTTGCGCGGTTTTCCAAATCTTAGGTACTTTGCACTCTGTGAGGGATTTGTCAAATATAAATTCAAGGTACGGCGCAATGTTTGGAGCTAAATGTTTTATGACCCTAGCTGGTATATTTTCGGGACCCGGGGATTTGTTGGGTTTAATCTCATTAATAATTTTACAATTCCTTGTTGGTCCACTGTTATTTTTTCCATGGGTGGAGTATGTATTGTTTCTTGGAGATATGCAGTGGCAACATCGTTCGTGAAAACGCTTTGGAAGAATGAATTTAGGATGTTAGCTTTACCCTCACTGTCTGTATGAATTATATTGCTACAATCCCTTAAGCAAGCCACGGTTTGTTTACTCCCATTTAATTCCCTAACATATGACCAGAAAGCTTTGGGGTCAGTGTCCAAGTGCTCGCAAAGTACTTTGCGTTTAAAGTCCAGTAAGGCGCTACGTAATTGTGTTTTGGTTTCAATTGTTGAGGATGTATATTTGTCCCATAATTGTTTATTCTCAGGGGATAATGTGTTCACGCCTGCCCTGTTTACCTTGGAGTGTAACATTCTCTGCTTTCCAAGGGCTTTTCTAACGTCTTTATTGTACCACCTGGGGTCCCGATTTGCTTTAATCTGTTTTATAGGCATGAAATCTATGATGCCTTTTTGCACAATATTAACAAATTCTGTCCAAATTTCTTCCACGTTCTACATCTACATCTATTTAATACCCCGCAAGCCGCCGTAAGGGCGTGTGGCGGGGGGTGTTAGGACACCACCCGTAATTTAGAAAAGAAAGAGAAAAAAAAACCGCATGTAATAACCACAAAATCATATATATATATATATATATATATATATATATATATATATATATATATATATATATATATATATAAAACACTTGGCATAAATTCATGCATGAACACTTACACCACACACACATGCAAACACTCAATCTACACCTTACCTACACATGCACCTGAAAGTATACCTAGCATCTCTATAGTGTTTAATTTGTTCCGACTTATAAATTCAACGTTTTTAATATTTCTAAAGTGACTTCGGTTTCTTACTATTATGATTTCTGATTGTTCGGGGAAAGAATGAGTATTTGAACCTATCTGTCCTGGAATCTATCTCCCTTAGTTTATCTTTGTGGTCTGATCTACCTAAGTAGTGTGGGGCCATTATAATTCCTTCAGTGTCATAGTTAAACTCGTTTGTTCTGAACCTTTCTAAAAGTCTAAGCCTCGCTTGTTCTCTCCGCACTTCAAGTGGTTCCCAGCCTAAATCCCCTAAGAGACCTGTCACACTTGTGTTTTTATCATAACAATTTTTAACGAATCTAGCGGATTTTCTCTGGTCTTTATCTAATCCTTTTTGCCAAATTTTCTCCCACGGATCCCAAATACTTGCGGCATATTCCAAATGAGGTCTAACTAGAGCAAAATAACACCTCTCTTTAACTTTTTCATTACATTTCCCCACCACCCGTTTTATGAAGCCAAGTTTCTTTAAAGCTGTTCCGCATATTGTCCTGATATGTGCTCCCCATGAAAGGTGTGGTGTTAGAACAACCCCCAAATATTTAACTTGATTTGCCATAGTCAATAATGAACCCTCTATTTTGTAGTTTATATCCTGTTCTTCGCTTCCTTTATTCCAAAATTTCAAAACTGCGCATTTATCTATATTAAGTGTTAATCCCCATTTATTGCACCATTCCGAGATATTGTCTAAGTCTCTAGAGAGTAGCTCGCGATCTAGTTGGCTTCTTATTTCCCTGTATATCACCGTGCCGTCAGCAAATAACCTTAGATTGCTACTAACGTGCGTGTTTAAGTCATTTATGTATATTAAGAACAGAAGAGGCCCTATTACACTTCCCTGGGGGACGCCCGAAGTTACATCTCTATCGGTTGAGCACAACCCATCTATGACTACTATTTGTTTGCGGTTTGACAAGAAGTCTCTAATCCAATTAATTAATTTCTCATTGATCCCATAGTATTTAAGTTTATGTAACAATTTATTGTGTGGGACTTTGTCGAAGGCTTTTTTGAAATCCAGGAATACTGCATCGACTTGTGTGTTGTTTTCTCCCGATCTAAGTATATCGTGAATGAAGAGACCAAGTTGTGTTTCGCAAGATCTGCTTTTCCTAAATCCGTGCTGGTTGTGGATTAGTATTTTCCTACTATCAAGAAATCTCATAATGTTAGTGACAATAATGTGTTCCAATATTTTGCAAGAGATCTATGTTAAAGAAATGGGTCGGTAATTGGTTGGTTTATCCCTATCGCCGCCTTTATAGATGGGAGTTATATGGGCTAGCTTCCAGTCGCGAGGCACTGAGCCTTCTTCTATCGATTTTAGAAAAACAATATGTAAAAATGGGGCAATGTCTTCAGCTAATTCCTTTATTATTCTAGCAGGTATTTCTTCCGGACCTGGTGCCTTGTGTGCTTTGATACTACGGAGCAGATTTACTATTCCCTGCTTGGTCAGTGTGAGATCGCTCATGTGTTCCCCGGGTGGGTGTGGAGGATCATTTGGTGCGTTTGTGTTTTTGTTGTAGACGCTCTGGAAAAGATGGTTTAAAATATTTGCCTTTTTCACGCTATCTGTAATGACTTCTCCATTTTCAGTCTTCAAAGAGTGAACAGTGGGACGTTTACCCTGTATTTCCCTAACATAGGACCAGAATGACTTTGGATTTTCCTCAAGATATTCGCTAAGCATTTTAGATTTAAAAGAGTGTAGTGCTGTGCGCATAATACTTTTCGTCTTACTACGACATTCTTTTAGTTGCTGTTTGGATGTATTCATATAAACTATATCGTCCCTTTTTAAACTCTTTTTGAAATTTGACTGTAGCTTTCTTTGCCTTCTTAATGCCGATCTGACTTCCCCGTTGTACCATCTAGGTTCCTTACCGTCGCATTTGAGTTTGGACGGGATATACGTCTTCATTACTTCGCGTAAAATATTTAAGAAATAGTTCCAAGTGTTCTCTGTATTGGTTGTCAGTGTTTTTGTCTTGTATTCTGGTAATTTTATCTTTAAATATTCTCTTAGTCCGTTAAAATTTGCCTTGTTGTATAGGTATATTTTACGCTTTTCTTTGTTTATTTTGACGAACTTAGTTTTTAACTCTATAAGAATAGCCTTATGGTCACTGATTCCGTCTCTTATTTCAATGTTAGTAATGATTTCGGGCTTAGATGTCGCAAAGATGTCTAGTATGCTTTGGCCCCGTGTTGGTGATTTAACAATTTGTTCTAAGGAGTGTTTTTTGAATATATGAAGGAGTTCTTGGCATGAATCTCTGTTTTTGGCAGTAGTTGTCCCAGTCAATTGACGGTAGATTTGTGTCCCCAGCGATTATAATAATACTGTTGCTATGTCTGCTGCTGATAGTCGATATTTGTTCGTCGAGCTTGTGTAGGACATCTGTGTTAGAATCTGGGAGTCTATAAAATGAACACGCGAATAGGCTTCTGCCGTTGTAGTCTTTAATGTTGCACCAAACGCTTTCTATATCATCTACGTCGCATTCATATTGTTGGCTACTAAGATGTGACTTTACTGCAATGAATACTCCCCCACCCAACCTATTTGGTCTGTCCCTTCTGTAAATTGTGAAACCGTTTGGAAAAACCTCAATGTTTGCTATATCTCCCGTGAGCCAACTTTCCGTTCCAACTACTATGTCTGCGTTTGTACTGACAAAAATATGTTCAATATCCGATATTTTGTTTCTAATGCTACGGCAGTTTAATGTTATAATTTTAATATGGCTAATAACTTCTTGTTTTTCGGTTTTATGTACGCTAACAAAACTGTTTTGAGACGATTCGTGGTGAACAGAGACAAAAGAATTACATTCACTTGCATCGCTATCTGTTATGTATGTAGAGGCACCAATTTTATTAAATTTACGTGGGTTATATATTGTTTTAACGCAAGTGTTTGTTTGTTCAATTTTTTTGGGGATTTGAGAGGCATAACCTGAACTGAATTGACAAAAAGCGCTGGATTCTACTTTATTTTTCCCAATATATGACCTACGCTCTTGCCTACCAGCTATGCTAAACCCTCGAAACGTGTTCGTGTTCGCTTAAGTCTTGTCACGTTGACAAGACTTAAGCGGGTTTTGAACTCGGGTAGTGAAGAGTTTAATTGATTGGCAAAAGTTTCAAAGTCTGCTTTATGGTAATTATAAATTTTCCTTTTTGGTTTAACAATCTTTTTTTTTCTTTTTCCAAGTGGATGTTAACTGCTTTATGGTCACTCAAGCCCTCATCAGTTGATACACTAATAATACTTTCAGGCGTGTTTGTAAGAAATAGATCCAATATGTTCATTCCGCGGGTGGGCATGCGTACTGCTTGATGGAGGGAGTTTCTTTGAACCAATTTTATCATGGAATTGCAAGATTCGCGATCGCGGGTCCCAGATTTAACGATATTGTTGTCCCAATCTATACCAGGGAGGTTAAAGTCGCCACCAATTATGTTTATGCTGTTGTTATATTTACGTGTAAAATTGTAAATTTGATCGTTGAGGGTGTGAAGTGTTTTCAAATCTGAGTCTGGAGGTCTGTAGAAAGAGCATAAATTTATGTTGGGTTGATTGGTCCGTAGTAAGGTGCACAAAAATTTTTCTGTATTATTATTTTCAAATGAAACTTGCCTGCTTTTTCAAAATGACTCTCCACTGCCACGAAAATCCCCCCTCCGGGTCTTGTATCTCTATTGTGTCGGTAAACTTTGAAATCTATTGGGAAATTTCTGGGTCGTTTAAATCATTACAAAGCCAACTCTCTGTGCCCAATACTATGTCATCGGAATGAGTTTGGATTATGTGTTCGAGATCCGCTGATTCGTTTGTGAGGCTACTGTATTTATATTTAAAACAAGTCATATATAACAAGTATAGTTAAATTATTTTCATTTTGAATGACGTCCTTATTTGTGACTCACTGTAAATTAGGACGCTTTGTGGGGAAGTGAAAAGTCATTTTGATTGAACCAATCAACCCATCTTAAATTTAGGCTCTTTCTACAGACCTCCAGGATATTCGCGGATGACATGATGATCTATCGGGAGATATCTGGGGATGAGGATCGTTTTATTCTGGCGCAGGATTTAGATTTCATTACTAAATGGTGTTCTAACTGGGGATTGACTCCAAATTATAATAAATGTTCGGTGGTAAATTTCTTTGAAATATCAACGGGATTTGCTTACAAATTTGCTGGAGGTGACCTGGCAGTAGTTGATACGGTAAAATACCTAGGTGTCACATTCACAAAAGACTTAACTTGGGGGACTCACATACGTGAAGTCTGCGGTCAAGCATATAAAAAATTGGGATTCATTGGACGCATTGTCGGCAAAAGTGACTCGAAGGTCAAGGAACGTTGTCACCACGCTCTTGTAAGGCCTCATTTAGAATACACATGCAGCGTGTGGTATCCGAGTGAAAAACGTTTCATTCGGGAAATTGATAAGGTTCATCGCCGGGCAGCCAGTTTTGTAAAAAATTCCTACGATAAAACGCAAAGCGTCACCGAAATGCTCATGGATTTGGGGTGGGAATCATTAGAAGAGAGACGATTCAATGCAAGATTGAAATTACTAAATAAATTCAGATCCGCATGTTTCACCACCGAGGTCTCGCAAATTATTCGTACTCCTACATACATTAGTCGCTCGGATCATGCATATAAAATTCGGGAAATAGATGCCAGAACTAGCCGACTCAAGGACTCCTTCTTCCCACGGACAATACGGGATAGCAACTGCAGGGTTATAGATAGCAAAAATTCCACTTGCCACCCTCAGCGTCTAAAGAATAATTAGTTCTACTTAAATGCATGCTCTTCCACTAACCTTGTGTGCATTTTTAAAAGAACCCATTCTTTCCGAATGACCTCATTAGTGTTCTGTTCATCTGTTTTTAAGTTTCCCTTTCAGTCCCTCGTTCCTCTCCGCGGGGGGAAATTCCTGCTACCTGCAACGTTGGGTCGTCTTCCCTGCCTTTTACAGTCTCCTCGGCGGGTAGAGTGTTTTGTGGTGCATTTTCATGTGGTAGTGATGTTTCACATTCTTGCTTGTTGTGTCCTGGCTTCCGTGTTGTAGGATGGCTTTCGTGCTGAATCCTGGGATGCAGTTTTTTGTTGGCTTGCGGTGTATGTGTTTGCATGAGTGTTGGATGAAGGGATTTTTGCATGAGTGTGTGCGCTGCTGTGGGTGTATTTACCACGTTGTTGTTTTGCATGTGGTATTGTTACTTTTTACGGTTGGTGACCTAACACCCCCCGCCACACGCCTTTGCGGTAGCTTGCGTGGTATTAAGTAGATGTAGATGTGCGTGTCACATGTCTTTCTAAATCAATACCAGTATTGTCGGTGACTTTTATATTTTTATTAATCTTATTATACGCGCTAGCCCAAGATGTTACCGACCCATTAAATGATCTGTCCCCTATCCTAACAAATGCCTACAGTTGTGAGTAGGCTATCCGCTACCTTACTCTCCGCTTCCGCCGTGTAATGGACCCCAGAACGGTTAAGGGGAGTCCGGCAAAATCGGAGGGTTGGCCTCAGGTCGACGAAGGAGGCTCCTATGTCCGAGCAGAATCTCGATAGTCTCTGGTTTATGCCTTCCACTCGGCTCCAAACCAGAGACCCGCGATCCTCCCTCGGAACGATGCTGCAGACCGTTAGTCCCAGCCGAACCCCCTCGACGCCCTGGACGCGCTTCACCTCGGAGCTCAGTTCCCTAAGGGAACGGAGGACCTCCTCGGATCCACGGTCCGTGACGTCGTTGGTGCCCACATGGGCCACGACCTGCAGCCTAGAGCACTTCGTGCCACTTGACCGCCGCCACGATCGCCTTCGTCACCTGAGGGGCACCTCCGCCTGGTATACACCAGGCGGTCACCCGTTGATCGACGCCTACGCGGCGCGCCCTTTCCCTCAACGGGACCATTACACGGAGGACATACAAGCTACCTATTACTACCATTCCCTCCCTTCCTGACCGCTTATGTCTTACCCTAGACAGTGTCCTTGGAGTAGGGGTAGGGGCTGCAGGTACGGTGGTGCTGTCATACGACAGCACCTGGTACCTGTTGGAGACGGGGATGGTATCTGCCTCCGCAGAGTCCAATCCTCGCCGCAGCGTTACCTTCCCCTTACCCCGAGAGACGACCCTCCAATCGTCCGAACTACGGACGTGAGACACTCCCTCGTAGAGAAATGGGACACAAGGTAGGTCTCTAATCGCCCAGCCACGTGTTGCATTCGGACGAATCCGTGCATTCCTATGCGCGTGGCGGGTTTTCGTATTCCCACCCCGAGCACCATCTCTCCTGAGGGGAGCCCTCCGGCCGGCCCTCTCCAGTATGAGGATACGGGCCCTTAAAGCCGCGCATTCGCCAGTGACTTCAAGCGTGGCAACTGGGGGCCTAGATGAAGCCATCCTAATTTAACTACCGAGTTCCAAACAAAAGCTTGCCTGTATACGCTACTCTAATATTTTTAAGAGGGGTTAGTTAAATTTAGCTCAATCAATAAGTTACGCTTTCGAAGATGGTAAAGAAAAGAAAGCGCTCACCGAAAACCAATTAGATTCGAAGGACAAAAACCACCGCAAGCCACTAAGAGTACCCACTAGGAATACCACCACACTATTAAAAAGTAATAACAAGCGACACAAAAACTAAATAAACTAAACTATTTCACAAAATAAAAGCTAAAACTAAACTACACTTCACTAGGGAAGAACAAACACAGAGGCACAGAAGTATCAGCAGGCACGCAGGTTGTCTCAGGTAGGGTCGAACCGGTTCTAGGGAGTGAGCTCGAGCACGTCTGTTCTCGGCAGAAGCCAGGCAGAGAATACGAATATTATCTGCCATAGTTATGGGTTCCCTGCATGACTCTTGACGCAGGATCACAAACGCATCGGAATGAAACCTACCGAACAATATTTGACTCATTTTAAGAGCAACCAACAGGATTTTCTGAGCCAATATGAGACCACAGATGTAACTTGGGTCCACTACTATATCCTAGAGGCAAAACAGCAGTCAATGCAGTGGAGACGATTTCATTCACCACCACAAAAGAAATAAAAGGCCGGAAAGGTGAAAGCTTCAGTTTTCTAGGACGCACAAAGGGATTCTGACGATAGATTCTGTCATTGTGAGATTATCCTCCCACTGGTTAAACACTTACTGGACAATCCTACGGTATAATTGCACCATACTACGACAATCTTAGGCCAACTACAGCAAAATACAGATGATACAAGAACAGAGGTCAGGTTTGTCAATGAAGAAAGTCATCTTTTATCAAGACAATGCACGCACAAATATCGTTACCATGGCAAACATACGTTAACTAAGATACGAATTGTTGCCACCCTCGCCTTATTCCCCTAAATTGGCTCCATTTAGATTTCCATCTCTTCCGCAAGCTCAAACCTGTCCTCGTTGGATGGAGATTCTCTTCAAGCAAAGAATTAACAGCCGAAGTAGGCGGGTAATATTTTGCAGGCCTGAAGGAATCTAATTTTCGAGATGGAATCAAGACATCGCTGAACCAATTGCATTAGTGTACAGGAAGTCTGCATTAAAAATAAAGAAAGCTTCACTGAGTTAAGCCGTTGAGATCTACTGCACTCCGATAATTTTGAGAGTACCCTCGTACCAGCTATCGACATCGATTTGTCGATAATAACGTATTCCATATCGTTCCGTCCAATAAGGTTGAATCAATGAGTATTATTTGACGGTTTTCTGGTGAATCATGGCATCGCGCAATATTTCTTTAAATAATTTGCAGTCGGATAAAATCCATGAGTATCTCGCAGCAGGAAAGGGAATCGAAACGAGGAGCTACGGAGGTCGGAGGAAATGTGGGCTTGGATGGCTGGGGAGACGATGACCAGTTGCCCGAGGCGCGTGAGTGACCGGCATCGGAGGGGCGCTCGGCGGACCACACGATGCCGTGCCGTCGCCGCTGGAAACAAAATGCCCGCGACGGCGGGAAGCGAAAGCGGGTCCTCTAGAAATCGCCACCACGCACGCGCACGCTTCCCCTGATGAAACGGTGGCATCCTACACACAAAACGGGACCGACTGGCGCTTATTTTTAAGACTGAAAAAGAAATTTCCCAAAGTTCTAAATCGCCATTTTGTTTTTGAAACCCAATTTTCATTTCGTTGAGAACGAAAAGATTACGTTTCGAAATTTTTGTGCTCTGCGAATGTTTTTTCCGGGCATCTGCTCCCGAGGAAAATAACTTTTTGCCCGTCAACAGACCTGGCCAAGGGTCATCTGGAGTTCAGACAGCATTCCAGCACGCGGTAAATGAACCGACGACATTTCGGTCAGCTGGCAATCATTGACATTATACTCATCGTGACATCGGCGTTCTCGCTGCTTCATTGATTTCTGATTGATTGCTGCGATGTGATATTCAGCCATGCATCAACATTTGTTTTTTTATCACTCTGGTTATTACCAAGTTTGGTTTAAAAAGTACCGGGTACAACTTTTCACTGACGAGCGTGAAGTGCTGAACTCGGTTAAGTGGGCGCATGACCTCAGACATCGTAGATTGGCATTGATAAGACAGTGACGGGGCACACGCCATAATCACTGAAAGTTTGGCGATGCAATGAAAGATCTGAGCTGAACTCGTCCTCCCGAAGGTCTTTGGACGGACGACCAAAAGAGCAGAGTCGGCAGTGTCTGCTTGCAAAGACCTTCTCCAACGACATCGCGACGATTCCCCAACCCCCTTACAGTCCCGACTTGGCGCCAGCAGGCTATTATTTCTGTTTCCAAAAGTGAAATCCTCCTTCAAAGGACACCACGACTAAGTGCCGTCGTCAAATAAGCTCGCACGCTTGTACCCTTGATCACCTTCCGCCTAGCAGGGAGCCTTCGAGTCGTGGGAAATCCGCTAGGGCAAAAGTGTGTTTCGACACTCAAGAAGGGATTTACTTATTGAAGAATTTTGAGAGGCGTTGCAACGATATCTGGCATTCTAAATCTATTTTCCCGATACTTTTATACAAATCATGTAACTCTGTAAGGTACCTGAGGATGACGCTTGAGCGTTGAAACCGGTTGTACGTGAATAAAGGACAGTGGAAAGTTACCATGTATTCTTAATTTTATTAAATCATGTAACCTCTTGACCCATCAAATACCTACCCTGAATGGTAGACTAATAATATAACAAATATAAAGAGCACTATAACTGATCAGAGCATGAAGAGCAGGTGGTCATGTTCCTAGCTTTCCTATCTCGTAATTAAATGGTGGTAGAGTTCACGGAGACAAGTAGGTGGCCCGCGGAATGCCGAGCAAAGCGGGGGTGTGTAGTATGTAGGCAGAGGCACAGCGATGTAAATACAAGTATATAAGCAAAAAAGGGCACGGGGGACTAGCGGAAGACTGCGGATCAAGTAAGAAAAATAGTTGACCAAAGAGTTGCTGAGTTTTCACTTGGCAGAAGGGAGTGTTTGCACGATGAGGCTTAAGAGAGCATGAAATACGAGGGGAGGATATAGTTCTATATATCGAGACCCTACGCTCGGCGGATCGTCGAGCTGTGCGCATGGTGCCACTTGTGTTGTTCGATTTCATGTTCCTTGTTTTTGCTGCTTGTTGAAAATGGAAATTGACGAAATCACGGAGCAGCGACTCAACATCAGTTCTTGGTGAAGTGCGGTAAAAGTTATCAAGATGTTACTGAAGTGTTGACAGCTGTTTATAGTGATAATGCTCTGAAGAAATCATTCGCCTCCAAGTGGATTACATCAAACAAAAAATCAATAAAAAGCCGATCGAAAATCAAAGTCATGCTCCTGGTTTTCATTGATGTCGAAGGTGTTGTTCGTCATGAATTTCTTCCTGAAGGATAAACAGTAAACGCCGAGTTCTACCTCAGAGTTCTCAAGCGTTTGAGAGATCGCGTGCGTCGTGTGCGACCAAATTTGACTCGAGGCGATGGGTGGATGGATCCTTCCTTCACACCATGACGACAATGCACCTGCACATTCGGTATTGATCGCTCGCCAGTCGCTGGCCAAACATTCCATCGCCATCCTTGAACATCCTCCTTGCTCGACAGATCTCGCCCCATATCAGAATATTCTCATAAATAGCTTAAAAAATCAGACGTTTTACTGAGAGTTGTAAAATCCAATGATAAAAGTCGCGATCTCTCGTGATATTGAAACTCACGAAAACCCATGGAGAAAGGAGTGAAGTGGTATGCGTCCTTGGAAATTAGGGCGAGTGTCGTCTACGTAGAGCACCAGTTTGGAAATCGCGCCGCACCCACCCCCGCACCCACTCTGCCCGAACTGCTTCTCCCACCAAGACGAACGCCCGTAGCAGACGCAGCGGCTGACTGCGCATGCGCGAGGGCAAACATGAAATGGATCCACTCACTCTCGCCCCTTTCCTTCCCTCTTGACCCTTTCTCATTCTGACCGCGCCGCAGAGTGACGACGCGGGCATTCGCTTCTCACATGCCGCCGCTGCTAATGCCCTCTGCACAACTACGCCCATTAGTTGCAAGCCTTAACGTAAAAGGGCGACGGACGGATAATTCAGTCCAACCGGCTCTTTAAATTTCAACTGAAAATACGCGAGGGGGCCCGACTCATGCCTCGTGAATAACAATCACTGCCCAATCTCTCTCGAAACTTCCCCTGGCACCACCGCCGGCCCTCCCAGCAGTCGGAAGGGGGGTCAGAGAGGGAGGGAGGTCCTTTTAAATGGCCAAAGTTTTCCGGCACGCCCTCGAAACCAGTGCAAGGGAAACCGAGGCGGGTGGCTGGATTTTTCCGGGCTTCTCTATTCCGGAACACAGTTGTGGAGTGGGAGGCGAGGGACTGGACCAACCCTTTCGCCCTTGGACGAGCCCATTCCTCTCCGCCCCTCATCACAAACTTCCAAAACACACTTTCAAAAATTTACCACAAGGTCAACATTTTTCCAATCGTCCCCTGCCATAATTTCGTGCCTCATTAGCAGTTGCCACAGGAAGACAGGAGACTGTTGATGGACCTGGAGGCCAGAGCGCCGTCACACGTCATGCCGGTACCGGATTTGTATAATCAGTATCGGTAACATTTATTCCCTGGCGTGCATTTCGTGAAGTTCATAATGAAGACTGTCGTCGGTTATTCAGTGTGCGCATGATCGCAGATATCATACATTGCATTGATAAGACGCTGACAGTGAACCCATCATTTTCACTGAAAACTTGACGATGCTCTGGAAGATCTACGCTTAACTTGTCCCCCCGAAAGTCTTTGGACGGGCGACCTTCTGCAACGACATCGCGACGATTCCCCAACCCCCTTACAGTCCCCCAGACTTGGCACCAGCAGACTGCCATATCCTATTCCCTATAAAAGTGAAATCCTCCCTCAAAGAGCACCACTATTGGACCCTAAAGTGCCGTCAAAGGAGCTTTGACGCTTGTACCCTTTAGGACCTTCCGCCTCCTAGGGAGCCTACGGGTCGTGGAAAAGCCGCGAGGGCAAAAGTGCGTGTCGACGCTCAAGAATGGATGCACTTATTGAAGAATTCTGAGAGGCATTGTACGAGCAATATCTGGAAGACGAGAATCCATGTTTACGAAAGACCACTCGCGATGCTATTTGTACATATATTAGCACCCTTCCTAAATTCCAAATGTCGCTGACATTCCACCTGCTCCATTCCTCTCCCGAAGTCTTGCCCTCCGTCTCCGCCTTCCGCATTCCCTCAGCAATCAAAACAATCCTCATTCCCTCCCCGTCTCATTCGAATGTAACTGCCGCCCCTGCCGCGCTCCCGCCTCTTTCGTCCCCTTCCCCCGCACGCGTGCTATCTCTAAACCCCGCGATCTGCCCTCTGCCAACCCCAACGATCAAGTTGCGGAAGTATTCGGAACTACGCTAATTATCAAAGTTTCCGGCCATCTCTCCTCTCACACCTCAGCGTGTGCCCATCATCAATCATCTCTCTCTGCATGCTTCTCATGCTGCCCAAGTACTCCTCATAGTGCCGCGACCACTAAAGTCATTTTTACGTCTCAGCACTTCACACTGAATCAAACAATCCTCCTCGCCCCTCTTTTCATCTGATGAATTTAAAAAGTAAAGTTCGTTTCGTAAGGCCACTCATTTATTATCATCTAGTACGCTTATTTACAGGCATGTACACTTACATGATTACATTTTTAACCTTGTTTTAAATTCATTCATTCAATGGATAATCCTGCAAGTTTATTTTAAAGCTTGGCATCGGTTAAAATATGTGTTTATCGAATGGATCTTTGAAGGAGATACATTTTGTGATTTTTTGCACAACAGTTGAGCATTGGTACACTTAAACAAGTACCTTGAAAGATATCACCGAATCGTTCCGTGGTTCAAAGTTAAGTTTACCTACGCGACGCCATTTCACATCCCCTTCGCAACGCCTAAGTTCCGAGCCACAGAGCGTCATTATCGCTAACATTTTCGATCAATATTTTCAGGTCACTGGGTACATTGATGAATCGCTTAAATTAGTACTGAAAACCTCTGAGCGTGTTTTTTTACTGAACGAAAGAATCATAATAAAGCAAAAATATTGTTAATTGAAGTGCTTTTTCTTCTGAAGATATTTTTTTAAACTATTATATTTCATGAAAAACAACATCATTATTCGCAAACAATATATTTCAAACCCCACGAATAGTCTTTTTCAGTCCATAATTTCCAACTTCAACCAATAACGATTTTTTAACTAATTTTTTTACAAATATTGGATAAAAAGTATCGGTAACAATTTTTTTCCTTACGTGCATTGTATGAAGTGCTGAATTAATACCGTCGATTAAGTGTGATCGCATCATCGCAGATCATATATTGGCATTGACACAAAATGGTAGTGCACAACAATATCGATACTGAACATTTGGCGATGCAATGAAAGATCTGAGCTGAACTCGTCCTCCCGAAGGTCTTTGGACGGGCGACCAAAAGAGCAGAGTCGACAGTGCCTGCTTGCAAAGACCTTCTCCAACGACATCACGACGATTCCCCAACCCCCTTACAGTCCCGACTTGGCGCCAGTAGGCTATTATTTCTATTTCCAAAAGCGAAATCCTCCTTCAAAGGACACCACGACTAAGTGCCGTCGTCAAAGAAGCTCGCACGCTTGTACCCTTGATCACCTTCCGCCTAGCAGGGAGCCTTCGAGTCGTGGGAAATCCGCTAGGGCAAAAGTGTGTTTCGACACTCAAGAAGAGATTTACTTATTGAAGAATTTTGAGAGGCGTTGCAACGATATCTGGCATTCTAAATCTATTTTCCCGATACTTTTCATACAAACTATGTCAACTCTTGATAAAAGTTTTTCAATTTAGGCTAGATAAAACTAGCGAGAAGTCATAATGACATAGAGGGGTGAAAAAAGCCGGCGTATTATTAGAGCAATTTACCAAGGGGATTTAGACCAAATAATAATTATTACTATGATTGAACATTTAGCTTACGTGATTTCTTTCGCCAAGCCGAAATACCACGTTTAATTTTGAAGCTAAAATTAATGATTTGGGGTATTGATAACAGAAATTTTAGTTTTCTGATAATTTTAAAATTAGTCTATTGTTCCGATTGCCTATATTGTAGAAATAAGAGCTGTAATTAAGAGATGATTAAAAACTTGGCTCCATATACATTCTTATGCATATATATCCTTATACCGTAATAATATATGAAGATAGGCGGAACCAAATTAATAATGTTATAGAACCAACTTGGTTCATATAGTAACCAGCAATTGTGCAACGGATATTAAAAGGCAATTGTAAGTTGAAAATGTAGCATTCAATGTTTTAATAGGGATGAAAAATGAGGGCAAAAGGGATAAAAAGGCTGACTTTTCATATGCAGCAATTAGTCGCCGAGGACGGGCTCATAAATTAAGTCAACATCTTTCGCCTCCGCCATCGCCTGCGGTTCGCCCCAGAAACAGATCCATATGAATTGGAAGAAGTCCAAGGGGAGGCCGGCCAAGAATTTAAAGTATGACTCCTTTGGAATATTTTAACAGTTGCGGTAATATGAAAACGCTCTAATTATCCGAATGGGAGGAATTCATTTATGTTATCGTGCACTTTTTCGCAGTATTTTTTATAAAAATACTGCAAACAGAACAATCCACCCGAACGCAGAGTTTGATAGGTGAGGCTCGTTCAATACTAAGCCCGAAACGCCGCGTCTGAATTTCGAGCATCAAGAGGACATGAGGAAGATCCTATGAGAATAGAGAAAATATATTACCATGCGTAGGAAAGTCCTGAGGTACCATTTTAAAATTGATATCAATACTGTATTGGAAACTAAAAGAGAAATACTCAGTGGTGATGAACACTGCAAGTAAAATGCCATGAAAAATCTCAGCAAACCCTGAAAAAAACACTTTGAACAAATGAACACGAGATGTGGATTCGGATTCAATAGTCCCTCCCTGATCTCTCGATTTGTCGGGTTTCTATTCCGACTCCCGCGAACCACTCGCCGATTCGCCAAATGCAAGTCGACCAGGACACGTCGGTGAACATCCAATGGGATCGAAGATTGGGCCTTTAAACTGTGGCCATTACGTAGAAACGCTCTCGGTGAAATGGTGTCGATAAATATGCTGGTTCCGGGATTAGTTTCCATGTGTTCACATTTGTGAACAGGGATCAGAAGATGTTGGCGTGGAGAAGGACGAGAGAGGTGAAGTGGGCCGAAAGTAAAACAAATGACGAAGCTGCTGGGTATGGTGATAGGGGAGGAGGGGGATGGGTGGGAGTAATAAGAAAGGAGACACGAAAGAGGGATGCCGACGATACAGTATAGAAGACTGTAATAGAGGGGAGAATGATAAGCAAACGAGGAATGGGCAGCAACACAACAGGATAGGGATGTTGGACGGGATGAAGGAAGTAGGTATGCGGAATTTTTTTTTACTTATTTTTCTTAGTATCCCACTGTTCGGGTGTGTGGCCGGGATGAATACACACCATAATAGCTTCACCTGAAAATGACCGTACGGAGGTCAAACAATATCTTTCGGATCCCTTATCGTCCGTGGAAAAAATGGCATCTTAAATAAATCTATTCTACCCTTTATCTCTCTAATTTCATTGGCATGATCTCTCTCCTACCTTAGTACGAAGAGGCAATGATAGATTTTCAGCATCATCACTGCTAAAGAGACATCCTTCCATTCCATATGCAAGAGATGTATTCTGTAATTTAACGCTCTTGTCCGCCTCCACGGCCTCATTCGATTTCATTTCCCTTAATGCCCTTTCTATCTCATCGTCTAGTTTGCCTGGACCTAATCTATCTTCATTTCCGCCATATAATCTTTCTATGATTGGTGACCTATTTTTTGACATACTGCTCCTATATATATATATATATATATATATATATATATATATATATATATATATATATATATATATATTTATTTATTTATTTATTCATTTTTACACATATATATTGTTATTATTACGTAATCCACCGTTTAAGGTAGGTTTTTGGGTGGACATAATTATTAACCCTCCCCGGACTACAACCTTGACGTAGTGGAAGGGCTCGTGCGTTCCTTTGACCCCTAGAGCTGTGCTGGCGGGAGCAATCATTATTGTTCCTGGTAGGGTCACCAAAGCCAGATAGGTCGAAGGTTAGGAGCCGGACGAAAGGTAGTCCACGCAGCGTCTGCCCATCAGTGAGGCGGCTGCAATGGCGTCTGACCCCAGTGGGGCGGCCAATAAGTGATGGTGTCACATTCAAAAAACTATTAAGGAAGGCAACGGGAAACCTCCACAATTATCATTCCCAAGATTTAAATTATGGACAATACAGAGATTTTGAGTCCTGGCAACTACGGGGCTCGGCCCAATCGGCCGTGTGTCGTGCCCGGCAGCGGGGGAGGCAAGGCTTCCGCGGTCGTAATCCCACGAAACCCTTGCAAGGGAAAACCAGTAGCATCAGGACAGAAGACGCAGGAGAAGAAGACCAAATTAGTTAGAGTAGGAACGTGGAATATTAGGACAATAGTTAGGACAATAGTTAGGACAGGGAATTGGAGAATGTTAAGCGACAGATGGTAAGGGGAATAATAGATATTTTAGGTCTATGCGAGGTGAGATGGAAGAATAGCGGGGGTTACTGGAGTGATAAATATAGAATAATATACAGCGGCGGGGACGAGAGCCAACGAGGGGTTGCCATAGTATTAAATGAAGAGGTAGAAAAGTGTAGTCGACATAGAGCAGGTAACGGATAGAATACTACTAGTGGAGATAAAAGCAGAACCAACGAACTCAGTTATTATTCAGGTATACATGCCACCGAGCAACCAAAAGGAAGAAGAGGTCGATAAGATATACGATCAATTAGAGGACATAATCGCGTGTGTTCCTGCAGGGAAACATTTGATAGTGATGTGGGATTGGAATGCGACGGTAGGCGAAGAAAGAGATGGTGACGAGGTCGGGGACTACGATTTAGGCACGAGGAATGACCGCGGGGAGAAAACAGTTGAGTTCTGCAGGAGACAGGGGTTATTCATCACCAACACTTGGTTTAGACAGCACAAAAGACGCAGGTATACATGGAAAATGCCAGGTGACTCAAAAAGGTATCAGCTAGATTATATACTGGTTAGACACAGGTTTAGGAACAGTGTGATAAATTCGCACACCTTCCCGGGAGCGGATGCGGACTATGACCACAATGTAATGGTTATATAATGTAGCCTCAATTTCAAAAAGATAAGGCATGGCCGGCTAGTTAGAAAATGGAATGTAGAAGCATTAAATGGTTTGAAAAGGAAGGGGTACAAACAGGCGGTAGAGGAAATCCTGGAGGATAGTCAAGAGCTAAGTACTATCGAATAAAAATGGGAAAGGATCAAGAAAGGGTTATCGAAAGCCGCAAAAGACCCTATTGGAACCGTTAACGCTAAAAGGATTAGGAAACCATGGATCACGGATGAGATGATTACAAAGATGGATGAGCGGAGAAAATGGAAGAATGTATATACAGAGTTAGGCAAAATGAAGTACAAAAAATTAAAAAATAAATTGAGGCGGGCAAGAAATAAAGCAAAACAAGCATGGTGGAAGAAACAGTGTGAGGATATGGAAAGTCTGCAGAGGATGGGTGAAATCGGTGCGCTGTACAGCAAAGTAAAATTTATATCGGGAAGTAAGAAAGGGAGATCAACGATAGCAGTTAGAGATAAGGCGGGTAAGGTAATAGTTGACACAGGAATGATCCAAGAGAGTTGGAAGCAGTATATAGAAGAACATTATAGTAAAGAACTTCGAACAACAAACTTAGGCATTGAAAAAGAATGTGACGTAGAGGAAGATAGCTTAGGTCCAGGCATACTAGACGATGAGATATGAAGGGCATTAAGAGAGATGAAAATAAATAAGGCCGTGGGGGTAGATATCATTCCCGCGGAACTATTGAAATGTTTAGGCAATGTGGGAGGAAGAGGCCATATAGGCTGATTCGTAGCATCAATGAGGAAGGAATCTGGCCGGAAGACTCTAAGGTCAGTTTTAGTTCCCATTCCGAAAAAGGTAAACGCTACGTCTTGTCAGGACTACAGGACAATAAGTTTGATATCCCACGGAGCTAAAGTTGTTCTAAAGATTATGAAAAAAAAAAGGATAGAGAAAGGGGAAATGATTACTTAGGGGATGATCAGTTTGGGATTAAAAAGGGGAGAGGTACGCGTGATGCCATTGCAGTAATGAGATTATTAATCGACAGGAATATAGAACACAACCAGGAAGTATTTGCCTGTTTCGTAGATTTCGAAAAGGCGTTTGATGGAGTCAACTGGGAGAAACTAATGAGTATATTGCCGAAAATAGGAATAGATTGGAAGGAAAAGAGACTAATCCGCAACCTGTACATGTCTCAGACTGCTCAGGTGCGGGTGGGAAACGGGGAGTCCGGATGAGCAGTGTTAGGAAGAGGTGTAAGGCAGGGTTTCCCATTATCATCGTTGCTGCTCAACCTGTATGCAGAGGAAATGATTAAAGAGGCATGAAAAGAACTGGAGGTAGGAATGAAAGTGGGCGGGGAATTCGTAAAATCAGTTAGGTTTGCTGATGACCAAGCTTTAGTTTGTCAGTCAGCCAAGGGGCTGCAAGCATTGCTGAGTGATTTGGAAATTCAGTGCAACAGGTATGGGATGAGAATCAGTATTAATAAAACAAAGGTTATGGGATATTCTAGAAAGAAAAAGGCTAAGCTAAACATTAAAATAGGATGGTAAAAACTAGAGCTGGTAGAACAATTGACGTATCTCGGAAGTGTTTTGGACCAACACGGTCAATGTATTAGGGACCTAAGGAGAAGCATTGCGCTAGGCAAAGAGGCTTTCACAAGGAGGAGGGAGTTGATGACGGGGACGTTGAGTAAGGATGTTAAGAAAAGACTCGTAAAAACTTTGATATGGAGCGTAGCTATCTACGGCGCGGAAACGTTGTCATTGGAGCAGGAGGATAGACGTAGACTGGAGGCTTTTGAAATGTGGGTGTGGAGAAGAATGGAGAAGGTGAAATGGACAGAGAAGAAAACAAACGAGGAAGTACTTGGTATGGTGGGTGAAGAGAGGGGTTTATTGTGAGCAATCCTATGGAGGCAGGAAAAGTGGCTGAAAGGGGTATTGACTGGCAGCGGGGTGTTGAAGACTATGATAGAGGGGAGAATGATGGGGAAACGAGGAAAGGGAAGGAACAGGATAGGGATGTTGGACGGGGTGGAGGGAGGAAGAAAGTACTGAGAGCTGAAGAGGGACCTGATGTAGAGTAGGATGTTGTGTTTTGCTAGGGGCCACAAATTATTTAATTAGTAATTACGTCCATCCAAAAACCTACCTTAACCGGTAGATTACCTAATAATAATATATATATATATATATATATATATATATATATATATATATATATATAGTACATTACACAGTAAGAAACAATATAGAAACACAAAATAAGGTATCACTCAAACGTTATTTGTTGATAATTTCGACGGAATTCTACTCCGTCTTCATCGGAGGATAGAGAAGTATTGGTAGTGTATCTATATATATATATATATATATATATATATATGTATATATATGTATATATATACATATATAAATATATACACATAGAAAGAGAGAAGAACTGTATAGTAAAGAACTTCGACAAACAAAGTTAGACCTAGAAAAGGAACATGACGTCAAGGAAAAGGTCCAGGCATACTCGACGATGAGATTGAAAGGGCATTAAGAGAGATGAAACTAAATTAGCCAGGGGGTGGATAACACTCCGCCGGAACTACTGAAATGTTTGGGAAAATGTAGGAAGAATAGGCTGTATGGAAGGAATATAGCCAGAAGACTTTGTAAGATCATTGTTAGTTCCTATTCGGGAAAAGGTAAAGGCTACATCTTGTGAGGACTACAGAACAATAAGTTGAATTTCCAACGGAGTTTAAGTTGTTTTCCGAATAATCAACAAAAGAATAGGGAGTAGGAAAAATGATTAATTGGGGGATGATCAGTTTCGATTTAGGAAGGGGAGAGGCACGCGTGATGCTACAGCAGTAATGATAACATTATTCGAGAGGAAGATAAAATAGAATGAAGACGTATTTGCCTGTTTCGTAGATTTGAATAAGGCGTTTGATGGAGTCAATTGGGAAAAGGTAATTAGTGTATTGCGGAAAATAGGAATGGATTGGAGAGGCGGGAGGCTAATCCGCAATCAGTACATGTCTCAGATTGCTTAGTTGCTTCTGGGGAACGGGGAGTCCTGATGGGCAGTGTTAGGGAGAGAATAAAGTCAGGATTGTCCATGATTACCGATACTGTTCAACTGATATGTGGAAGGAATGCTTAAAGAGGCATGGGAACAACTTCGGGTAGGAATGAAAGTGGGCGGGGAATTCGTAAAATCAGTTAGGTTTGGTAATGACCAAGCTCTAGTTTGTCATTCAGAGAAGGGATTACAAGCATTGCTGAGTGAATTGGAAACTCATTGCGACAGATATTGGATGAAAATCAATAATAATAAAACAAAGGTTATGTGGTTTGTCATAGTGAGAAGGACCAAGCTGAATATTAAATTCGAAGGGGAAAACTAAAGCTGGTGGAACAGTTTACGTGGCTCGGAAGTGTTTTCAACCAAATTGCCAAAGTAGTAGGGACGTAAGGAGAAGAAATGCACTAGGCAAACAGGCTTTCATAAGGAGAAGGTAGTTGATAACACGGACGTTGAGTAAGGGTGCTGAGAAAATGTTCTTTAAAACTTTGATATCGAGCAGAAATATATACGGCGCGGAAACCTGGTCACTGAAGCAGGGGGATAGATATATATTGGGGGCTTGTGAAGTGTGAGGGGGGAGAATGATGGAGGAGGTGAAGTTGACAGAAAGGTAATCAAGTGAGGAAGTTCTAGTTATGGTGGGCGAAGAGAGGGGTTTGTTGGGAGAAATCCTAAGGAGCAGGAAAAATAGATGAAGGGCGTACTGATCGGCAGCTGGATGTTGAAGACTGTAATAGAGGGGATTATTTTAGGCAAACGAGGAAGGGGCAGGAATAGGATAGGAATATGGACGGGATGAAGGGAGGAGGGAAGTACTCAGAGATGAAGAGGGAGCTGATGTAGAGTAGATTGCTGGTTTGTGTTTTGTTAGGAGTAACAAAATATTTATTGGGTGGTTGTGACCACCCAACAACTACATAAACTAGTAGATTATCTAATAATTATCTAATATATTCACACAAACACAATATATATATATATTCAAATTTAACAACAAAAATCTATTTACAGAAAAGGCACCGCTATGGGTATGTGTATTGCTCCTGCATCCGCCAATCTTTAAAGGGAAAATTCGAAGATACCTTCACCAACTAACGCTTTAACTATTATTCTAGACCCACTACATTGAAGGCATTTTCCTCCTTTGGTCCGGACGCAAAACTTCATCCTCTTTCATCGCCATCTCTCAACTTCTCCTTCTCGGTGTTATTCACTTCATCTATATCTGATTTGAATATTACTTTCCAGTAAGTATCGACATTAACCTCAAGAATAATAAACTTCACTCCTTGGCCCACATTAAACCGACCAACAACCTAAAATACCCTCATTTAAATAGCTGTCGACCCTCTCGCACAAAATGCTCTATTTCCTTCTCAATCTCAGTCCGTGGCCTCCGTCTCTGCAGCAACACCCCCTCCCTACAAAAATGGACCACCTGCATTATTTCCTCAGGAATCGCGGATACCCTGAAAAACTACTGAGCAGTAAAAAACTCAAACCTTCAAGTCAAACCTCTTCTTCCCAAGCCAAACCGCCCGAAATGCCCTGCTCTTATCACCACTTTCTTCCCCAGAAAACACAAAATTAAACTTTTAATCCGTGATTTTTTCCCAATTATTAATAACAGTCAGTCGACATCATTTTTATTCCTACATTGTCTATCCATTCCTTTTAAACGCCCGTCGAACTTGGGAGGCATCTTCAAGTCGAAAAACCAACTGCGAGCACCCCCGTCTCTCCCCGCCCCTACCCACACCAAACAACCGCCCACGCTGCAAATGCTGCCATCTTCTAAGACCCTCCCCCACCCTTAGGACCAACTCCCAACCGGTCGCCACCTGCACTTCAAAAAACAATATTTTTCGCCTGTCCGGTAACTTCTGCCCTGCCTTCTACTTGGGCGAATGCACGACCACACTTTCCCTCCGCATGAATAACCATCGATATTCCACCAATACTCCCACCTTCCTTAATTATCCCATCACTACCTACACTGCTTCCCACAACCAATCTTTTGATGACTGCTTCTCCGTTTCGGTGATTGAAACCCTTCCCAAATATGCTAGTATCATAGAGGTGAGAACCCGCGAGATGGCGCGTATCTGGGTGACCCAGTCATTTAAACCGCCCGGACTGAACCAAGCCCACTGAATGCATTCAATAGCTGCCTAAATATCCCCTCCAGCCCATTTGTTCATTTCCCATTGGTCCTTTACCTCTCCTCCCCTCACCCCTCCTCCTCACATATCCTCTCCGCCTTTCCCCTAGAACGATATTCTGAAGACGACGGCCGTGCCTTCGAACGCCAAAACAACATATGTAAGTGTCCTTTCGTTGTGCTTCTA
The DNA here is from genome assembly GCF_022747635.1 of Hetaerina americana. NCBI lineage: Eukaryota > Metazoa > Arthropoda > Insecta > Odonata > Calopterygidae > Hetaerina > Hetaerina americana. The sequence continues at coordinate 2,109,349 of NW_027287538.1, forward strand.
TGGTTTAAAAATCTACGTGTGTTTTATATATTTGTGCGTCCTATTCGGCGCCTATCTGTCGTCGTGCGTTCCATTTCGAATATATATATATATATATATATATATATATATATATATATATATATATATATATATATACTAGCTGAAAACCCGGCTTTGCACGGGTTAGGGAGAAACAATAATATAAATATACTACATAAATAAAAACAACAAATTATAAAGTACAATAATACACTACTTCATACAAATTTAAGAATCTTTTTTATTTATCACCTGTTTATAAACTACATTTTTTGTTTCATATCCAGGTGAAAGAATATATAAATTTTTAGGCGAACCTACTCTGGAGCAAGCAACATAAAGTTGCCCATGGCTAAAACATGGCGATCTTAGATCAACACCACAAAACTTAAAAGACTGTCCCTGTGATTTATTAATGGTAATTGAAAAAGCTAGCCGGACTGGAAACTGTAATCTTTTAAAGTTGAAGGGAAGATCAGTTGGGATTAGAGGTATCCGTGGAATAAAAATTATTTCACCTTTTCCTTTTCCAGTTAAAATGACTGCCTCGATTATATTTTTCATTAACTATGTCACACACAATCGTGTCCCATTGCAGAGTTTTGGTGGATCTAAATTTCGCAATAAAATGATTGGAGATCCTACTTTAAGTAAAAGGCGATGTTGTGGCAATCCAGCTGGATCAAGTGAATTTAGGAATTCCGTTGGATAATTGACGGCTTCGTCAGCATCCACTACGGTATCAACCGATTTATATTCAATCACGTCTCCTGGCAGCATGGCTAGTATCTCCTTGTTAATTTCATTAACATCATCATTCTTAGGAGCAAGAATGGCTCTTTCTCGCAACCATTCTAAATTTTTATAATTTTGATTAACGTTAGGATAGACTGCTTGTATCATATCGCGGAGAGTTTTCACCGATACACATAAATCTGATGACAATTTTATCATACCAGATGCTTCAATAACTAATCTATCTTCTCCAATCTCCAAAAGTTTATTTACAAAATTTTGAGCATTCCCATCTCTTAAGAGGATTCGCATGTTTTGTGTAAGGCTAATTTCTTGAACATGATTCCATAGAACAGAATGTTTTAAACAGGCATAAATTTCATCGACTGGAGTCGATTTTGGAATGACAGGCAGAGTTTGACGGAAGTCTCCACACAGGAGTACCAGAGCTCCTCCCATTAAACTGCAGTTTCCTCTAAGATCTTGAAGTGTTGCCTTGAGGGCCTCAAGAGATTTTTTATGAGCCATCGTACACTCATCCCATACTGTAAATTTACATTCTATAAGAACTTGTGCCTAGCCGCTTGCTTTATTTATATGACATGTGGGATTTTCTTGTCGGGAAATATTAAGTGGCAACTTAAGGGCAGAGTGGGCTGTTCTTCCTCCTTCCATTAATGTCGCTGCAATACCTGAAGATGCAACAGCAGACCATTAGCCGTAGCTTTTTCTCTAGTTCTATGCTTCCGTTTCCATTGTTGCGCTCCTGGCGCGCTCTTCTCTTCGTAGCTCCTTCATGATGGCGGTAATGAAGTCGCAAATCACGCTCCAGGTTGATTCCGACGAAATCATATGTTCCACCAAGGTCTCTGGCGTAAGTTGAGTGTTTAACTTTAACAAGTGCAACTCGCGATGCACTGAACCGTGGGCACTCAAAGATCACGTGTTCAGCATTCTCCTCGACTCCTTGGCACGTTGGACAGTACGGCGAATCCTCATGCTTGTATTTGTGCAAATACGCACGATAACACCCATGTCCTGATAGCACCTGCGTGAGGTAGTAATTGAGCTCCCCGTGGGACCGGTTTATCCATTTCGCCACGTTTGGGATAAGCCGGTGCGTCCATCTTCCCTTCATTGATGTGTCCCACAATCTCTGCCATTCATTAACACTCTCTTCTCTTATTTCTTTCCTGGTCTCACCCGGGTTCTCCTGTCGATACCAGTTCTTCCTTTCCTTTGCCAGGAGCTCCACTGGTAACATACTCGAAATGACGTTTATGGCGTCCTCGGAAACTGTCCGAAAAGCGCTTGCCACCCGCAAAGCACTAATCCGGTATGGCGCTGCTACCTTCCTTCGATACCCCTTCCTCAGCAGTGCATCAGCCCATATGGGAATCCCATAGGTTAGTACTGAGGTTATAACCGATGCCAGCAGTTGTCTTCTTTTCTGCTTGGGGCCACCAACATTGGGCATAAGCCGTTGCAGTGTGGAAGCCACTAAAGAAGCTTTGCCACTGACTTGCCCCACCTGCTCCTTGAAATTTAGCCTGGCGTCCAGGGTCACCCCCAGATACCGAATGAACGGCCGCGATTTGATCTCGGTATTGCCGGCGTAAAGTGTCACTTTTTCGCACCGCCTTCTGCTTGAAACGAGAACCGCTTCAGTTTTATGATCTGCCAGTTTCAATCCGACAGAAAACATCCATTTCCTGATCGCCAAGAAAACCTCCCCGAATATAGCGGTGACTTGCTCCACAAGTTTAGCGGTAATTACCACCGCCAAGTCATCAGCGAATGCCACGAGGCGCCCCTCGCGCGGTAGTCTCAGCAGCAGTACCGAATTGTAGAGGATGTTCCACAGGAGAGGCCCCAGTACTGAGCCCTGGGGAACCCCTCCAGTCACTCTATACGTCTTCGGTCCGTCTTCTGTGTTGTACACTAGAAACCTGTTATTCAGGTAACTCGCCACCATCCTCCGAAGACACCATGGAACATTAAACTCCTTTAGAGCCTCCATGACACACTTCCAACTCGCTGAATTAAAGGCATTTTTGATATCAAGTGTGGCAATCAAGCAGTACTGCTTGGAGTCTCTTGCATACCTTTTTCCTGATATAGCGTCCCTTGCAGTACTGACCACCTCGCTTATGGCATCCAACGTAGAGCGGGATTTTCTAAACCCATACTGGGTTTCCGCCAGCAAGGGATCCACGACTTCCTCGATCCTATTATAAATGATCCTTTCAAAGACCTTTCCAACCGTGTCCAACATACAGAGCGGACGATACGATGATGGTTCTTCCGGAGGCTTTTTTCCTTTAGGCAGTAAAACTAGTCTCTGCCATTTCCATTTATCCGGGAACGTTCCTTCCTTGAGACATGCATTATACATATCGAGGAACATCGCAGGTGCAGCCTTGATGGCTATCTTCAGGGCCACGTTTGGGATTCCGTCAATGCCAGGAGCTTTGTTGTTTTTCACCCTTGCTGTTGCAGTGAGCATCTCCTCTTCCGTGATGGCTGGAATTTCCCCGTCTGCCTTCTCCTCGATATCATAACTCTCCTCTTTCTGTTCTGGGAACAGAGTTGATACAATTTTCCCGAGTAGCACTGGACAGGTAGGCGATGGCATGGGCTGGCTCTTCAATCGACTCATGACAACCTTATATGGCCTGCCCCACGGGTCGCTGTCAACCTCACTGATAAGCTCTTTCCAGCTCTCGGTTTTGGCTTCCTTGATGGCCTTTTTGAGTTCTCTTCTAGCGTCCTTGAACTTTTCCTCCATTGTGGCAAACGTGGACTTCCCTCGGGCCCGTTGAGCTAGTCTGCGGGCCCGGTGACACTTACTTCGAAGACTTGCAATCCCTTCGCTCCACCAGTGTACCGGAGGTCGACTGTCATTATATTTCTTCCGCGGCATAGTTACATCACAAGCTTCAGTAACCCTTCGCATGACCTCCTCCACCTTTTCCGTCGCGTCTCCATAATTCACAGGACTAGTGTTCAACGCCTCGCAAAAGAGATCAGCTTCAAACAGCTTGGCTCTCCAGCCCCTTGAGTTCGATCTTGGTGGTTTCGCCCCTCGCTTCGCATCCTCGTTTATCTCCCACAGTATGGCCTGATGATCACTGTGGGTGTAAATGTCCTGCACCTTCCACGAGAAACGATCTCCCTTCACTAGACTACTGCTCACAAAGGTGAGGTCAACTATAGATGAGGACTCTCCCTTGACGAAGGTGGGCTCGCTACCTGTGTTGAGTAGGACCACATCTAGAGCCGACCAAGCCTCAAGCAGGGCTTGCCCCCTTGCATTCGTCTTCCTGCTGCCCCAGTCTATCGCCCATGCGTTGAAATCGCCGGCAATGGCTACCGGGAAGCGATCCTTCGCATCTGATACCAGCATGGTAAGGAAATCCTGGAACTCGTCCAGAGTCCAACTGGGTGGTGCATAGCAGCTGTAAAAATGTACACCCTGGACCTTTACTCTCACAAAACCTTGGACCGTCTGGCAGCCAGAATCCTGAAATGGAGACCTCCCGCAGGACCAGATCACAGCCTTTCCAGTTCCATCGAACACCCAAGGTTGGTTACCCAGATGCCTGTAGGGTTCCGAGAGGATGGCCAGGTCCGGCTTCAGCTCCCGCACCGTCTGCATAAGCAGATCCTGTGCTACCCTGCAATGTTGGAGGTTGAGCTGCAGTACCCTCATTTCCTGAGCTTAACAGCAACCTGGAGTGCCCGCACATACACCGGGCATCGACGACTGCCTGCTATATGGCTAGCAAGCTCCATGTCACATTTGCCATCACATAGTGCACAGTGCGCATCCGCCTTGCACTCCGCGATTTTGTGACCTTCTTTGCCGCATTTGATGCAGCACCTTGACCTGTCTACTTCACTTTTGCAGTTTCTAGACAGATGGCCAAAGCCCCAGCATTTGAAGCACTTCAGGGGCC